>NW_027187344.1:5637965-5653295 GCF_028583685.1 Petaurus breviceps papuanus | reverse complement strand
ATATATATATATATATATATATATATATATATATATATATATATATACACACACACACGTGTGTATTTATATATGTGCGAATGTATGTGTGTACACGTATATACACACATATAGATAAGTCTGTGTATGTTTGAAATATGTAGAAAATAAGAGATGAAACTATGTTCTTGGTTTTGAAATGATAAGGTCAATCTGAGAAAAACAAAAGAAAACTAATAGCAGAAAATAAAATGTGTTTATGAAAAAGCTTTTCTTTCCTTCTCTTATCCCCATTTATTCCCCTCCCAGAAATACTTTATTTTAAAATTGCCCCTCCTGAGAATGAATGAGGCATTTTTGAGTTGTCTTCTGGGGAGGACAGTCTAAATTTAAACTGAAAATGGAGGGGGCCAGAGCTAGCTGCATAATCTCAAACCCCAGACAGGTAAAATGCTCCCTTAATGAGAATGGGTCAAACCCCTGAAGGCATATGAATACCCCACAGGATTGGTTCCCCCACCCTCAAAGCACAGAGATTCAGTATTGGTTAATGAAGCTAACTTGCAACCAATGGAGTGGAGGACAATGGTTGTTAAGGTGGAAAAATCGCTATGGCTCTTTGAGCATGCCATACTTTCTGTTTGGAAGGTCCCAGTGATCTTGGGGAGGGTAGACACAGATCAAACAGGAGAGAGCAAGAGGCTAGTGATCTGATTTTAATATTTTACAATGCCAAAGGAAAACTCAAGTCAGGCTAAGTTTCAAGACTCATTTCATAGCAACAAGAAACTTGTAGCAAAGACAATTTTGGAGCTTATTTTTATAAGGATGGAAATTTCACAGCCCATTAGATTGAAAGATCAAGAGAAGTAGACCAAACAATTTTTTTTGGGGGGAGGAAGTAATAAATTGTGGTGGTGGGTTTTATTTTGGTTTGTTTTTCAAAGAGCATGCCCTTATATTTACAGCTTCCAAGATGGTTTTAAACAAAATGGAAGGATTTTGCTTTAATCACCTTATTGCTAGGCTGATTTTTTCCCCCCAAGGTCCCTAGAACCTTCTGAGTGTTTCCCAGTAAAGTTGAAAGATCAGATTTATTCTCTTTGTAGGTGGGTGAACATTCACACACCCAGACGTAGCCATATATATTTTATATACCTAAATATGAAATATACATTTTACAGGTGCTTCACCACTTTCTTACTTCTCACAGAAGCCCAAAAAGGTGTGTGCCGAAGGGATACTTATAATGGACTTCAATCGAGCTGGGTGAAGAAGAGCGGCATTATAATGAGGTTTCTGTATGTCTGTGTAAAATATATAGTGATCGTGCCCACATGCATCTGCATAGTTCACCGTAAGACAGAGGAGACCATGTAAATTATGGGAAGCAAGTTGTATGTACTAGGTTCTTCACACAAAATAGGATTAGAAGTTGCAATATGGTACCTATTCTATTTTTTTTCACTATACACCTGGGTCAGGATTGTCTTAGGATGAGTCAACATAGATCAGCTTGCCAATTTTGATTTAATAGATTAGATTTTTTAAATGCCTATTTATCAGGGATCTCAAAAAAGTTAACTTGAATTTTTGTTTATATGACATCTAATACTTGATATAATGAATTGTATTCAGTGATAGCACTAACTAATTTGGAGTCACTTGGGTACCAGTCTCCATTAATTTTTTTTTTTGAAACAAGAAATACCAAGAATCTTATTGAGGTCCAACAAATCCTCTAAATCCTAGTAAGTCTTCCTCATTGCTTCTCAAATCAGAGTGAGAAAAAAATACATCATAGACACTTCTGGAGGACAGAGGCCAAGAAAATTAGTTTTGCAGGTTCCTCAAACTACAAAGAGAAGTGCACTTTGGGGAGAAAAGGAAACTTTATCAGGATAAATTTAATTTTCTTCCTTCTACCATGATCAGGTGGAAGAAAGGTACAAAGAATGGTGACATCTACTAACTATTCTCACTGGGAGGCTAGTCCTAAGATTGCTGTAAACAACTGACTCCAGAGTCAAGAGGACTTGGATTCAAATCCTCCTTCTTACACTTCCTTCCTGTATGGCTCTTCCTGGGCCTCAGTTTCTTCTGCACAAAGAGGGGGTTATACTGTATGGCCTCTAGCCCTTGATCTACAGACTCATGATCCAAGTGCATTGAGCTTGCTATACCTATCTGATTTGACCCAATCTCTAATGGTCTATGAAGTTTGAGTCAATTTTTTTTGGTCAAGCTCTTTTCAATTTCCAGAGAGTAGATAAATGGTTGTGTTCCTTTTGGGTGCAATCTGATGTAAAAAAGGTGAGGGGAGGAGAATAAGCATCTATATAGTGTCTATTACGTGTCAGGATCTCTGCTAAGCTCTTTCTATAAATATTATCTCATTAGATCCTTACAACAACCCTTCAAGGTAGGTGCTGTTATCCCCATTTTACAGTTGAGGAAACTGAAACAGACAGTTTGGGGCTGGATTTGAACTCAGGGCTTCCTGACCCCAGTCCTGTGCTCTATCCACTACAGTCCCAGCTGCTCCAAGCACTGAGCCCAGATTCTGATTCTATTCCTGCAACTAAATCAACTAAGGTTTCATATGGCACATGTTGCACTTCAGTTTCCTCATCTATGAAATGGGAATCCTAATCCCTTGGAAGGAAAAGACCCGACCTCGCAAAGTGTCACAAAGTTAAAACGAGATGTGTGTGAAGATCTTTATAACAGGTAAAGAAACTAAAAATCACCATTATTATCATCCTCATAAAGGCTACATGTTATAGTGGCTACAGCTGGACTTGGAGTGGAGAGGGAATCAGGGTTAAGTCCTGCATCTCACCCTATTGGCTGTACCATCCTGGGTGAGTCACTACCTCTCCATCCCTCAGGCTACTCTCAAAGATGATAAGTTATAGATGGGTGGTCCACCTGCTTTGGGGAGTTTCCTCCCACCATTGAATTCACAGGTTTGGACCAAATAAAATGTATCACAGTCATTAAAGCTCTCCCTTGATGCTTCTTCATGGTGTAGAGATGCCCCTGAGTTCTCAAAGGCTAAGGCAACAGAACACAGTCTCTGGCAGGCTGGTTTCAAGTACAGACCTGGTGAAGGACAGCATGTTCATAGAGGGAAGAGCAGCCTAATTCTATGTTCAAAGGAACTCATCAGCAGCTTCACCACAGGGGATAGATTTTCTGGCCACAGCAACTCTCAAAAGTTGTCTACTGAGTTATGAAGGGGCTGAACTATCTATGGGAGGGAGTGCCCAAACTGGTGAAATAGATCCTTACATTGCTAAAGTACTCCTAACTCAGGTTCAGAGTAGCGCAGTGGAATAAATACCACAATGGGACCGGAAGGCTTCCCAGTTCTGACACAAACTAGTTGGGTTTCTTTGAGGAAGTTACTATACCTCTGAGTCTCAGTTTTCAAATATGAAAAATGGGCATAATAATCCTTGCTCTGCCTACATCTCATGGTTTTTGTGAGGCTTGACTGAGATCATGTATATAAAAGTACTTTTTAAAATTTTAAGGTGTTATATATGTATAATTATTATTTTCATTAAAACCGTTTCAGATCATGCATGTGAAATTTACTCAGGGAAAGACCTTGGAGTATCTCACAGATGACTTCTCTTGATGGATGGAGAAGAATGTGTGTACTTTCAAGGGCTTTTAGGTGCCTGTGGTTACTCCGTGACCACTGACTCAGCTTCCTCATCTGTAAAATGAGGTTTAAAAAAAAAAAACCCACGCACTAACCTAATTCAAAAGACTGTTGTAAGGAAAGTGTTTCGCACATCTTCCAGCAATCTACTTGGATTAAGATTTAAATTTAAAATTTCAGAGGTAGCATGATATCATGGTTAGAAAGCTAGAAGAGCTGGGCTGAAATCTGGCCACTGTCACATTCTGGCTGTGTGACCCTGGACAAGTCACTTAAGCCTTCAAGGTCCTAGGCAATTCTCTAAGAGTTTAGATTACAGATCTCCACACCGATGAAATCACAGGTTTAAAGTAGACCAACACTTCTCCCCTACTGTCTACTGTCCCCTGCCAGACAACTTAAAACAGGCTCAGTTTTCAAAGCTAGAACTTGTAATAAAGACATATGGCTGCATACAAGTTAAATGCAACAGCATATGGTAGTGTGGGTGTGTGTGTGATAGCCAACTATGTGGCATTATTATCCCAGTTTCTTTATTGTGCTGGAATTTAAAAAACAAACAACAAAGAAGTATTATTTGAAATAAGGAGCAATCACTAGGGATTACATAAGATAGTTTTAGTGCTGCTTCCGTCAAGTGTTCATCAGCAAATTACCTGCCCTTTAAAGTCTTAGTTTTCTTCATCTGTTAACTAGGGCCAATAACCTTTGCACTACACCTGCTTCACAGGGCTGTGAGAAAGTGCTTTACAAGCAAATCTCACAGCACTATATAAACATGAGTTAGTTCCATTGAGATTTTTGGTGTAATAACATTTGTTTTGAGAGGTTGTGGCTCCATAGAATTAAGTGTTTTTTCTTTTTTTTAAATCTAAAAGGAAATTAATTCTGTGTTAATGTTTAGATAGCTCCGGCCTAGTTAGGAACAAACAGGGAAGGTTGACTTGGTTAGTAGTTGGTTTTTAATTCTTCATGTATTGGAGACAATTTCTCAACTGCCCTTTTTAACAAGAGAACTTACAACAGGATCAGTCAACCCTCCAGTATCTCAGACAGATCCAAATAAAGACACAGAAGAATAAAGGGATTTTTAAGCTTGATCTACTTGGCTCTGATTTTCCAGTCTATCCCCAGGCATAAGGAAACAAACGTAAAATATTTAAACCTGCGTACTAAAATTCAAATAATTAATATTTCATGGATAAAACTACAGATAGCATCTCAATGTGTTTATGCATAGGAGCGTACATACCATATTGAAGAGTATGGGGGTTTGGGGTGGAAATTATTGCCCAGCAGGGTGAAAAGCCTGATAGAAAGAGGAGACAAGGATGCTCAGATCTGTCTACAACTGCTCAGTACTTCCATATGGAGCTGCATGGATAATAAAGATTTTTCTTCTTAATGAATGCAACTTTACTCTTCCTCTGTGTATAGTACACACACATTAAAAAATGGATGAAATGAGTGGGTCTGAAAGGAGACGTGGAGATATTTTTTTTTTCCCGCTGTCTTGGATGAAGGACTGGAGTCAGTTGTCCTTGCTGATAATCTGGAGAGGGACCACCAGGGTTGAGCATATACTTCTGCCTCCAAATTCATTCTGGCCTGGACCTCCTTTCTGGTAACTCTGCCTGCTGTTGTATGGCATGCTTCCAGTATGGACTGTAGCCCATTAACTGGATGAGACCAGCAAACATGTCCAGAACCAAAGAGGGGGTAGTGAGGAGGGGAGAAAATCAATGCTCCATCTAATCTGGCCCCATCTAATAGCATGGCTCTTAGAATATAGGTTTAACTTAGTAAAGGCAATTGCTAACCCTTAACATCAATAACATTACACCAAATCAAGAAATAGGTCATACTTGCTAGCAATAAATAGACTAACAAATCTCAACAAGAAAACTCACCTTGTTCCCCCATCGTCTTCCTTTAAAACGATCATCCATTGCCAAAATAGATAAAATATCCTCCATCTTTATCTCGGATACACTGAAACAAGAAGGGTATCTCAGACTGAATTTTCTTTCTTTCCAAAAGACAGTTTATGGCATAAAATGGCCTGTTTCAAGGTAATCAAACCCAAGAAAAGGAAAAAGTGTATATTTTGCTAAGCCTTTATGATTTCCAGAAGGAGAAGGACCTAATACGTGGTTTGATATCCAAGGCAGAATTACAGGAAAACACCATGTCTCCTTAGTTAATCTAAAACCTAAAACAGTTAGCATTTGAACTTTAGGGATTATTTCATCATTTCCCAACAACTCTTTGACATGAAATAAATATTTACTGGTCCCACGTTGGCTTAGGTGGAAGGTAGTGGGACCATAGAGACATTACAGAGAGCTTTCAAGTCTCCCTGTTCTCCAGAAGTGGTTGCATTTCATTGGGAACACAGGAATGAAGTATTTTAATACAGCTTGTCTATTATCATGTTGATATTCTGGGAAAGATAATTACTGAGGAAAGCACCAAACTTGAGGTTGCAAGACTACCAAAGCCCCCACCTATATAAAACTATATACAATGTCCTTATTCTGTCATGTAATGTAGTCACTGCTCCCGTCCTTTAAATTATTAGGCAGACCAAAAGTCAAACTATCTCATTAGTCCTTGGGCATAGCTGAAAAGATGGCAGGAGTTGTGGGCAAATAGCTAAAATGGGCCTTATCACGAAAAAAAAGATGTTTTGCTGGGCTCTACTTCAGAAACAAGGTAGCACAGTTAGGCTCGCCAACCAGTGCAAAGTCTGGTCCAGAAAGTTGAGATTTCATCCAACTCTTCAGGCTGGTCACAGACTCAGAATACATAAGGCAGGAATGGTGAGTACACCATGTAGCTGCTAATTAGCTGGGTCAGTTGCCTCACCTTTCCAGGCCTCAGTTTCTTTCTTTTTATAATGATGTTGGCCCAAGTACTCTCCAAGTTCCTTCCAGCTCTAAATCCTATGAACCCATCATTCTTCACATGTACACCAAACAGGAAATAAAGAGCTGGAGAAAATTCCTTTCCCAGCCACAAAGAGATAATAAGAGAAGGGTTTTAGGGGAGGGAAACGAATCACAAAAAGACAACTGATTTTTTCATGTTGTTGTTGTTTTGTTTTTTTGAAAAAATATAACAGCAAATTAAAACATGAATGGCAACCTCTTACGTGGAAGAAGACAAGTCTCCCCCTTTCCCCCAAAGGTTACCCTGACAGAGCTATGAATGAAAACGTCAACTCTTCGACAGTGATTTGCCTGAAATGTGTCATCTCTTTCCCTCAACAACCTCCACCCCTTCCTATACATGCTCCTCTGTCTCCCTCGGCATACTGCCAGCTCACAACTCAACAGAGTTTACAGCAGCAAGAGTCAGAGAGGGAGTGAGAACAGGCAAAGGCATCCAGGGCACACAAGGGTGATATGTTGATAACTTCATGGAGAAGCCATTTCTAAAAAATAAGTTACTAAGGACACCCTCATGTGAGAAAGAAATGATGCAAAGCCTGTCGAGGCTGCCTCCACATTACCCTTGGAATGATGAGGAAATAAAAGCAGAAAGCCAAGTTCTGTCTCTGACACGTGCTTCCATTCTTGGCTTTTTCGCCCCTCAGAAGAGGAAAGATACAAATGTAATAGAAGCAGAAAGGGCAGTCAAATTCTGAAGAGAAGCTGGGAGTAGGGGGAGTGGGGGGAGGGGATGGGAAGTGGAGGGATAGTTAGGCAATCAAAACCTTCCAAAACTGTGACTAAGTGGCAGACAGGGGATGTGTGCAGTTTTCCTAAATGTGATGGGCCACTGATTTTTCTGGGCAGGAAAGACTTCTGGATCATTGGCTTGAACGTGGCTAATTTTAGGAGTCCAAATGCCTTCAGTTGAGTGGAAGCTGAAAGTGAACCTGAGTGATTTACAGTTTAAAGGGACCTCCTTCCTATTTCTAAGAAATCTTTTCTTCTGAGGAACAAAGAGAATCTGCTCTGATTATTTATGGTTCTAGCCACAGATCTGGATCATCCCCACCTTCCCATGAAAAGAGATAAATAAATAAATTCAGGGAACTGTCTGGTGCCTGATCTAAGAAATACACGTTTTGATGAAGCATTTACATTTTAATAAATCAGTGATGACTTTCATTAGAAACACATTTAAAGGGGAGGAAGAAAAAAAGTTAAGAAGTTGCCTAATACAAAGAAGCAGAAAGGATGCAGGAGCAAAGTTACCAGCATTTAGACAGAAGAGGCAGAGGCCCAGTGCACCTGTCTTTTGCCCTGTATGCTAAATTAAATTGTCAGGATTAGCTCCACAATGCTCCGTTTATGAAGGCAGGCGGCAATTTGTTGTGATGGCCCTTGCTGCTGGGAGCCTCAGCCTGCCTTTCTGAATCTTCTCCATGATTCATCAGCCATCCTAGCATCCTGCTGCCTGGCTCTCCCATGTGTGCACACAAACACAAGCACACTTCTTCTATGGACTTGGGAGCGTGCAGGATTCCTGAAAGCAAAAGTCCCCTTTTGCCATCCTCCACCAGGCAACTAGTTTTCACCTGGCTGAAATTTCTCAGGTTGATTATCAAAAGGACCTATGTGTAAAGGTGGGTGGGTGGCAGTGGTTGTACAAAGGACCCTGGACAAGCAGTAGAAGACCTGGGTTCAAATCCTAGCTTAAACATAGCTGTGACTGTAAGCTACTACTTTTCTAAGCCTCAGTTTATTCATCAGTGAAGTGGTGATATTCACACTTATTCTACCTATCTCAGAGTGTTGTTGTGAGAAAAACTTTGTAAACCTTAAAGAGCTACAAAATGTGAGCTACAACAATTTTTATAATACAGAGATACATTATCTCACTCCCAAGCAGGCAGCAATTTTAATAAGTTATTTTGGTGTGCTAGATTTTATACATAACATTTCCTCAGTACCTGGACTTTCCAGTTAGGGTAATAACATCTAGAACAGGAATAGTATCTTTAGATAAATATCTTAAGTCTGTCCATATTCCCTTTAGAGACCAAATGCTAAATTTATCTAGTATCCTTGTAATATTTCCTAAGTATTCTTATGTACAAAAATATCTATAGCAATTCTTTTTGTAGTGGAAAGAACTGGAAACTGAGGAGATGCCCATCAACTGGAAATAACTGAAAAAGTTATGATATATGATTATGATGGAATACTATATTGTACTGTGAGAAATGAAGGGGATGGTTTCAGAAAAAACCTGGAAGGTTTACATGAGCTGATGGAAAATGAAGTAAGCAGAACCAGGAGAGCATTGTACCTAGGTAAAATAATATTGTAATGAGAATCATCTGTGAAAGACTTAGCAATCCTGATCAATACAATTAACCACAACAATTCCAGAGCAGTCATGATGAAAAATGCTATCCACCTCCAGACAGAGAACTGATGCTCTTTAAGTGCAGATTCAAGCATAGTTTGGTTTGCTTATTTGTTTTTCTCTTTATTTTTTTTTCCCCCCCCCCCCCCCACAATATGGCTAATGTGGAAATATATTTTGCCTGACTTCATATGTATAATGGATATATTTCTTGCCTTCTCAATAGGTAGAAGGAGAGAATAGAGTACCGGCCCTGGAGTCAGGAGGACCTGAGTTCAAATCCAACCTCAGACACTTAACACAAAAAACTAGCTGTGTGACCTAGGGCAAGTCACTTAACTTCAATTGCCCTACCTTCCCCCCTCCAAAAAGCAAAAAAAAAAGAAAGAAAAGAAAAAGAAAAAAAATTAAAATAAACTATAATGAGAAAAAAAATTTCCTGTGCTCATCTGCTTCAACAAACCAAATCAACCACAGAATGAAGAGGTTTTCCTGTTTTAAAAAATGCCACAAATTAAGGAGGATTGCACCAATAATAATTGTGTTGGGGTTTTTCAATTTGTTTTTTATTTTGTTGTGGTTTTTTGGGAATAAACTATTACCAGGGATGATAGAGTTACTCTCCTTGGTTCTACACTGGATACATCTCAAGAACAGATTACTATTTACTACCAATGTCCCCCCTCTGCTTGTATTTACAGTGTCTTCCAAAAAAAAAACCCCGCATTAAATGGGGTTAATATAGGAATGTGGAAAATATAGATGGCCCCAACACTGGCATCAGACAGTTACAATTTGACTCTAAAATGACATACAAAGGACAATGATGACAGAGAAACAGGAGAGAGGCAGACAGAGTGTCAAACTGGGAAAGACACAGAGTGAAAGAGACACATGGAGAGATATTGAGAGACAAAGAGAGTGCACACTCAGGAAGTCCACTGAGTCCATCAGGAAAGAGTGGGGACATGAACATGCAGGTCTGGATCAAAGTCTGGATGAAACTGTAGAATCAAAGTGTCTCTTCTTAAATAATAATTGCTAAAGAGTGAGAACTAAAATTTTTGCTTCTGGGTGAGAACAAAAGTCTATGTAAATACAGAACCTCTCTACAAATAAGAAGCAGCAGTATGATGGTAGCAAATCCACTAGATTTGGAGTTAGAGAGACTGAGTTCAAATTCTGACTCTCTTACCAACTTTATGGCTGTGGATAAATCACTTGACCTACTTGAGCCTTAAGTTTCGTCATCTGTAAAATTAGGAAGTTTGACTAGATGTTCTCTAAATTCTATAATCCTAAATCTGTAGTATAGAAGAAACTCCAAAGGTTCTGCAAAAGTCTGTGACAACAGAAGATAAGAATAGATAAGAAACAGAACTGGGACAGTAAATTGGACATCATAAGTGCACAATAAAACTTCCATTCCAAATTCATTGATTTGGGCTTTCTATCATAATGTTCTAAAATTAACAAGTCTGAAGGATAGAGTCAGTCTCTCATGCTACATTTATGAAAAAGATAGAGTGCTGTTGGCCCGATGATAGCACAATGAGGTTGCTTCGGCATTGGTTGAATGGCTAAACTCAATGTGTAGTTCTAAGTGGTTTGATAACCACTTTGAAGGATGTCTCCAATAAAGAATCAGACAGATGTGTGCTTGGCCCTCTGCTTTTTTCATCTTTAACAATGACCTGGACAAAGGCACAGATAGCACCCTTATCAAATCTATAGGTAGTACAAAGCCAGGAGAGATAGCTAACACATCTGACAAAAGAGTGAGGATTCAAAAAGATCTTGACAGTCTAGAATGTTGGACCAAATCTAATTTTAAAATCCTGATTTTGCAATCCAGTGGCCTTTTCTTAGTTCTTGTTCTCCTTGATTGCTTTGCAACATGGGACACTGTTCACTCCCCCTTACCCCCAATCCCCTTGTAGATGTCCTTTACCCCTTTGATTTTGACAACACTGATTTATCATTTTTCTTTGCTACCTATCTGGCCAATTATTCTCACTCTCATTTCCAGGACTAGCATCCATATCACACTCCTTATGTTTGGGTGTACCTCAAGACTTTGTCCATGGATCAGTCTTCTCATTTCTACCTCCACAACATCTCTTGAATCCATCCTTATAGCCCTTTACCTATAGCCACCATACTTGTTCAGATTTTCATCATCTTGTGCCTAGATTATTACAATAGTCACCTAATTGGTCTACCTGCCTCAAGTCTCTCCCAACTCCAATTAGTTATCCACAGAACTGCCAAAATGATTTTCCTAAAACATATGTCTAACTATGTCACTTCCCTAGTCAATAAACTCCAGTGGCTCCCTTTTGCTGATAAGATCAAATGAACTCCTGTCATTTAAAGCTCTTCACAACATGCCCCAACTAACTTTCCAAACTTGTTCAGTAGTTTTTCAGTCATGTCCTTGCATGACCTCTTGTGAGGTTTTCTTGGCAAAGATACTAGAGTGGTTTGCCATTTTTTTCTCCAGTCCATTTTACATATTAGGCAAACAGGGTTAAGTGATCTGCCCAGGGTCACGTAGTTAGTAAGTGTCCGAGGTCAGAGTTGAACTCAAGAAGGTGAGTCTTCCTGACTCCAGGCCTAGCACTCAATCCATTGTACCACCTAGCTGCCCTAAAATATGTTTCCAACCTTATTACACATTAATCTCCTTCCACTCTACAATTCATTCAATCTAGCCTTCTTACTCTTCCTTGTACATGACACTCTATTTGCCATCTTTATGGCTCTGCACTGCTTGTCCCCCCATGCCCAGAATACATTCCTTCTGCAATTCTACCTCTTGGAATCCCTAGTTTCCTTTAGGAATCAACTTAAGTGCCACCTTCCACCTAAGGCCTTTTCTGGTTCCCCAGTTGCCAAAGCCCTCTCCCCTACCAAAACTACCTTCTATCTACTTTGTATACATCTATATACATTCACATTATCTCCCCCAAAAGACTGTATGTACCCTGTCAGTAGGGATCATTTCACTTTTGTTTTTGTATCCCCAAAGCCTAACACAGAGCTTGGTACATAGCAATAGGTCCTTAATATTGTTTGTTGGTCGATTAATGATTAATAAGAAAATTTAGTAGGGATAAATGTAAATACTGGTGGTAAAACATTTGTGTTTAAAAAAAATGACTTCACAAGTATGAGTTTGGGGCAGCATGGCTAGACAATCATGTGAAAGCAATTTCGGGTTTTAGTAGGCTCAAACTCAACACAAGTCAGTAGTGTAATATGATTGTCAGGAAAGCTAATGTAATTTTAGCCTATATTAAGATGGACATAATTTTTGGGACTAGGTAGTAATAGTTTCACTGCCCCATGCATTAATTAGACTGCAGATGTAGTGTTCTGTTTTGAGTTCTGAGTGCGCTATCTTAGGAAGGACATTGTTAAGCTGGAGGGTGTGCACAGTAAGGTCACAGCATGGAAAAGGGATTTGAGCTCCTGACATATGAGGACCAGGTGAAGGAACTGGGAATATTCAGCCTGGAGAAGATGGGGGAATAGGATTTGAAAGCTGTCTTACGTATTTGAAGGGTTAGCTCCTGGAAGATGGATGAAACTTTTTCAGCTTTGCCCCAGAGGAAAGAACCAGCAGAAGTACGGGTGGAAGTTGTGAGGAGGCAAGTTTTGACCTGAGTAAGGAAAAACTTCCTAACAATGCACACTATTCCAAAATATGATGGGCTGCCTGGGAATTCAGTGGTTTCTCTCTCTCTCTGGAAATCTTTGTGCCAAAGCCTGATGACCATTTACTGGCTATGTCATGGAAAAGGTTCTTATTCAGGGATGGGTTTGACGGTCTCTGATGAGGTCCCTTCCCACTCTGAGATTCTGTAATTTTATCATATTTTTCAAATTTTAGTGAAATGGAAGCAAAATAAAATACTATAAAGAAAGCATTGCTTCACAAACTATGTCTGACACAAATGAATATTGGGTATTAGAGTTAACTCTATGCTCCTTGAGGACAGTGTGTCTCATAGAAACTATATTTGTCCCCCAGGATCTAGCACAGTGCTCGGTATACAGCTAGCACTTAATAAGTATTTGTTGAATATAAATTTGTCTTAAAAAGATTGATATCTGGTTCTAGTATACAGGAAAGCTCTATCAGGTTAGGACAGATGCCAAGTAAAGAAGTCCCCATTAGACTTCATGCAGCGTTTTCCTTTGTGACTCTCTAAGGAACCTATATAATGTCAGGTATTACAGTTATCTGTGCACATGTCAAGTCTCCCTTTTAGATGCTGAGCTCCACAAAGACAGGTACCATGTCTATCTAAACTATGTATCTCTAGGGCCTGGCACAAAACTCTGCACACAAAATCAGGCTTGATGAATGAATGAATGAATGAAGATGGGTACAAGGTAAAACTTCCCAAATGAGAGCTGTCATTGCTTATTCCCTATGTATTACCCTAGGTCAGCTCCCTAATCCCATTCTGTTTGGACACTTCTACTTAAATTTATAACATCACTGGTTCTTCTGTGGACTTTTTTAGAAGAGAGAAAAATGTAATAAGTGATGGGGCAAGCTGTAATGGGGACATGCATCTGATAGGGATAAGAGTGACTTGTAAAAGAAACTAAATGCAGACCTGTCTCTTGAGGAAAACTAAGTGCAAGAGATCATTCCATCACCTAGCCTTGTATTCAATAAAAACTGTCGTATACTGAAGATATTACAGGTTTTAGTTTTTGCCACTGGCTATTCTGGGACTCATTTAGGGATCACAAGGGTTAATGGTTCATCGTCAGCCTTACAAGGCCCATCCACTGGAAAATTCGACAGAAAGTTAATTAGCTGAGATCAGCCGAAACCTCGTTCAGGTTTCTGACTCACTTGATTTTGTGAGAAGCCAACGAGTTGACATATTCTGCCTCCGAAGGAGCCAAAATGAGCAGACTGCTCCCATGGCAGCCAATCCGGGCGGTTCTCCCAATCCGGTGGATGTATTCTGCAGGTGAAGATGGAGCATTGTACTAAAAAGGGAAACAAAAATGAGGGAATTCACAGATCAAGGGATTGCCATTAATTGGAAGTGTAATACCCCTTACCTGCCTCCAGGTATCCCAAGAATTAAATCCTGGGGCTGTGGTTACTCTAAGACAATCACAAGAAGAAATCACTCAACCCTGAAACTTCTGGCCTCATTGGAAATAACAGGGCTCTGACATGCAAACACAGACACTGGCCAAGTTTCAGATAAACGAGACATCTTCTTGTCCCAATATCTTCCTTTTAATTTTATTTCTCCACAGGCCTCCCTCATCATTTTCCCATTCACATCTTTTCACAGAGATAGTCAACCAGGATGAAAATATAAGCACAAGGGTAAATTTCTCCAGTCAAGTCACATGACCTTGGCCTATTTCCTTGTACTAAGAGGCAGAAAAGGGTACTGGGCAGTCCAGAGGAAGAAAAAAAACTAATAACAGAGTGCTCCAAAAGTCCCCCAATCCCACAGAGTTGATTAAAGAGTGCAGTGCCCATGATGGACGTGTGGATTATGTGTATACCTCTGGAGGTATTATTACACAATGCCTAGATGCCATTTTCCCAAGGAAAATTAGGATTACGGCCATATCCTTTCCAGATAGGTCATAAAACTGATGAGAAGCAGCTCTGAATATGGAGAGAGAAGACCCAAGTTTGAATTCTGGGATCACTACTTACTAGCAATAGAACCTTAGGCAAGTATCTAACCTCTTTCTGTACCTGTTTCCTCACCTATAAAATGGGAATCATACTTATTTTACAAATGAACATCATAGGGATCTTTGTCAGGAAGGTGCCTGGTAAATCTTTAAAGCACTTTATTTTGGTTCAGACAGATGATTTTACAGGTCTAGGGAACTCCCAGTGTTAAGACTCCCTTGGCTATGCAGAGAACCAACTCATCTGCAACTTAAAGCCTTCCATCGCTTTGACTCGCCCAGAGCCACATAAGTATGTGTCAGAGATAGACCCTGAACACTGGTTTTCCTGACTCTAAGGCCTTGCCCAATTAATTGTCTATCTACTACACAATGATGCCCCTCACAAAGTGCTATATAAATGCAAGATACTCTGATTATCTGAGTATTTGGATTGTCAGAGTCCCAGCCTCTTTGGCAAGAACAGGACAGAATACAGCATACTGGACTTACCATGTTTCCCCGATAATAAGACCTATCCCGAAAATAAGCCCTCCCCTTACTGTGTAAGATTCCTCTAAAATAAGCCCTCCCCAAAAAATAAGCCCTATTGAGATTGCTACTGTAGTGAAGGTGATCCCCTGCGCTACACGCTACATTATGGTACCCTCTGTCTGCACCGGCTC
>NW_027187344.1:5576510-5637865 GCF_028583685.1 Petaurus breviceps papuanus | reverse complement strand
CGTCATCCTGTTCTTCCCCAGTGATTTGCTTATTGAATAAAGATACATTTTTTTGTTCACATTTACCTGTTTATTAAAATTGCTGTCAATGTTCATAAAAATAAGCCCTCTGGTGTTTTTCTGTCCAAAAAATTAATAAGACAGTGTCTTATTATCGGGGAAACATGGTATATGCAAAGACTTAAATCAGTGATAGGGACTGGACCTCTGATTTGATTTCAATGACATAGGAACTCCCTGATGAGCAAAGTCTCTCCACTGATGTAGGTTGTCACCTTCTCATCTTTTGGAGTTGTGTGGAGCACCAGGAGGTTCAGTGGTTTGCCCAGGGTCACACAAGCAAGTCCCACACACAGCGTAGCGGGGAGGGTGTAAGGCTGGGGGGATGGCTTGAACTGAGGCCTTCCTGACTCTCTCTCTGCCACACTATTCTGCTTTATCCCTGCCAGTGAGCTTTCTCGTTGTCGAAAATAACCAAGAGTTAACTGTATATTACATCTACCTTTTTTATTCCTTGAGTGAACCTTTCTTGACAAGAAATCAAACAGAAGAATATCAAGTTGACTCTAATACATGGAAAGCCAGGCATCTAAAACCAATCAATTGTCACAGTGTAAGAAGCCTTGAATTGATCAATTTGTTGCATGCATTTGGCCTCCTGTACATAGAATTAGCTTTGTCCTCTATCTTCTGCATAACCTACAGCCACCAGGACAAAAGAAACAATCAATTTTGTCTTAAAGTGATCATCTGGGAGGAGTAGGTCAGTGTTCTTTCCACTGACAGTCTTGTAATGCTATTAAAATGTGAATAAACCACGACTAACATAAACAAGGCACATTTCTCTTGGCCCTCACATAGAAACGGCTTAAAAATATCATTCTGCAGTCTAACGAAAAGAAAAAAACAAAACAAAAGCCACCACACTCGAGTGCTAACACCTGTACCCTCTGGCAAAGCTTCTAGTAGCTAGAGGTAAGTGTAAGATGCTGTCAGGAACTTAATTGCTCCCTGCAGGTCAATGTACATGGACACAGCTCTCAGGATAGCTGAGCTATCTCCTTCTGGACACAATGAGGCCTCCCAGGGGCCTGGGTAATTCACGTTGCTTTCAGATTGCAGGGACTATATCTTTGTTGAAACTTTAGTTTCTGACACACATTAGCCTGGAAGCTGGAGAGCCTGCCACCTCCCTTACCTGATTGTATATTCTGTCTGTTTTGTTGCAGCCAAAAGGTGGGCTAAGTAAAGGAAAGATGTCAAGAGAACTGTGTTGATAAGTCTGGTTACTGACTGGTTACCCAGGCAACACCCAAGAGGGTAGTAATAATTATTCTACTTAGGATTGAAGGATCTATACATGATTATACAGTATTGCCTCATGCCCACACCATAAGAACTGAAAAATTACCTGAACAATCCATGTGACCTGAGGGAGATCTAAGCCCCGAGCTGCAACGTCCTTTAAAATAGAAGAGAACACAGTTAAAGAAAAGATAGCTACAGAAAAAGTGGCAGGCCAGCCAGGAACTACTTGCCTGAAGGAGCAAAGAGAGAAGGTGGAGAATGCAGTTTCTGATGTCTTCTACCCAAGAGGAAACTGCCAACTAATTATCAGATACGTCATATTATAACAATAACTCATGCATATATAAATAGCACTTTGTGTTTTGCAAAGAGCTCTCCTATCTATTTTTTCATTCAGTCCTCACAGCAAACTGGTGAAGTAGGTAGGGCAGGGATATGATGCCCATCACATGTCCACTAACAATGCCCAACACATTGCTTTGATGGGATTTAATTTTTTTCCCCAGAATGCCCTTCTCTTCAAAGGTATAGGGTACCTCTTTATTTTGAGGTTACAGTTTTCTTTTTACCCGTGGTTTTAGGGGAGAGTTGTAGGAGTGTTTAGAAAATCCACAGTTGATTAGCCTCTGGCCTCAGAGGGCAGAGGAGCAAGCAAGCAATGTGCCACATCTGACAGCTTAATTAAAATATAGGCCAAACCTGTTAATCACTTGAAATGTTTCATTGGAGAATACCTCAAACTTTGAAGAGAAAAGACTTATTCTGTCCTCCAACTGGTCCTCTACAAGGGTCCCAGAGAGCAAGAATGTCTGTACCTTTCCATCTCTAGCCAGCTTGTTAAGGAAATTAGGATATAGCGTCATGAAATTCCATTACAACACTCACTTTCTAGCAGGTACTGCTAGGTTCAGAGAATCACTTAAAAACTGCAATTATCTGGAGCTGAGGAGACTACCAAGCCCACTTGCTCCAAAGGGTAATGGGAGAGAATCCAGGGAAGTAGACTCCCAGTCACTTTCTTGAATTCACATAAAATTGCCATAGACAGGGCATCAGAACCTGACCAGCTTTCACCAGAATATATGACAGGATGCCGATTTTTCCTTAAGTTGGTGGCAAAGCTGCATTAAGTAAGCAGAAACCTAATATACTAAAAGTGTGTCAACCACCCACTGAAGTGTTTTCATAAAACTCCCACACATGCTAAAGAGCTGAAGGCTGATGTTACTGAGCTGACGGCCTTTTGAGAGCACAATTTAGAGTTTGGCACTATCTGAAGAAGAGCAGGAATTGCTTTCTATACCCACCATGGTTGATGTCTTTAAGAAACTGACGGGCTCTTAAATCTGCTAAGCTCTTGTTAAGAAATGATTTATTTTATTTAACTGCTCTTCGGCGGGAGATGCATGTAGACAATGGGCTGCCTGTTCCTTTCAGACAAGCTTTGTAAAAAATTTAATGCTCGTCATTTTAGTAAATTCACTGAGAAGCAGATAAAACTCTAAAATAGCACCTGATGTTCGTGAAACTCACTCAAAATACAAACAAAGTGAAATGATAAATTATGAAAGATCCCAGTAGTCTCTTGGAACAGTAATTCAAGGTTCCAAAACCCAATCACAGTCCTACTCATGGGCAATTGGACAAGACTCACCCTACTAATGCTTCTACTGCTGTATCTTATGTCAATGGAAAATGACTATTTTGAGGTATACCAAGTATTTGTGTTTCCTCCAGGCCCTAACTAAACTGTTTCTCCTTATTTCATAGAATCTAGTGCAGGCGTGGTGAACCTGAGGTCTTGAGGCTTTGTGTGGATTCAAAGGGCTGTACTTGAAGACCTAGAGGGCCACATGTGGCCTCGAGGCTGTTCCCCACCCCTGATCTAGTGTAGTATAACATGTTACAATAAAAGGGAACCAGGAAACATGGAGTCTGTGCAAGTCAATTAACCTCTTTGAGGCTCAGTTTTCTCAAATCTGTTAAAAAAAATAGGTGGGGGAGAACACCTGCTTTGCCTACCTACAAAGGTTATAATAATCATGTATGCAAAAATCTTTTGAAAACTGTAAGCATGATACAAATGCAAAATACCATTATAATGGTAGCAGTTATATTTCAAGTGAAGTCAAATATGGTACGCTAGCAACAAAGCACTGCCTCAAACCACCCCCAAATACACTCTCACCAACAATGCTTCACACTCATGAGGGACCCACACATACCCTCCTGCATTTGGCTTCCACACATAGAACTGTAGTGGCCATATTTGCCTTTCCAGAGCCTAGGATGTGGGCTGCAACCAGTTTAATGGGCAGTCACGATGCCTATTAAATGCCTGAATGGATGCAACCCTGTGACTCAGCAAAGGTGTTTAGTGCCTTGCTTGTCCCTTAGAACTTAGAATCCTCTCCTCCAGTTCCACTCATGCAATCTAATTAGGGCAAAAGAATTGCTCAAGTCAGTTCTGAAAGACACTCAATGGTGAGGTCTTGAAGGCCCTAGCTTGACAATTGGCTGCTTCTATGAGACCTAGGAGTACAGATGGAAGGCAGCTTGCTCAGGTGCCAACCTGTCAGTTGGATTAAAATGACTCATTTATTTACCCAAGAACCTCACAAAGTGCTTTAACTAACAGGGAGAGGGGGCCTGCCGGCTCTCTGAGTGAGGGACGGAGAGAACTCGCCTCCGACGCCTTCCCGGCCTGCCAAAAGTCATTATTGCCGAGTGTGGAAAGCCATCAGCAGGGTACAGGCCCCCGTTGTCCGGGTGACAGATTGGGCTGCGTAATCAGAGGAGGAAGGAGAGAGTGCAGAAACTGTCAGAGGCGAGAGCTCTTGGCTGGAGCCGCCAAAAAACTGGCAACATGAGTTAGCGTGACTGAGTAAACAACAAACGATCTCCAAGTGATCTTTCCATTAAAAAAATAACATGGAGAAGATGAACTTTATTTAAAAGACACATCCTAGAGAAGGGTGGGGACAAACTTAAGGCAGTTTGGGGAAGGGTATTTTCCATTCTTCAGCATTCCCCTTCACCCCGTACGATCTCCTCCTTTGTCTTCCTGACTATTTGGCACTGTGGAAATATACCAGTAGGAGAGGAAATAAGAACCAGGCAGACACAAGAAGGTGCATGAGGCAAAGGAAATCATGAAGCTAGAGGAAAACAGGGCAGATTAGCAGATTATTTGACTGTCCTTTGTAAAAGAACCATGTGCTCGGGCAGCAAGAAAAACTGATTCCTAACCAATCAGCTCGATTGAGGTTATACTAGGATTGCTGCTTCTGCTCCTTGGGGAAAGGTTACTGGACTTCATGTATATCAAGGACAATCAGAGAAAAGCCGCATATACCAGCAGGCAGAGCTAACTGGGGGCCTTAAGGACACTGAGACAGTGTGGAAACATCATTTCTGGATGGCTCTCTCAAAATCTTGTTTCTCTTTCATCTCTCCATTTCATAAACCCAAAAGTTATGTATTTTTTTAAAAAAGCTTTCCCCTTTCACTCTTCTTTTCTGTAAGAAAACAGAAGGTGCAACTACTTACGCCAATTTCCTCTATCTTATCTCTTGGGCTCTTCAATTCCATTTTGGAGAGTGGGAACATTAAAATGCTTCTTTTCTGCCAAGTCCCACATACACATTGAACTTGAAACTTATGCTAGTCCCAATTTGCTCAGGACAGAAAATTACTTTGTCAAATGCCTGTAGACAACCTTTTTATTGATTGGTGGCTCCTTCCCCAACAACTTTCTTATCCGCCCTTCCACCTTTTTCTTGTGACTTATATACATATATTTCACCCTATTAGATCACAAGCTCTTTGAGGGCAAGATCAGCACCATTTTAAAAATATCTGTATTCACAGCATCTAGCAGAGTGCCTTAGTGCATATGTTGTTATTATCCAGTCACCTCCATGGGGTTTTTTTGACAAAGACACTGGAGTGGTTTGCCATATCCTTCTCTAGTATGAAACTGTACAGATGAGGAACTGAGGCAAATAGGGGTTAAGTGACTTTCCCAGGGTCACACAGCTAGCAAGTACCCAGGGCTGGATTTGAACTCAGATCTTCCTGACTCCAGACCCAGTGCTCTATCCACTGCACTACCACCTCACTGCTTCCACTACACATAGCAAGATCTTAATAAATGCTTAATAAAAGCAGGAGCTTAATAAATTACATTTCACTGAATATCAACTTCAAGTATTAAGTACCTACTGTGAGCAAAGAACAATAGTAGACTCCAAAACAAGTGTATGGAATGTTAAGAGAAGGGTTCCTGATTTCATAGAGCTAAGTGAGACAAAAGCCCACTGTTCTTTGTACCCCCAGGATCTTATATAATGTCTTGAATACAGTATATAGGATGCTGTATGAGCCAAAATGAATTATCACTGCATTCAAACAATAATGAAGAACCTTCCAGTAAGAATCACACATACACACATGTACCCACAGACACACAGGCGCACACACATGCACCCACACATATGTGTGCACACACATACGCACCACTTTCTGACAGGGAAGGAGATGCTATTGTAACCTTTGGTGGTTACATAATCCCCAAATCCTTGAAGAGTCACCCACTCTCCAGGTCTCATTGTGAACCTCTTGGGGAGATAAAAACAAAACGCCAAGAGGCACAGTATGGGGGATAGCGTGGGGAGGGGGAGGAGGACAAAGAACAATTAACAACATGCTTCCTCTTTATCAAAAGAAGCCAATTCTCCATCTGCCTTGTCCTGACGTGGCTCTCGTTCCTCATTAACACTAAGGAGGCTCCTGGAGAGCATTCAGATAGCCTGGCAAGCAACAGGCTGCTTAAAAGGAAGCGGGGTGACAATCCCTCCTCCTCACCCTGGCATGATCTATGACAGTGTGGTGAGTGTGCCCTGCAACTATCGGGTGCCAGAAGCTTCAGGTTAAAACAAACAAATATGTTAGGTGAGGTGGCAGGGACACTGGATAAAAGCACAATCTTTTATCGCTGCAGAACTCGGGTTTAAACCCTGGCTTAGGAACTGAGAGTTATGGAGCTCCCCAACCATTTTACCAAGACAGGGCAAAAGGCTGCATTTCAGAGTAAAGGGTAAGAGTGGCAGGGTCATGACATCAGAACTATCTGCATCACACTATAACCAGAGCAAATTAACATAGCCATGGAAATTAACACAAGCCTGTGGGCCTTAGGGAAATTAGATAGACAGTAAATGAGAATGTTTTTAATGTAGTGCCAGGACTCTTCCACTTAAGTCCTATTCAGGTGCTTTATCATAGGACATAGAGGTGACTCCGGACCCTCAGAGGCCAATCAGGCCTGACAAGTTCTACCAAGCTGGAAAGGTTTTAGGTATGGAGTCCTGGAATAGATTCTATGTCTGTTGTCCAAGGACCAGCCTAGCTTAAGGTATAAGCGGTTCTTGAATGGGTTCGCCACAGATCAGTGAATTTTTCAGGCACAGGGACTTTAAAGCCCATACAACATTACAGGGGTATTTTGATTTGCACCTATGGAATGATTACAAAATCCCTGAAAGTATTACAAAGCTCCCTGAAGTATTATTGACATACAAGAAATACCAGGGCTGTGGGTCATATATGGTTAAACCAATGATGCTCTCTGTCTTTGGTTACAGTCGCTGCTATGCCACAGGTAAGAGTAAGAAAGTCAGGGTGAAATCTGATGGCTTAGGACAAAGTCTGTGACACTGGCAGCAGTTTTGAACCCTTTGATAAAGCTGCTTTAGCAAACACCAAGGACTGCTTATAACCTGGGGAGCCAAGAAAAGTCATCACATGCTCTTTACCTCAGCTGAGCATTTCATTTCAGAAGCAATGATCTTTCCTTCCATGTAGAGTTACTAAAAAACCTGTCTGAACCTTGGCTACTTGTAGCTTTCTTTGAGGCTCACTGTGCACTCATACCCACGAAGCACCCTGGCATTTGCATACTTAAAAAAAAAAAGACAATTTCTAAGAAATGATTTTGCAATTTGTTCACCTTCTGGCTCTGTTAAAGACAGAGCTGGGATATCCTATTGCTGGTCTGACCCACTCGCTGCCTTCCAGATCTCAAACAAGGTAACCGATTGCTCTGTGGTTTTGATACAGGCAGCACACAACACTGCCCACTCCCCAAGATACTTCAATCTATGTGAGCAGCAAATACATCAATTTTAGCATCTTGATGAAGTGGGAAAAGTGCTAGATTTAGAAGCAGGAGATTTCATTTCAAGCCTTAGTTCTGAAACTTACTAGTTATGTAGTAATAGGCAACTCAGCTCTGAGCCTCAGTTTCCTCACCTGTAAAATGAAAATAACTCTTGGGCTACCTATCTCATAGGGTTATTGCAAAGAAAATACTATTGAAATATGAGCTATTCACTTTTTGCCTTCAGAAAACAGATTTTGGCATATGTCTTCAACACTGAATTTCTTGAATCGTTTCTATACCAGCCATAGAGTATGTTTTCCTTTTGGTCAAGACCCTAAATTATTTGGAACTGTCTTCATCCCTCTAGATCTGGGGTTCTTAACTTGGGGTCCACAGATAGATTTCAGGGGATCTGTGAAACTGGATGGGAAAAATCATATATTTATTTTTACTAGCTTCTAACTGAAATTTTGTATTTCTTTCAATTATGAATTTTTTAAAAAGAGAAAAGAACACCATCCCATTATCCTGAGAAAGGGTTCAGAGGCCTGACCAGTTGCTATATGGGTCCAAGCCATAAAAGAGACTTGCTCCAGATCCAGGCATTTGAGGATAATTCTTTAAAAAATATGAACCCTGATCATTTTGACTTGATGGACTCCCTACCTTTGCAAAACTAGACATGAACCTATTTAAGAGGCTGTGTGGTGTAGTGGATAGAGCACTGGACTTGCAGTCAGGAGTGCCTGGATTTGATACTTGACTCAGACACTTAGCCGTGCGATTGTGGGCAAGTCACTTCTCCTCTCAGGCTCAGTCTCATCACCTGCAAAATGAGGGGGCTGGATTCTATGACCTCTAAGGTCCCTTCCAATTCTAAACCTATGATCTATGATCTGTAGCGGCAACATGCCAGGTTAGCAGAGACAGCGCTACACTGACTGGCATCTGGTTACAGTTCCTCTGATTATAAGTGTCAACTCTGCTTACTGTGATAAATAGAATTAGTGGGTCATTAGGCAGGTCTTTTATTTAGCCATACATGTTATATGTGCACAAGAAGAAAACAAAAGTCCATTACAAACTTTAAGTAAAATAATTGAGAAGGAAGATAATTCTAATTCAATTTAAGAGAACAATGAATTCCCTAAAAATGTAATTAATTGTATTGACCACAGCCTAGAGAGTTATCCAGGGTGATAAGTTTCTCCATGTTCCTACCCAGGATTTGTTGACTAGATTTACTATATATCGTGCAAAGCAACTGAATTTCATTACTGTGCATACAGAGACTCCTCAAATAATCAATTGGGGATTAAAGTTGTATTCTCCAAGATGGTACAATCAGAGAAGTCTATTTTGGTCTTAGGAGAGTACAAGTACATCTCTGGAGAGTATGAAGCATGGAAGATGTGGGTTCTTCAGTCTTAGACTAGCACAAGGGAGATGCACATTAAACAGGTCAGACATTACACTGGAAGGAGTAGTCATCTAAAATTGACAAGACTGAGGCTGAATGAACTGGCCCTGAAAATTGCAGGGCAAATGATAGTTTTATAAAATGGTAAATCAAATCTGCCCAACTGCATCTATTTTCCTTTAAGGAAAGATGTGCAGAAGCAAGCAGAGTAATTTCAGACCTGGAAAGAGTTTCTCAGCTCTAATTACTCCCGATAGCTATAATTTACAAGTTTTCCGTGGGTAGAAATCGCCAAGATTCACACATTTTCAGACCAACAGCTGCCACTATTAGAGAGCAAATAGCCCAGCCTTCTACACTGTTGTAGCAGGCTATGTGTAGGCATTGGCAGGCCACAAATCAGCATTATAGGAAAGCCAGCAACCCAAAGGGGCTAGTAGTATCCCCTCTCCCTGTAGGGCTGATGAAAATACAAAATGTCAAGACTCTCCTATTCCCCAAAATCCAACCTCTCCTTGTCTTCCCCAGGCACTAACAAAAAATACATACCGTACAAAGCAGGATGCCTGATTTGTATTGTGAGAACTCCTGAAAAACGGCTGTTCTTTCCTACAAAACAAAGAATCACAGGTTCTTATTTTCTGCTGTGCAAATTTTTCACATTTCCCCAACTTTCTAGTTCTATGTCCATTTTCAGGCACAGAGGTGCTTTACCATGAGAAAGGGGAAAAAACCTCAAAAATTTAGGGAGTAAGCTATCAGTGGAAAAAAGTAAAATACATTTACTTAAGAACCTGCCTACATAAATCAAGGAGAACACAAGATTCCCAAGCATGGGAGGAATATTCCCTCCCCACCAAAAAAAAAAAAATGCTCATTAGCATGACTTTAACACCAACACTTTCTTATAAACACATCCTTGAGAACACAGGCCAAAACCAAGAGTAAATAAGACCCAAGACCTGATGTGCAGCTCAGAAAACTTAGCAGAGAGGGCTGCTCTTGCCCCAGCTCTGCCACTGATTTAGCCAGATGACTCTAGGCAAGTCCTACCTCACCTACCACACTAAGATCTATTTCACCCCTAAGTCTGTGAGTCCAGGAGCAAAGTTACAAGCTCAGAAATTACTCTGAACAAGTTAAAACACAAGTGTTCTAATGTAGTGGCTCCTAACTTGCAGCTGGAGACCAGCAGGGTCAGACTTATCTAAGATATTTGAAAATCCACGTGTGCACCAAGCACTGCCATTCTGATCTTAATTTAGCAAATGTGGCTTCTGAAGGTTGAAATGAATGAGGTTTTACACAACTAGGCATTACTATTTTTCAAATGTATGTATATGGTATAGGATTGATAAAATAGAAATTTATTTAAAGCACTATTGAATTCTATATTTTTTGATGATAACTACTATCACTGTGAAGGGTTCCCAATTTTTTTTTTTACATTAAAAAAGGGTCTATTTTTTTTAAAGGGTCCAGATTAAAAAAGGAAAAAAAGTTGGAGACTACTTGATCAGAGAAATGAAGAACACTTCCTTTCCTTTATTCATTCCCCTGAAGGATGACTTTTGATAGTGCTCAAGGCACAGGCTTCTGAGCAATCAGGGCCATGTCAATCTGCCAGTGGGGAGAGGCCTAAGTAAAAGGCAGCATCTCTTCTAAGCTCCCCAGGAATGCCATGGTCCCTGGCACAACAGTTCTCCAACACCTGAGAGGGTGTATGATGGACAGAGCCAGGAACTTCTCAATCTTTTGATTCAGACCTGATCTCCATGGACTTTCTTTATGCCAGGGCTGCCTTGGACACTGATGAAGCTCAAGACTGGACTAGCAATGTGAATCCTATTCCCCTCCATGATCCCTGACACATGCTGCATAAAAGCTATGGATTCAGAAACTAGACAGGAGGGAAAATGGCTTATTTATTGCAAAGAGATTCTTAGAGCTAGACAGGGTTGGGCACAGCACCCAGCTTAACTTTCTAACTTTATAGATGGGAAAGCTGAGGCCCCAGTAAGTAAAGTAACTTGACCAAGGCCCCAGTGGGAGTCGTGACAGAGCTGGGACTAGAATTTGAATATCCTGATTTACAGTTTAGCTCTTCCAAAACTGAAATCACATACAGCAAAAAATAAATAAATAAATAAGTGGAACACAGTTCTATCAGTCACATAGCCAAGAAGCATGTGTTAAGCAGTTTTTACATGCCAGACACTGTGCTAAGCACTGGAGATATAAAGAAAGGCAAAATCAAATGTAGGTGGACCCTGGGTTCTACTTGGAACCATCTTAAGTCTTAAAACAGTTCCTAAGAATCAGTGCTATGTGATCTAGATTGAAAATAATGTACATCAGGGCAGCTAGGTGGCACAGTGAATGGAGCACCGGACCTGGAGTCAGGAGTACCTGAGGTTCAAATCCGGCCTCAGACACTTAACACAAAAACTAGCTGTGTGACCTTGGGCAAGTCACTTAACCCCAATTGCCCTCCAAAAAGCAATAATAATAATTAATAATAATAATAATGTACATCAATTTGGAGGTGGGGGGGTAGGGAGAAGCTACTAAATACTGACATCTATTCTATCATCCCTACCATGAAAAGCCTCCCTCCAACCTATTTTTTTCCCCTATTGTCCACTGCTTTTAGTAAAATTATGAGAATCATTTGGGGAAACTTATAGAAAGTTCAATGGCCAGGGCAATAAACTAGGTTCTATTAGTAGTTTTGCCTTAAGCAGAGATTTGTTCTCTCAATTCCTCCATCTAAAAAATGGAGACAACACCACTCAACTCATACCTACTTCCCAGAGACATTGAGAAGACTGATCCTTTGTTTAAAGTACTATTTAAAGATGAAGTATCAATATTATTGCATTTACTTCTATGAGTTCCTGAAATGAAAATAAGCTGACTGCTTTCTAAAGAAGAGCCAGAAATACAGAGCTACAGAGTTCTGTGGCTCTATCCTGGTCTCTACCTTTCTGCTAGCAGAGCTCAGAATTCGGACACACTTACACCAATAAACAGAGATCTAGACTCTAGAATGTTACTTAGCAAAGCCTAAGGTATCTCATGACAAGACCATGATTTGTGTTAGAGGGACAGAACAAATTGGGCAAGGGTTTAACCTGTCTACTCTGCAGAGATCAACGAGGGCTGGTTAATTAGAAAACCCTACATTGTCTCTCCCATTGAGGGATTAGGCAAAGTGTTAAGATATGATAAGTTATGATATGACTAGAAAGACTGGGAGTCAGGATACAGAGATCCTAGTTGTCCTGGCTCTGACGTTTACTCATTCTGTGACCTTAGGGAGTGTCAGTTTCCTTCTCTGGGTCTCAGTTTCCCCATCTGTAAAATGAGGCAGTTGTATCTAATTTCTAAGATTCCTTCCAGCATTGACATTCTATTTCAATCAAAATCCAGCCCTTGTCTAAATCATCCTACTTCCAAGTTGCTGGTCTTATTTCACCATTTCATTACAAGTTCTCACCCAGTCAAGTTATCTCTTCTCTGAGATAACATATCCTGGGTTCACTTTCTGCTGGTCCATTGTTCCATACTTCCAGTGTGCTTGCCTAAAGCTTTGCTTCCCAAACTGGCTCGGCTTCCCTAAATGTGTGACCTAGTTAGAGTACAAGGTTGAATGAGAGAGCTGTCCAAGTGCCTAAAAAAGCAAAACTTAACACACTTGATCCCAGACAAGATATGAAATTCTGTGCCAAGGATGGAGATGGGACCCAAAGCCCCTCTGGTGCACTGTACCTGCTCCCAAAAAGATTTTTTAAAAAGAGAGAGCGCTGTATCTTGTTGACAATGACAGCAGTCACGCTCAGCAGTACCATATGGGATCCACAATTTAGCTCCATTAATGCTCTTAATTTGAAGACATCAAGCACTAATTACACACTGGGTACTAAAAAGGCAAAACCCTTCCCTGGTGCCAGCTACTTAGTGGTGCTCTGTTGCCTTAACAGCTGGTTGAGGTAGACTCAGGCCAAACTTAGGGCCTGCTAGATCTCTTAGGTGGAGGAGAGGCCAGCAACAAGGGGCAACCAAACGCAGTTCTTGGTGCCGACGAGGGAACCATAGTCCTCCCCAGACAGATCAATAAATCAGTCCGATCTATTTACCATCTCTAATGGAAGGCTCATTTTAGGCAAAACAATAACTCTTCCCCAAGCCCAGGAGAGAATTCAGAGGAGATGCAACCCAATGCTGAACCTGGAGGACAGTTTAGATAGAACCTGGGCTGGCCTTTCCCTGGCTTCTAATCTCAGGGATATTCTGTCCCATGGTGAGAAGTGGCAGGGCTTACCTCCTGTTCCATGTTGCCATGCAGACGCAGGAATTTTAATCGGGAGGAGGCAGATGGTGACTGCCCTGATGCTGGGGCCATGGAGCTGCCCAGCAGGGTCTGGAGGAAGAGATGGTAGTAGAACTCGACCAGCTCACAGCTCGAGAAAAAGACAATCAGCTTCTGGTTTTTTTCAAACTGTTTCAATCCAAGGGAAAACAAAACAAAACAAAACAATACAAGAGATTTCTTGATCAGGATAACACACAAAATGAATCAGTTGCTAGGGTGGCTGGCCATGCTGACATAGATCTGCAAACCTGGGTAATGGAATCAAGTCCTCAAAAGGACAATACTCACTCTGTTCCTAAGAAGGATGCAAGAGAGATAATTAGAGGGCTACATCCTAACACAAGACTGGTTTGTTTGTTTGTATCTGTGAAAAGTAGATGTTCTTTTAGCAAGGTTGTAAGTTGGGCCTGCTTGTCTCAGAGACATGGCAAGGTTTGGTAGAGACTATTCATATTTGTAGTAACTCTAAAAGCTTCATTCTTGAGTTCCTTCATCTAGAACTCTCCTATTTCAAGGGACCCTTAGGGAAGAGGTATTATATAAAGTAAATAAATGCTATAAATACCACAATCCTTAAAAAAAAACCCAAATCCAGTAGCCTCAGTTTCTGGAATGTTCCCCCAAATATTCCTATTAACTATTATATCATCAACACGAGTTTGGGAAGCAAACTTTTTGGTGATGTTTTGTTCTACACATAATGACTGTCGGTGCCCTCTTATATTTGCCTAAATGTGATGTAAGAATTAGTCCCATGGCCCGCAGCCTGAAAAAACAGACAAGTTTAACCGTTGGAGGGCTTTCTATCAGAGTCTGACCCTTGTAGAAGTCTAGCTCATTTTTTTCCAGACCCAGACTAAAAGGCAGGCCATATCCAGTCCTCAGGCTCACCTCACATCTTCCAAGAATGAAGGCTGCCAGTGTGACAAGTTTAAGTTTGCTGGGAACCAGTGCCACATGCTGTTGGAGTTTCTCAGGCACAGCAAAACTGTCTGGCTCAGCACTGGTTTGTAGGAGACTGGCTTCTCTGGCTGCTTTGCATCCTTTGATGTGCTGGTCACAGGCTTCATCTGATACAGAAATACTAACTGGATTGTGCAAACTGATATCTGCCAACCTCGTTACACCTTTTAGCAAAGGGAAAAGGAGAAACTGGTGATAATTCAAGTAAGATTACATATGCAGTGCTTTGCAAACCTTAAAATACTTCCTATTATTAAATATACAATGTGAAATGGGTCACTCACATAAACAACATACATACACAACATCTCATTGGGATAGTAGAACTTTTTAGTTGGGTCTCTTTCCAATGGTGACTTTTATAGTCTACTGTTAATCCACCCATGCCAGTTCTGTCAACCTACAGGGGCAGAGCCATGTTGTTTTGTTTTGTTTTCCCCCAGTGTCCCATGTATAAAGGGATACAAGCACATGGGTGAGGGCACTGAAAAGGCAGAATGTGATGTAGTCTTGTGGTCAGAATACCAGGCTAAGAGTTAGAAAAACTGGGTTCTAGTCCCTATTTGGTCAGTAACTGATTATATGATCCTGGTCAATGTGTCATTTAATATTTCTGTGCCCTTAGTTTTTTCACTTATAAAATGGGTTAATAACCCCTATCTTACATACCTCACAGTGACAGTGAAAAGTTCAGCAGAAATGAACATGCTTTGAAGATGCTAAGGGAAGCCCAAGGTACAAAGGCTACATACATTAAACATGTACTTAGAATGATAAGGATAAGGACTGATATTCTGAACAGTGAGGAAGCCTGTTTTCAATGGGCTGCTTACAGAACTCATCCTGAATCCACAGAGGTCAGAAGACTGAGAGATAAAAGAGACCTTACAGATCATTTGGTCCAATACTCTCATTTTACTAATGAGGGAACTGAGGCTCAGAGAGAGGAGGTAACTTGCTCTGTTCACACAAGTCAGAGCCTGAATCTGAACTCGGTCACAGGACCCCCAAACCAGGGCTCTTTTCTTCCCTGTAACTTCTCTTGATAGACTGAATTTTTTTTCTTTTTGGAGGGGGAAGGCAGGGCAATTGGAGTTAAGTGACTTGCCCAAGGTCACACGGCTGGTTTTGCATTAAGTGTCTGAGGCTGGATTTGAATTCAGGTTCTCCTAACTCCAGGGCTGATGCTCTATTCACTGTACCACCTAGCCACCCCAAGACTGAATTTTTCAGACTTTGTTACTTTTTTTTATACCATAGCCCCATTAACTCCCCATTAACTTACTGAAACCCTCTGCAGAATGAAGAAAAAGATTTATGCAAAGCCAATTGATAGAGCCACTATGTCACTTTCTAGTGTATTCTACTTCCAGAGGCCTCACCTTTCTACTGTGGGATTCCTTCACAGGTACTAGCTATATTTAGCAATCCCAAAATGGTTATGTGGACATGGCACATTCATTTCAACTAATAATTCAGGTTATCTACATTAAAAATAAAGACATCACAAATACCACCCAACTTACCCTCAGTAAGAGTGGCTGACAACAGGACATTCTGACGTCGCTCGCATTCTGAATTTATGGCGTTGAGAATCACTGTGATATCCTTCTCAAAACCCAAGTCCAGGATCCTGAGATCGCATGAGAGAGGGAATTTACATTTATATCAGGGGAAATGAGCCAGGTTGTGGGTTATGGAGGTTAAAACAGAAAACATACAAAGCAAACACTTCCCTATAAAGCCTGTGGGTTTAGCAGAAGGAAGCTCACCTGTCTGCCTCATCAATGATCAGCCACTGTATTCGACTGAAGTGAATGTTTTTGGTGGATTTAATGTGATCTACCAGACGTCCAGGAGTTGAAATTAGGATGTTTATCCCTTTGCGTAGCCTGTTTAAAACAAAATATACAGAAATATATGTAATAAACCAAATGTGTGTGTATCAGTAGGAATCTCAAGAAAAAAAAATAAAAGGTTGCAAGTGAATTTGGTTTTTTGGTAGTATTAATTCTATATACTATGAAATAATGAAAAGCCCTTCAGCCCAAGAGATGAAATGAAAATAGATAGTTAACAAGATTCATTTGAGTTAGAACTGTATTTTGCAACCTCTCTATCCTGCTGAATACAATTTTTAAAAACACAGAACAATATTGGATGTTTGGGTTTCAGGTTAAAGAGTACATGCATATTTCAACAATGTGACCCATTACCAACTTACAAAATAATACAAAAGCTTGAAAAACAATTTGGGCTTTTCTTCTAGTGACAATTTTCTACATGGTCCTATTGCAGATAAGGCAATACATAGTTTTAAGAACCAATGTAGGTGTATTAAAACAAAACAAAACAAAGAACAAACCTTTACTACCATCACCACCACCCTCCCTAAGGAACATTAAGTCAGAAGGCTCATCAATATTTTAAAAATAGACCTAACTGTCTGGATATGACTTCTCTCTGCCAACCTGATAGCTTCTTCTGTATTGGAACTACAGAACACAGCTTGAGAGAAGCTTCTCTCCTGGTTTAAAGGACCCATGGATAAGAGTGATTCTAAAAGGAATGTAGGAGAGAAGTGGGACCCGAAAATAGAATTATTAAACAGGCTGTTCTTACCTGGCCTTTTCTGATTTTCTCTTTTCTCCCCCCATTAACACTCCAGGCACAATCCAGGTAAATGGCTACAGGGAAGGGAACAGTCCAAGCTCAATATAAAGCTTTTTTTTTCTTTAAGTCAAGAGCACAGGGACTAATTTTTTTTTTAATTTTTTTCTCCTTTAAACAAATCAAGGAAAATAATTCATGGTTATCCCTATGTTGCAGGAGGCCTAATAGGGGAGATACAACTCATAGGCATTACAATGCCCATAGTTAAGACTGGCAGTAACTTCAAATTTTAACTCCACAACAGGCTCCCCACATTCCATAAGAAGATAGAAGTGTATTCATTTTTTCATTGCTTCAAATGGTTGCTACTCTTCTTCTCATAGCATAAACAGAAAAACACATTTCACAAATCAATTGCTTTCTGTTGCATATGATAAAAATATACTGCTTCCCAATACTTAAGCAACAAGGGAAACGGAAGCTTAAGTAAAATCCTTTGCCTAAGCTGGAGGTGACAGACATTGAGATTTTGTACCTTTCTCCTTGGTCTCATAAATGCGCCCCTTAAAATTGCTTCTTGTGTTCAAAGTGCACAATTAGCCATGGTGAACACTTTGAGGGAATATAAGCAGTGAAGGATACCAGTGACCAAGTAGACAAGAACCAAGAATCTGGCAGAGGCCAACACCCAACGCATTCGACAGGGCAAAATCTTTCCAGTTCCAAAACAGAGACTGATAGGTTTCCAGTGGAACATGATAGGAGGCCAAGGAACGGAGGAAACAAAAGTCTTTCCTGGGACTTTAAGGTGTGACTGTTTCTTTACTTTAAAAAAAAAAATGGAATGATACAACCAGACTCATGGCTTTTCCTACCTTAAGCAGTTTCTGGATGGTATCAAAGCTCTGTAGAGCCAGCTGCAAATATTAAAAATGTTCATATGGTAAGGCAGGTGTTTTTAAAAAAGAAAGAGCATAGAGACAGACAAAATGATTAGTATTTCAACTTTGACCCAATGGAAAGATTATAAGTAATTCAAGAAAAAAGATAAACAGTGTCTACATTAACTGTCTCTTTATATACTAGTTCTGAAACCCACTGAGAGTGTAGGGGAAGACAGAGGGCAAACACATCACCACATCTATTTCTTTTACACAAAAATAGTGTTTTGTGCTCCCTCTGCTGGCTCAAATTCCCAGAGCACCACACATGCATTTAGACACTTTGGTGCACAAAGATAGAAGGAAACGAAACAAAGTCAACCTTGATTTGACTCCCTTTGAGAAAGAGAAGGGTTAGGGGAAACTGGAATGGTGATGCAACAGGCTAACACTTAGAAACTTTGCAACAAAGGTTGAACAACTGGCTGCCTTCTAAGTGTGCTACTAAGGTAATTTTAACATTTTAAGGCAGAGAGATGGATATTCATTTCCCAAGTCTGCAAGAAAGCACAGGGAAGCACAGAAAGTAAAAATGAGATTAATTATCATCCCTTAACCACCACCAAAAAGGTCTTGACAGTATCACTTTAACCAAGCTTATATAGTTTCCAAATACTTAGTATTCATGAAGCATCGTAGGGAAGTAGCAAGTTTGCTGCTGTAAAAATTTAAATAGCTTCAGTGCCTTCTCCTTTCCTAGAATTGAACTGATATTGCACTGCAGGTAGTATAAAAGGCTGTGCCCAAAACTAGATACCTGCGATCAATTCTCTGCATGGAAAGTTATTAGCATTTGATATAGAAAACATTGACACCCTGTTCTGAAATTGCCTTTGTAGGCAAATAAATCATATAGAAGAGATTTCCAAGGAAGAAAAATCTTGGGAGGCTCACCTTCCAGGAAATAAGTAAGATTTTTGGTGGAAGTAGCTTCTTAAAAATTATTTTAAATAAAGACATGTTGATCTTGCTTTGGTGTTAAGTTGTACAGCCCCGAGAGGGGAAAACAGAACAAACATGCTTCTATCTCATTTTAAGGAATGAAGCTTTCATGAAACTTCATTTGGTTTTCAGACAATACGAAAACTTATGCCTATACTTTGGTTGCTGAATTTTCCTCCTAGATTTTTAGAAGAAATAAGAGGGTGAGAGAGGAAGGATTTCAGAAAAAGGGAAGAAATATGTAAAGGTGTATGATAGTTTACCCACATCTGCTGGCTTTGAGGGAGGAAACATTCAAGGAAAAAAACAAAAATTTGAAACCCAGTAAGACAACACTGAAAATACTTAAGATTAACCTTGAGAGTCAAACAGCCTACCTCTCTTGTTGGTACTAATACCAGAGCATAGGGCCCATCACTACGCTGTTGAGAGGGGTAGAAAGAAGGAAGAATAATGAGTTCATTGCATATATTTTCACAAGACTGAAGATACAGAGAACTTAACATGGCACAAGTAAAAGACCCCAAGTCACCAATGCCTTGAACAAGTAAGTCAACAAATATTTATTAAGTACCAGCTATATGTCAGGTGCTGTGTTATTGGGGGTACAAGGGGTGCAAAGGCAAAAAGTAGTCCCTGCTCTCTCTTGTACAAAGTTGGTGATCAATAAATGTCTGATGACAAAAATAAACCCAATGATGGAATTCAAAGCAGTTTTTCTCTTCTTAGTATTACCTTCATGAGACTATGATAAAATCTATACTGTTGGTGTTAAATATTCTGATAAGAGAGTATCAACGTGCCACTAGGTGAGAATGGAAACCCTAACATTTCAAAAACTGTTGCAATATACGGAGGGAGAAAAAGAAAAAAAAGGGGGGGGCAGAATGGTAATTTCTTTTGGAGATGGGAAGGACAGAGTAAAAATCATGGACAAAACCACTGGGAAAAAGTAAAAATAAAGAAAAGGACTATAGTTTAATTCTTTCATCAAAGGTCTGTTGGGTGGTTTGATTTTTCCTTTCCCCATAAACATATTTCTTACAGGCCAAGTCCTTTTATAATCAAATCTACTTTCCCATTATTTTGTCTATATTAGGATTTTGTTGTATTGAATGTAAGTTTAAAATGTACAATTATTGTGGCTTGGAAATTTAAATTTTTTTTTCAAATAAATTTTTGAAATCCTTTTTTTTCATATTACCTACATTTTCCAATGCTTACTTCTCCACATCTACCTTCCAGGAAGTCAATCTTCATAAAAGAAAACTATGATTATACAGAGATCTCCATGTAAAATCATTAAATATAGTGTTTTGATTGGTACGAGAACAATATTTGAACAATTACAGGGGGCTCCTCCAATCCCACTATAACATGACTTGTTAATAGACTTGAACATAAAACAAGGCAAACTATGTTCTCTAAGGGAATGTGGTGCAGTGGAGAAAGAACTGGTTTTGGAATTGGGAGGATTGGGGTTCAAGTTCTGACTAGGATATACAAACTGCAACCATGGGCATGACACTTAACCCATCAGTGTCCCAAGCAACCCCCTAAGGCTAAAAGTTGCCTCTCTGTTCTAGTAGGAGTCCCTCCCCCAGGAGTTTACTATATTTAAAAAATCACAGATATGTGGGCAAATCATTCCCCCTTTCTGGGCTTCAGCCTCCTCTATTGTAAAGAAGAAAAGTTTGTATTAGATGACCTCTAAGGTTTTTTCCAACCTGAAGACGGGACAACTCTCGACCTTAAGAAAAAGACTTTGTACACATTATCTTTTTCTTTCTTTTCTTTTTTTTATTGGACATGGCTAATGTAGGAATTTGTTTTGCCTGATTGGACATATTTGTAATGGGTTTTGTTCATCTTAACTTCACAATGGGGAAAGGGAAGGAATTTCAAACTGAAAATAAAATTTTTTTAAGAAAGAAAAATACTTTATAAAATAGTTTGATCATATTCTCCAGAACTAATTTACGGAAAAGCCCAGAAATTCAAACCACCATGAGCCAATTACAAAAAAAGAGCTTGACCTATAATTTGTTAATATCTTATGATTTGTCAATATCGGGAACTCTCAAAAGAGAACTCCTTCTACCAAGGGCAGCTCAGCACCTTTCTGCAATTTATCATCTTAGAGAGTTTCCTGGACTCTGAGAGATTAAGTGACATGCTCAGAGTCACAGAGCCAGGTTATATCAGAGGCAGGACTTGAACCTGGACCTTCCTGTTTCTGAGTGTGGTTCTTCATTTACTGCCTCCTATTACAAAGAACTAGTGATGGAAATATTCTTCTTCAGACAGTTATTGACTTTTGCTCAAGTATACATCTTGTACACAATAGGTACTTAGAAATTTCTTTTTGAATGGAAGAATAAATTTAGATGACATCTGTAAGATGCAAGTTGAATTATTTTCTAGTAGAGGTGGTGAGTTTATGTTGATTTAACCATTCAGTCACCTGTTCTCCATTTTGAAGGTTATGTATTTTTTGGATATTCAACTTGATCTGGGGTGAATTTTACGCCAATTAAAGCTACCAGGCCTACACAGAAAAAAGTTTAGTGTGTACTCCTTAAGAAAAGGTATTGCTTTATTTTTTTGCCTTTGTACCCCCCAGAGTATAACACACTGTAGGCACTTACTGAATACTTATTTATTTACTGGTTATTAGTATAGTACCTTGACCAAGCATATTTCACAGATAGAGACAAATTTCAGATAAGGTCCAAAGAAGGGAAGATCAATAAGCAAATCCATTAATTAGAGTCTTATTTATACAACTGATGTCAAATTTAATTACTTGTTTGCTCTATCTTCTTACAATCGTGAGTTCTAAGTAAATAACATGCATGAATGTTTATTCCCATGTTGGAATTTCATTCTTATATTTTTCAACATAGTTACATTTTTATCTACTCAAACCTTTAAATCAAATCAATAAATATTTATTAATTGTCTACCACAAGCAAAACACTTTTCTAGCTGTTACTGGGGATATAAAGAAGTGCTAGATAAGGTTGCTGCAATCAAGGTATTATGTTTTGCTTAAGTTAATAAGTAATTAACATTCACAGTAAAAAAAAATAAACAGAACACTGAATCATGAATTTGCTATTATTCTCCCCGACTGTGAGTAGGGGGATTAGCAATACTTAGATTTAACATATACAACACTGCTCAGAGAAAAGAGATTCTATCAGTCCCAATATGGCTGTTCTGATTCAATTTGATAGCTGCTTTTTCATAGTGAACAATAACTGAAAAACACATTTTACTTATACGAACCTGTATTCTCGACTTCATTGCTTGGAGAGACTGAACCACAGGGATGCAATAGGCAAGCGTTTTACCTTTTAAAGAAATAAATAAATGTAAAAGTAATAAAAACAGTGGACGCTGCAGACTTCAGCTCCTGTAGAAAATAAAATCGAAGGCCACCAGGGAAAAATGCTGTGCTATTCTTTTGGTGGTGGTGTGATTTTAGGCCAGAAAAAGAAGAAAAACATACTTTGACAAATGGATGGCCTCAGTTTAAAGGGGGGGAGGAGGAAAGTGAAGGATGTTAAACCATAGTGAAAAAGAATACACATCCAATTAACTTCCTACCTCCCTCTGATTACATTTTGGTGAATTCCATACTTTCAAATAGCCAAGAAGCTTTTGGATCTTTATCCACTAAACAAGGAGCAACATTTCCTAAATTGTTCCACCAGTGCTTAATCTGGAAGCTGACTTGAGAACCTGGGAGGGAGTTCATTTCCCAAAGTCCTACTTAGCCATTCCTATGAGCTAAAAGCAAGAGGTTCATTAAGTGACATTTTCACAGGTATTTCTGGGATGTGTAAAATATTTCAGTCTGATACAAATCAGATGGAACCCCACCCAAGATCCTACAGAGGCCAATGAAAAACCAACCAAATGGCAGATACTTTGGATTTCTACCAACCTGAACAGCCCTCAAATCACATCAATGGAAAAAGGGAGCAAATGAGTTTCTGTTGGAGAACTCAACAGGGCAACTGCAAATTGGACTGAAAACAAAAAAAAATCTTCCACGTCTAAACAAAATGAACATTGTCCTAATAATGTGTGTTCTTGTGTCAGGAACACTGTCAGTGAAAAATTCTCTTCTCAAAAGCTGATTTCTTTTCAGCATTCAACATAATTGTAAGTACCCATTATTTTGAGGCTATCTGTGTTTGCACACAGAATGGGTGTGCAGAAGGGGGGAGAAGGAGGAGAGTGACAACCCTCTAGCTCTAAGTTGGAGCAATAGCAGAAATAGTTTAGTTCCTAAACATGCTTAATGTTGGTAAATTCAATAGGCCCTTTCCTTTTATTAAATGAACAAAATTAGTGCTACAGTTAACACACACACACACACACACACACACACACACACACACACACACACACACACACACACACACACACACACACCCTTTACAATATAATTGTAGTAATAATTAAATGCTGACCTGATCCTGTCTGGGATCTCACAAGAGCATCTCTGCCTTCTAGCAATGAAGGAATACTTTGCTTCTGAACACTGTAGTACATAGAGAAAATATGTATTTATTTATGGAAAAATTTACTCCAAAAAAGATTTGCAGGGTAAATAGGCTATCTGATCTTACTTTAACAGAAGAAGGTGCCTACAAGATGAAAATCCTTGGGTTGACAGGCTCAAATTCCCATAAAATTTGTCTCATCTTTCAGGGCTATAAAAGTGGAATTCTATGAAATTGTTTATGTCAAATGCCATCCTGATGAGAGACTTTAAAATCTAAGACCCTATTTTCTTTATAGGATAGGGAAATAAGGGACTGAGAACAGGGGACATTAGCAAGAAACTTTTTTAGGCACAATTTCTGGGACTTAATTAAAAGTATTGAGGCAAATATGAAACTTTGGGATAATACTCATCCTACCAAATTTATTGTTTGATCTCAATATCTTTTTTGCTTCAAACCAAATATTTATTTCTTTCCCACTTGGCTGACTTCTATTATTATTACCAGCAGAAATAATTACAAAAGTGAAGTAATGCTCTAAACTGGTAGTCTGACCACATTATGTTAAAGGAAAATCACTGATAAATCCAACAGAAATAGAAGCAGTCTCATAAAAGAATAAACTGTACCAAAGTCTTCAGAGAAAGAAGAGCTAAAATGATCCCTAAAGATCATCTAGGTTAACCTCCTCATTTAATGAAGAAACTAAAGACTAATGACTTGTGTTAATATTTTCTTTCAGTTCCCTTTACCACATTTAAATTTCATTTAGGGAGGCCTATCTGGACCCTCAGGAAGCTTGAAGTTTGGTCTGGAGCTCTTACCTGGTCATACTGGACATTTTCAAGACAGTGCTTATTGTTGAAATCTAAGAAGATAAGAAGCAGAATCAGGCATGTTCACTGACTATTACTTCTTTGGAATTATAGAATTTAAAGAGGGCAAAGGAAACAGAAGAGGAAAATGAAGACAGTACCAGCTTTGGGGTAAAGCTGATTAATACTGATATAATAAATTTTGATGCTCAAATATGTGGAACAGAAAAATGGCTTATGTAAAACTCTGAGCAGGGGTTAGGTTGAAATTAAGACCATGCAAGAGGGAATGTATTCTATGCTTCTTACTTCACAGTAAACCTAAACAACTTATTAATAAGAAAGTGTCCATTTGCTTAGAGAAACTGCACAGTATGGTGTGTTCCTCACCCTCCAAACCTCAGCAAACAGAACCTCTAGTTAAAGCCCAAATGCTCTCAATTCTGATATCCCTGGCCACTGAATTCTGCCATTCAGTGACTGCTCTGATAAACACATATGGTAATGAGAAAGGAAAGTAGGACTACATATTTCTTTCACATATCATAAATAAAACAGCACTTAGGTAGAAATAGCCATCAGTCCCCTCCCTGCACATGATATACACCAAGGCAACAGATAGACAGCCTTAAGGTCAGGGACCATCTTATTTATCTTTGTTTCTTTTGCAACATAAACCATAGGGCAATGTACATGGTAGACAATTAATAAATGGCTGTTGAATAAATGACAGCCTGAGGCCATTAAATTTGCACCAGCAGAGTATAATGGAACTAATCTGAGCCCACTTGACCTGCTGCAAAAATAACCTCATTTTGATTTCTTTCCACAGCAAGTTCCTCCCCTCACCAATCTAACAAGGGTCTATACAGGCAGTCAACATAAAATAGATGTCTTCCAAAAAAAGGAGCTTTTTTGGCAAAAAATAAAAACCTTCTGAAAGCCCAGAAGGTACTCACCAGGTGTGGATGGAGGCCCAACTCATGAAAAGAATCTGAAGTAAACACTTTTTCTTGAATCTGCTTCACCATAGCTCTGTAAATAAGGAACAACATACCTATAAATCAGCCTTCCTCTCAGTTAAAGGATGAAGTCAGAAGAATCATATTTATTTCCTTTGATCCCTGCAGTGAACAACCCATGGAACACACCTGTGGATTTCTGGAATTTCAGGGTTGTTTTTAAATAATGATGAAGTCTTAATGAATGGCCTCTCCACTTGTCCCTCATTAGTATGGACAGCTGGGTGATTCTTTAGAGAAATCAGACCTTCTGGCTTTCCCTTCACAGTCCTTTCAACCTCTTTGACATTGGTTTTCTTGGCAGGGGGTAAAGATATTTCATTCTTTTGTTTTGGTGGGGGCCCTTCACTGGCCCCTTGGAATTTTCTTTTTGTACCTTTTGCTTGCTTTGGTGTTCCCTAAAGAAAGAAACCAAAAGATGATAAATACTTGGCTATATAGTGAAGCCTCATCATTCAAAGAACTGCATCTCTTTCTGCAGAGATCATTATGCCCATATGTCAAGCAACAGTTTAAACTTGCAATTATCTCCACTGATTCAGAATTTTTCCAAGAAAAAGCAATGAAGGAAGACAAAAATGGCAAGGAAAAATACTAGAGGTTTTCAAATCCAAATCAAGATAGTCATCTACTTAGATTCAATATCCACGGTCAGTAACAAAGTAGCCAAGGACTTAATGGCAGAATGATGGACCTAGGGGAGGAAAAATATCACAGACCAGAAAAATCTAAAAAAAAGAAGAAGAAATAAAAGGGGGGAGATGAGAACTAACCTTTAAAAATGCACATGCTAAAGAAATCATATTTTTGTCCATTTCCATGAAAAAGCTGTAAGAGCTGTCAAACCTCAGATATTTTCTCTGCATAAACAGAATAGTAATGAAGCAAGTCTGTCATGAGGGAACTAACTGGCTGGGATGGCCATATCCCTATTTATTTGCAGGGAGCAGAAAAACCTTCATTATTGTTCTTTCCTAGAGTGCATGGAACTCTGTCGTCCCTTGTCCCTCAAGCTGCTCCTCCAGATTCAGGTGGTTGGAGACAACTCCTACTCTCAGTTCCAATTCCAAATGAGAACTCCTCTCAATCCATCACTCCCCCCTCATACTTATTTCTAATCTTCTTTGCTTTTCAAATCCCCACCTGATCTCCTATAACAGCTAACAACATTCAATATTTTGTTGTCAGTTGATTATTATTTCCAGACATGGTTTGGTTAAACTCATGGTGTTCAAACTCCCTCTAGGAGATGATACATCTAATTTCTTTGGCCTTCCCCTTCTATTTGTATACAAATACCTTACATAGAAACTTTATGTGACTGATGTCTCCTTATTACTAAGAGGAGCTTCAGTCTCTCCTGGCCTATATTGCCTTTCTGCTTAATATGCTCTCTTCTGTTTAAAAAATGCTTCTTTTACTCATTCTTGCTAGCCTCAGTAAGTTACCAAATATACACATATGGGACTTTATTTTTCTTTTTATCTCTTGCTTATTACAGAACTTTCTAAGCAATTTCAATCTATGTAATTTTACATTTGTAACATGAATAAATTACTTCCCAATTGATAAGTGGTCAAATGATATGAACAGGCAGTTTTCCAGTGAAGAAATCTGAACAATTTATAGTCATATGAAAAAATGCTCAAAATCATTATTGATTAGTGAAATGCAAAGTGAGTTGTCATTTTACACTCATCAGATTGGCTAAAATGATTGAAAGGGAAAGTGACAAATGTTGAAGAGGATGTGGAAAAATTGGGACACATTCATTGGTGGTGGAACTGTGGTCTGATCGAACCATTTTCGAGAGCAATCTAGAATTATGCCGAAAGAGGTATTAAACTGCCTATATATACCCTTTGACCCAGAAATACCACTACTAGGTCTATTTCTAAAGATGATTATGGAAAAAGGAAAAGAACCTATATGTTCTAAAATGTTTATAGCAGCTCTCTTGTGGCGGCAAAGAACTGGAAATTGCAAGGATGTCCATCAATTGGGGAATGGCTGAACAAGATGTGTTATGTGATTGTGATGGAATACTACTGTGTTATAAGAAACAATGAGCTCAATGAGCTTAGGAAAACATGGAAAGACTCTCAGGAAACAACAAAGAACAAAATGAGCAGAACCAAGAGAAAACTGTATACAGTAATAGTGATACTGTTTTAACTATGGAACTTACTCATTTGAGAGAAACCAAAGTCTCCAATTTAAGGCATTTTCATGCTGGGTTGAGCTCCAAGTTGCTCCAATGGCTCCCTACTGCCTCTAGAAGCACCTCTTCTTGTCATTTAAAGGCTTCACAGTCTGGCTCCATATACCTTCCCAGAGAAAGTACCCTACTCGCTACACTTAATCTAAGGCATCCTGTCTTTTTCTCCACACTTTGTACAGACTGTTCTCTATGTCTGGAATGCACTCCCTTCTTCACCTCTGCCCCCTTAGCATTCCTGGTTTGCTTTAAAGCTCATTTCATATGCCACCCCCTATACATAATAATAGTAATAATAGGTAAAATTTACCTAGTGCTTACTATGTGCTAAGCACCTTACAATTATTAGCTCTTTGATACTACCTGAGAGGTAGATGCTGTTATTATCCCAATTTTATAGATGAGGAAACTGAGGCAAACCGGTTAAGTGACTTGCCTAGGGTCACACAACTAGTATCTGAAGCTAGATTTGAACTTACATCTTCCTGACTCTAGGCCTAGCTCTCTATTCACCGAACGCTCCTTTTCTGATTCAATCAGTTGTTGTACTTTTCCCAATCCTCAAAATTACTTTGTATTTACTTCTTCCTTGTATTCACTTTTAATTCATACATATTTTTCTATTAAAATATAAACTCTTTTTATCCCTTGTGCCTAAATTAGTTGCCTGGTACAGAGTAGTACAGAGAATAAGAGACTATGGAATGAATTCAACAGGCATTTATTAAGCTCCTATTACATGCAAGGGCTCTGTACCTGATGCCAGAAACACAAAGACAGAAACAAAAGAATCCCCGATCTCAAGAAGCTTATATTCTACTGGGGGTTATGTAAATAAGTGTTTAAAGCATAAACAAAGTAATTTTCATTAGATAGCATAGTGTTTTTATTCCCTTTCTATTACTATAGCCATAAGAAAGTATCATAGACTCTTTAGAATTCAAATCTCCTTAGAGGTCATCTAGTCTGACCTCTCACGTGGTGCAGCAGACCCTTCAGCAACATCTGGCATCCATCAGGCAGTTTATTACCTTATCATGAGGTGGCTTGTTCATTGTTCGTGGCTTCTCTGAGTAAGCAGAACCAAGGGAATGGTACCCACAGTAACCACAGTAATAGATGGAAGAAGCACTAGAAAACCGGCATTCTGATGGTCAAAACCAGGAGTGGGGAACCTGTGGCCCCCTGACTGAATCCAAACTTCATAAAACAAATCCCCTTAATAAAAGGATTTGTTCTGTGAAGTTTGGACTTAGTCAGAGATGCACTTGAGGACCTAGAAGGCCACATGTGGCATCAAGGGTGCAGGTTCACCAGCCCTGGCAAGACCAATTGCAGTGAGGAAGATGAAGGATAGCCACCTCTCAGATGGGGCAGAGAACAAGGATGTGGAACATAATCAGAATCGATCACCGTGGAGTTTGGTTTTACCTCAATATTTTTTTTTGTGATAAGGAAGGGTTTACTGGAAGGTGGGGTGGTGATTATGGGGAAATGACAGATAAAAGGAAAAGGAAAAGTGAAATGTGAAAAATAATTAAACATTATCATGTTAAATGAGAATCTACCTCCCTTTCTCCCACAGTTCCTAGTTCTGCCTCTACAGGAACACAAAATAAGTGGGCTGCCTTTTCTACATGCCTTGATCAAAAGTTTGAAGAGACAACTTTGGAGTCACGGGATCTGGGTTCAAATCTCAGCTATGCTATTTACTCCTTGTGTGACCTTAGGTAAGTTACTTCACTTCTCTTGGCCTTGATTTCCTTATCTGTTTAAATGGGAGTATTGAATTAGATGATACCTGAAGTCCCTTCCAGCTCTGAATCTATGATGTTTAGCACACAGCAAATGCTTAAACACTTGCTGACTGTTTAACTGACAAATCCCTTGGGTCTTCCTTCATCCACTCCTTCAGTGGTTTCCCAGGTCTCCTCATCTTGGCTACTCTCCTCTCTATCAGTGGGGTCAAACTCAAACAGAAATGGGACCCCTAATCTGTACAGAAGGATCCTCTCAGGCCACATGCTGATTTAGTTTTAAAATGTATTATCTATGTATATGTATATATACCTGGATATATCTATGTTTTATTGTATTTCTATTTACTTAGTTAAATATTTCTCAATTACATTTTAATCTGGGTCTGACTGCAATCAGGAATGTAGTGGGCCAAATGTGCTCAGCAAGACTGAGGTTGACCCCTCTGCTCTCGACTATTCCATGGTCAGCTTGTTTTCAGCCCCAATGTTTCAGCCCACAAAGATAACTTTCAAGCTTGAGAATGCCATCTCTCACTCTGGCTACCCCTTCCCAGCTTTGTGACACTGGCAAAACTAACAAGCACATGCCTGCTGTGGTTTCATTCAATTTGATTTTTTAAAAATGTCTTTTATTGTGAATTTAGTCACACATTTCTGCATAAAAAGAACAAAAAACTGTAGGTGAAACAGTAAACTTCTATTACGTGTGTGTGTAGGGGGGAGTTGTGTAGGTGAAGGCAAGGCAACAGGTGTTAAGTGACTTGCCCAAGGTCACACAACTATTAAGCATGTCAAGTATCTGAGACCGGATTTGAACTCAGGTCCTCCTGACTCCAGAGTCAATGCTCTATTCCCTGTACCACTTAGATGCCCCCATGTGGTTTTTTTTTAAAATTCAATTTTGATACATTAGTAATAAAATTGCCCCATTGGTTTGCATTCCCCTTGAAACTGCTTTTTTCTCCTATGTATTTTTAAAAAATGTTTTCCAACAAGGGGCAGTGGCGCAGCGAATAGAGCACCAGCCCTAGAGTCAGGAGAACCTGAGTTAAATCTGGCCTCAGACATTTAGCACTTACTAGCAGTGTGACCTTGGGCAAGTCACTTAACCCCAATTGCTCAGCCTCCCCCCCCTCCAAAAAACAAAACAAAACAAATAAATAAATGTTAAAAAAGAAAAAAATGGGGGTGGCTAGGTGGCACAGTGAATAGAGCACCAGCCGTGGAGTCAGGAGGACCTGAGTTCAAATCTGGCTTCAGCCACTTAACACAAAAACTAGCCATGTGACCTTGGGCAAGTCACTTAACCCCAACTGCCCTCCAAAAAAGCAAAAAAAAATGTTTTCCAACTAATCAGTCAATAAGCCTACTATGTGTTGAGGATACAAAGACAAAAGTGAAACAATCCCTGTCCTCAAGGAGTTTAATATTCTTTCTGAGAATACAACATGTGTATGTGTGTATATAGATCCACACATGTATACACAACATAAAATATATACAAAATGAATACAAGGTATTTTTGGCAGGGAAGGTGGTAGCAGCTAGGGAAATCTTCATGTAGGAGGGAAGACTTTATATAGAAAGTAAGACTTGAGCTGACTTTTAAAAGAAACCAGAGTTTCCAAGAGGCTGAAGTGAGGACGTACAAAATTTCAGGCACAGGAAACAGCCAGTGCAAGACAGAGATGGGAGATGTAGGATCCTGTATGAATATCAGCAAATAGGTCGGTCGGACTGGATGGAAAAGAGTAATATGTAAGAATACTGGAAAAGTAGGAAGGGGCTAAGTTGTAAAGAACTTTAAATGTCAGACAGGAGTTGATATTTGATTCTAGAGGCAATGAAGAGCTACTGTAATTTACTGAGTACAGAAGTGAACTGGTCAAATGGGCACTTTAGGAAAGTCATTTTGGCCACTGTGTTGAAGATGAATTGGAGGGAAGAGACACTGAAACCAGTTGGGACATCACTGGAATAATATGATAGAGGTGAGGAGGGCCTGAAATACGGAGATGGCTGTATGAACAGAGAGAAGGGCAAGTATATGACAGATACTGTGAAAGGCAGAAACGATAAGACCTGGTAACAAACTGGATATTTAGAGGAAGAGCAAAGAGTTAAGGATGCCACCAAAGTTGTAAACCTAGGTGACTGGGAGAATGGTAGTGCCTTTGCCAGTAATAGTGATGTTGGAAAGAAGGGTGGGTTGGGAAGGAAGATTAGTGCAGTTTGGACATATTGAATTTGAGGTGCCTATGGGACATCTAGTTTGAAATATCCAGCAGGTAGGGCCTAGAATTCAGTGGAAAGACTAGGGCAATACGGATATAGTTATAGTCAACTCTGAAGTAATCTGAATAGAGATGATAATTGTACACATCAGCTGAGAAAGTATAGAGAGAAAAGAGAAGAAAGCCTAGGATAGACTCTTTAGAACATGTATAGTTGGCATGACATGAATGAGGATCCAAGGAGACTGGGGAGGAATCACAGACAGGAAGAGAGCCAGAAGAGAAAAGTATCATGAAAACCCAGAGGGGGAAAAATATCCAGGAGCAGAGGGTGGTGAACAATGTCCAATGTCCAAGAGAGGTCAAGAACGACAAAGACTGAGAAGAGATTGTTAGATTTGTCAGTTAGAAGATCCACGGTAACTTTGGCAAACATTTAGTACCTACTCTGTACAAGGCAATGAGGTGGAGTGGCTAGAAAACCAGCTTGGAGATAGGAAGACCTGTGTACAAGTCCAGCTTCTGACACAAACTGACTGTGTGATGCTGATCAAGTTATTTAAACAGCTCTTTAGGACTACAAATTGCAGAATAATTAATCTGTATCAGTGGGCTGCATTTCTCAAAGTGTGGACCAAGGACCCCTGTTGGTCCCCAAAGTCAAAATGATTTTCATAACAATACTAGGATATTATTTGCCTACTAAAATACTACCCCCTTTTCCAACTACATATCTGTGTGAAACCAGAATTTCTTCATAACTTCAATCAAAGCAACCTATTTCAGTAGATCAAATAAAGAAGCACATGAGAATATAGTTGTCTTTTTTTGGTTGTTTTTTGCTTTTGGAGGGCAATTGGGGTTAAGTAACTTGCCCAAGATCACACGGCTAATTTTTGTGTTAAGTGTCTGAGGCTGGATTTGAACTCAGGTCCTCCTGACTCCAGGGCCGGTTGGATTTGAACTCAGGTCCTCCTGACTCCAGGGCCGGTGCTCTATTCACTGTGGCACCTAGCCACGCCTATTGCTATCTTTTATTAAGCCAAACATTAAAGACATCTGTAAAAATATGTAAAACAATACCACTCTTCTGACTAAATTTAAAAAAATATATAGTTACTTATCATAAAAACATGATTTATGTTAACCTGCAGTGGGTTTATTGTTATTTCAAGTGAATTAGTATTTCAAAATTTTACCAGTTTTAATTTCCAATCTAGTAAATTTTAATAGATATAACGTATATAAGCTATGGGGTCCTCAAAAATTTTTCAGCATGTAAAGGGCTCCTGATTCCAAAAAAATTGAGAACCACTGGCACAGGGAATTCCCTATTACCAGTGAAATCATAAATATAGAGAAAAGAAACAAAACAACAACAAAAATACTGAAGATATTATCTTTAGATGCTAGGAGAGATACAAAGATTAAACAGAACACAATTCCTGCCCTCAAAGAGCTAACATTCTAGTAAGGAAGATTTTATTTATTTATTTTTAAGCAATCGGGGTTAAGTAACTTGCTCAAGGTTACACGGCCAGTTATTATTTTCGTGTGGGTGCCGAGTATCTAAGGCTAGAACCAATCCCAGGTCTCCCAACGCTGGGGCCGGCACTGTTACTCACTGTGCCACCTGGCCACCCCATAAGGAAGACTTTAAAAGAAACCATATATGTGTGTATTGTTGTGTTCAGTTATTTCAGTGGTGTTTGACTCTCTGAGACCCCATTTTAGAATTTTCTTGACAAAGAAATGGTTCGCCATTTCCTTCTCCAGCTCATTTTACAGATGAGGAAACTGAGGCAACGAGGGTTAAGTGATTTGCCCAGGGTCACACAGCTAGTAAGTGTCTGAGACAAAATTTGAACTCAAGAATTTGAATCTCCAGGACCAACACTCTACCCGCTACATACAATATACATACATACATATAATTAAAATACAAACTATAATATAGGAAAGTTCAAAACTACAAAAAAAATTCACAATAATGATAACACTCTTAAGGAGCTATAAAGTTATTTCCTCAGTGTAAATATTGTACCCTGTCTCTTACCCACATAAACTCTTTGAAGCCAGGGGACTATTTTCTGTTATATCCACAGCTAAATACTGTGCATTGTGTATATTGTGGGTACTTAATAAATCCCTACTAAGTTGAACATCAGTCCTACCTTGTAGATAGTACAAATATTATTATCCACATTCTACTGATGGACAAACCAGGGCTTAAAGGTAGGAAGTGAATTGTTCAGTCACAAAACTATGAAGCCTGGAACCTGGATTTCTGGCTCCAAATCTGGAACTTAGTGAGTATGCCTTTTCAGTTAATGAAGCAAACTAGAAATAAGACTGTTGTACAGGAGCAGGTCAAAGGCAATCCTATGATAGTCCTGAGAAAATCAATCAAAAAACATTTATTAAGCACCTATTTAAGCATGGCACAGTTGCATAAAAAGAGGAGGAAAAAATGAAAGCTCCCAAGAAGTTCATACATGCTATGTGATAAAGCAATCTGCTGGAGAAGATGGGAATGGATAAATCAAGGGCATATACACAGACATTGGCCTTGGCAAAGAGAAGGCCTATTTCACCATCAGAAAATGGAATAAAAGAAATTGGGGGATGATGACAATGGGTTGGAGAAGGAATAGAACGATAGAAGAGAGAACTCAAGCAAGACTTCCCTATAGATCAATACGGAGTAATTAATTTCTTTTAAAATTTGCTTTCATAGAATAGCTGGAAGAACCCTTAGAGAGCATGCAGTCCAAATTCTTCATTTTGAGATGTGCCTAAAGTCACATATCTAGTCAGAGGCAGATCCAGAAAAAGACTGCTTGTTATCCTTTACAATTAATCACACTAATTCTTATTAATCAGTCACCCAACTCTTTTAATATGTAATTGTTTAACCAATTGCAATGAATCTAACAGTATTATTAGCAAGATTTATTATGCCACAGAGGAAGAATACTTTATTTAGAGTACCGGGTTCGACTGCTATTTACTAGCCATGTGACTATGGGCAAATGACAAATTTTCTGAGCTTCAGCTTTCTCATCCATAAAACAGGAATAATAACCCTTTCATTCTTCCCTAAGTGACTCTTGATTGAACTTTTCACAGGTGAATGTTCCAAACCTTCTCTTTTCAAACCTTCCATACCTCCTTTTCTGCTCAACAGAGAGGTCATCTCTATGAACATACTCTTTCCCCTTATTCTACTATTCAAAAACCTACACATTCTCCTATTCTCTCCTCCTTTGCTCCACTCTGATAAAGATGTGGCCCTTCTCTAGGCCAAGGCAATCCACTCCTTTGTCCTTAATGCCCCAGTATACTCTGCAGGCATCCCTTCTCTCTCATCTTCAATTTCTCCCTACCTACTGGGTCCTTTCCTGATTACTATAAGCATGCTGAGGTCTTCCCACAGTTAAAGTCAACCCTTTAATTTGACCCTATCACCTCCTTCAGTTATCATTCTATATTTTTCTTCTCCCTCTTAGTCAAAGTCCTAGAAAAAGTCATCTAGCTTACATTAACTACACTTCCTCTCCTTTCATGAGGACTGTGTAAAGTCAGACCATAAACTTGGCAGCCCTAACATCTGAATTTATAATAAACAAGTTGAGAAAAACAAAGTTTACTTTCAATAGTTAAAAACGAACTATTAAAAATGATAAATGGACAAAAGAAATGGTACTAATTATGATAAATTTATATAAAAGTTAAAGCACTATAAATTAGTTGTTACAATAAGGAGACTAAGAGACCAAGAAAAGCTTTATTTAGCAAACATCTGACTTTACTTGGAAAAAAGTAAGAAGAGAAAAATGGCTCCCAAAAGGAACACCCAGTTAAAATATAAACTCATCTGTAAAAGTTTATGAAGAAGGATCATGTGGACTCATATGTTCAGAAATATTTACACCAATTCTTTTTGGAGGTGACAAAGAACTGAAAATTAAGGAGGTACTCACCAATTAGAGAATGGCTGAACAAATTACGGTGTGTGAATATAATGGAATATTATTGTTCCATAAGAAATTGCAAAAGTGGCAGTTTCAGAGAAACCTGGAAAGACTTGTATGAACTGATGCAGAGTAAACAGAACCAGGAGAATAATTTATTAACAATAATAACATTGTAAAGGAAGAAAAAAAAACTTTGAAAGACTTAAGAATTCTGATCAATGCAGACAAACCAAGATTCCAGAGGACTGATGATGAATACATATACTCCTCCCACTCAGAGAATGATGGACCGACTCAAGATGTAAAATAGCACACATCATTGGACACAGTCAATGTAGGAATTTATTTTGCTTGCATATTAATATTTGTTTCAAGGATTTTTTTTTCTTTTTTTCCCATGGGGGGAGTGATAATGGGAGGGAAGAAAAATAAATGTTAATTGAAAAAAAAATTTTTTTTAAAGCAATTGGGGTTAAGTAACTTGCTCAAGGTTACATGACCAGTTATTTCTGGGTATGGTGCTAAGTATCAGAGCCCAGATTCAATCCCAGGTCATCCCGACTCTGGGGCAGGTGCTCTTACTCACTGCCCCACCTGGCAGCCCCTAAGCAATTGGGGTTAAGTAACTTGCTCAAGGTTACATGGCCAGGTGTTTCTGGGTGGGTACTAAGTGTCTGAGCCTGGATTCGATCCCAGGTCATCCGGATTCTGGGGCCGGTGCTCTTACTTGTGCTGTGCTACCTGGCTGCTCCTGAAAAAAGTTTTTTTTAATGTTTAATAGAATGAAGGAAGATTATGACCAACACTGTCTCATGAGACAGAACTGTAGAAGGTAAAACCAGTCTAAAGAAAGCCTGTCTAACTAAGCAAAATCATTCCAAGAATATTCAGGAATGGATATGGAAAAGTACTGCAAACCAAAGAAAAATGGAAAACACCTGCAAAAATTCTTACAATAATCCATTTTCTCCATCAAGGACTTGGAACCTTAAATTTACAGTCCTTGAGGTACTCACAGGGGAAAAAGAAACAGTAATAACTAGAACAAAGGCTAGAAAAGCAGATAGAATAGCTTAGACACGTAATTTGTGTATAATATAATGTAACATAATATCATATCATATAATAAAATTTGGGCCTGGGACCAAAAAAAAAAGGTTGATTCCAAAAGAAGCCGACCTGTTTCTCCCCCACCCCCCCCCCCAAATCAGCTACTAACCTTATGCTTAGTTTCCCATTTGTACAAAATCTTTATGAGGGTCATCTATGCATAAAGTGAAGGCATTCTTGGTAACAGTATCAGGGAACAAACAACCTTTTGCAAATGATGCTCAACAATGGATCCCATCTTTACCAGCTCATGATTGCCCTAGGCTCCATTCTAGGTTCTCACCTTTTCTGTCTGTTCACCCTCTATCAAGGATACCGCAAGTTCTCATGGATTCAGTTATCATCCCAATGCAGATGAGTCCCAGATCTTTAATGCCAACTCCAATCTCTGTCTTGGTTCGCTAGCCTGGAGCTCCATCAGGAGATTTACTGTAGGTATCTCATATTCAATATGCCCCAAACAGACCTCATTATTTTTACTCCTAAACCCAGCCCTCCATCTAAACTTACCTATTTTTGCTGAGAATACCACCATCCTTCAAGATAGCCAGGTTTACAAACTTGGAATCACCTTCTACTCTTTATTCTCCCAGATCCTGCAATATCTAATTAGATGTCAAATCTGATCCATTTTTCCTCAATGACATCTCTCCAGCCCCATTTCTCTACTCACATGACCACCAGCCTAATTCATGCGCTTATTACCTCTTACTGAAATAACTCCATTGGTCTACCTGTATCCAGTTTCTCTCCATTCTTCTCCCTCTATATTACTTCACTTGGTAATCTCATCTGCTCTCATGGATTTAATTACCACCCCTATGCTGACTATTCTCAGATCTACCTATCCTGCCCCCACTTCTCTGCTGACCTCCAATCTTGCATTTCCAACTGCCCTTCAGACATCTCAAATTGGATGTCCAGTAGATATCTTAAATTCAACATGTCCAAAACAGAACTCATTATCTTTCCCCCTGAGCCCTCCCTGCCTCCTATCTTTTCTATTCTTGCAGATGGCAACATCTTATTCTCAGTTTCTCAGGCTTGTAGCTAGGGAATCATGTTCAGTTCCCCACATCTCTCATCCTTCATATCCAAGCTGTTGCCAAGGCCTGTCAATTTCACTTTTGCAACATCTCTTGAACATGCCCCCTTCTCTCTTCTGACACTGCTGCCACCCTGGCACAGACCCTCATCACCTCATGCCTGGACTATTGCAATAATTTGCTGGTGGGTGTGCCGGCCACTCTCTAATCCATTCTCCATTCAGCTAAAGTGATTTTCCTAAAACAAAAGTCTGATAGTGTAAACATTACCCCCCACCTCCAAACTCCCCCAGTCTTCAATGGCTTCCTTTTGCCTTCAGGATCAAACACAAAGAGCTCTGTTTGTCATTCAAACCCCTACATAACCTAGGCCCCTCCTGCCTTTCCAGTTTGGGTGTACTTCATACTTCACTTCCCCTTCACTGGCTTCCTGGCTATTCCCCAAACAGGATACTCCATCTCTCCAATCTGGGCATTTTCGCTGGTTGTCCCTCGTGCTTGGAAAACTCTCCTCCTTACCTCCATCTCCTTATTTTCCTGGCTTCCTTTAAATCTCAACTGAAATTCCATCTTTCATAGGAAACCTTTCCCAACCCCTCTCATTTCTAGTGCTTCTATTTCCTATGTATCCTGTATATGGCTTGTTTGTATATCTTTGTTTGCATGTTGTCTCCCTATCAGACTGCAAGCTCCTTGAGCATGGTTGTCTTTTGCTTTCCCAGTTTAGCGTAGTGCCTGGCACTTGTTAGTGGTCTCCAACTCTTCATGACCCCATGGACCATACTGTACATGCAGCTTTCTTGACAGATACTGGAGTGGTTTGCCATTTCCTTCTCCAGTGGATTAAGGCAAAGAGAGGCTAATTGACTTGTCCAGGGTCACACAGCTAGTGTCTGAAGCCAGACTTGAACTCAAGTCTGATTCTAAACCCATTGATCTATGCACTGAGTCACCTACCTGCCTCAGCCTGGCACTTAGTAGGTGCTTAATAAAAAAGTTAGTAGATTGATAGATTGTTTGACTACATTAATCAATCTGAACACTTGTATAATTACAATGATCAAGTTCGGCCCTAAAGAAAAGAGAGCAAGCACTTTCCTCCCTTCTTTGAGGAGTGGAGGATGATGGGTGTGGAACCTTCCCACACTGTCAGACTGAGTGAGTTCTGCCTCACTGCTTTTTCCTCCCTCTCTTTTTTCATTCTTGGTTACAAGGCATGGCTCTCTGGGGAAAGGTGTATATTTGAAAATTATGGTGCTGTAAAAACAAAAGATATCGATCATTAAAAAAAAATCCTTAGCAAAGCTTAGTTGCTACTGCGTAGAAGAGGCTTTTCCTGACCTCTTATCTCCCTCAGTCATCAGGGGCCTTCTAGCATGTTACTTTTGATTAATTTTGTACATACTCTGCATTTACCTATATGTGTAATATGTTCTGCTTCCCCTTCAGTGGAATTTAAGTTCCTTGAGAGAAGAGGCAGTTTTTGTTTTTGTCTTTGTACCTCCAGTTAATAAATGCTGCCTGAATGAATGAATGCTTACATTGCTTATTTAATAGGTTTCTTGTTTTATAAGGTATAAATTTATATTATATATAGTACATATAATATATATTATATATTTATAGTATATATTATAGCCTCAGTTTCTTCATCTGTAAAATGGGAATAAATCAATACCTACTTCACAGTGTTATTGTGAAGATCAAGTGAGATAATTTATATAAAGTGATTTTTCAAACATTAAAGTGTGATATATAGGCGACAACCTGAGGCAATTAGGTAGTATCATTTGCTGGACTTGATTTCAAATCCTGATTCAATCACTACTTCGAACCCTGGGCAAGCCGGTTTCAAGTTCCCTCATCTGTAAAATGAGAATAATAATAGCACCCAACTCACAGTATTATTTGAAGAATCAAATGAAATAATATATGTAAAGCATTTTGCAAACCTTAAATTGATTATAAATGTAATTGTGTATCTCAGTGGCTCACTTATAAAACCATACAAAACAAGTTTTAAAATGAGGTCAGAAAAATACAGATTATTAGAGTTGTAAGGGACCTTAGAAATAACGTAGTCCAATCCTCTTATTTTAAGAATGAGAAAACTGAGATCAACACAAGAAAAGTGACTTGCCCAATGTCACAAAGTCAGCTACTGGTAGAATTAAATCTAGAACCCAGGTGTTCTACTGCCAATCCAGTTCAATAAGCATTTAACATGCACCAACCATGTGACAACGAACTAGGTGCTGGGAATAAAAAAAACAAAAAATAGACCCTTCTTTCAAGGGGTTCACATCCTACCAGGGAAGATATGAGATAATGTATATATGTGATCATTTGGAGAAAAACAGAGAACTAATAACTCGGGGATCAAGAAAGCACTGACTATCCCTATATAGTATGAGGAAAACACTTTGTAAAATGCTACATAAATATGAACAATAATCATCAGCATAATCCAGGACATATTTTATCATCTTATTGATACCAGCTTACTATGGGATACTCTCTCAAATACTTTGCTAAAAGTCAATATTTATTATATCTTCAGCATTCCCCTCATCTATTAACCCATTAGAATTATAGACTCTCAGGGCTCAATAGGCCTGTGAAAATTTAGTCCCAACTTCATTTTTAAGTGAAGAAGCGGAGGCCAGGGTGGTTAAGGGCCTCTTAGATGTCTTAATGTGTTTAAAATTCTTAAAATGGCACATAAAAATACTTTGTTCACTTTTATCACCAAGGATTGTCAACACCTTACCACAACAGTATCTCTTAAATGGACAATCTTCTGTTACCAGTAACAGTACTTGGTACTTCACACATTTCTCAAATATTTGTATCCCAGCACTTAGAACAAAGGCAGGCACAAAGTAAGCACTAATACATACCTGTTGACTAATTGGCCATACCCAGAAGCACTTTTAAAATGAATCTGTGAAGTCAGGCCACACTAGAAGTAGATAATGTACAAAACCCCTTTTCACCGATGGAGAAATTGGGACAGAAGTGTTCAAAATTACTTACACAGAAGCAAACCGCGAATCAGTAACGGAACAGAAAGATTTCAGCTTTGAAGCTCAGTCTACTTTACCTACATGGGAGTGGTAGAAAGGAGGAAGAACTCTGTATTTGATTCAGAAATGAGCTCAAGTCCTTACTTTTCTCACTGTGTGACCTTCCTCAAGTCACATCTCCTCTTTTGCCCTGATTCCCCATCTATAAAATGAAAGATCTGGACTAAATAACTTCTAGCTCTAACATGATATAAATCAATCTCAAGCTATTTTGCATATAACCCAAGGCTGATGCCTTGATATAACTAAAGTTCCTAAAAGTTAGGAAAGAGAAATAGTGTCAGGTGTCAAAAGACAGGGGGTTTTAGTTTTGACTCTAACACTAACTCACACTGTAACTTTGGGTGAGTTGTTTTCCCTCAAAGGTCCTTAGTTTCCTCATCTGCATATGGAAGAAATCAGACCCAAAGGTCATTAAGATTCCTTCCAACTCTTACATCCTATCATTTTACAAGCTTTTAAACTTAAGTTTGGTTTTCTAAATAGGTAGCTGAGACCCAACTTGAAAGTTTATTTTTTTTGGATGACTGAACTAAGGTAACTTATATGATCATAATATATCTAAAGCTTGAAGGGACCTCAGAGGCTATGTAATCCAAACCCCTCATTTTTTTTACAGATGAGGAAACCAAGGCACAGGCAAGTTAACTGACTTGCCTAAGGTCACCAAGGTTGTAAGTGTTAGAAGCAAATTCGTGCCTTTAACTCCTGAACCAGTGTTCTTTCCACTGTACTACCCAGATAAAAAGCTAACAAACAAGGAAGGGAGAAAGGGATGGCGGAAGGGGTTGGGGGGAGCGGGATGTAAGAGTCAAACACTTTTCAGGTGAACCTGATCACCAAATCAGTACAAACAGAATGGCAGTCTCTGGGTATCACAAACAAATACAACCTCCAAGATTTAGAACAGAGCCTTACCTTTCTCTCCTTGGTTCCCAAGGATCTGGAGAACTTCTTGTGCTCTGGGTGGTGATAGCCCGGGAAGGTCCAATCCTCCGAAATATTGAGAAGTAAATCTTCATCTGCTGCCATAGCTTGTCCAAGGCAGAATGGGCAGGCTGTGGGGAAGAATAGGCCTATGGATCTAAATCTCAAAGAAAATCCCGCTCAGCTGCTGCAGGAGGTAACTTCATGGTAGTCAGTTTCAGACTAGTCCAGTCCACATGTCAGTGAGGGAGTATAGCCCTGAATTACGCGAAAGGACCCCGGCATAGCTGCCTCCAACACTTCCTTAGTCATTAAGTTACTGAGATACCTGGGCTGTCACTCTCATCTCTTTCCTTCTTATGCTCCAGAGACTTTCCTTAAGAAATAGAACTAAACAAACAAACCATAAGTAAATTTAAATGTCTGAGTGTCTGGAAGCGTCTGTGTGCCTGTGAAAAACACACAACAGAGAGAATAACACATTGGAGAGCAAGATTGTTGTGTGTGTATTTTAGTTTAGGAACCTTGCTTGATATTACAAGCCGGGTGGTATAAGCCCTCTCCATTTAGGGGGCTAGTTTACGGATACCTAAAGTTTTCTCTCTGCTCTGTGTCTGATGGATTTGTCTATTTGTGGTTTGGCAGGAGTTTCTCATCCTTCCTTTCTTGCCTAGGGTTGAAAGGGGATGGTTTACAAACACACACACACACACACACACACACACACACACACACGGTCCTCCCCACCAAAGAAAAGGAGAGGAAATTAAAATGACTCCATATAAGAGGTGATGTCTGTAAAATACCCTGCATTCCTACGACCTAGGGACAGGAAAAAGGCCAAGGGATCGCTCTCTGTGGAGCCATTTCCCTGATGCAGAACCTGAAGGATCATGACTAGTTTCTTCCAAAGGATCAGTGGCACCCCTCCCCAGAGAGTGATCTGCACTTCAGTAAGGAAGACGCTTGGGTCACTCGCAGCTTTCGCGTTTGGCTAAAGGAGTGATCCCCAGGCAGAGAGGAGGGACGACTACCATTTATCCAAATTTTCCTCCTCTCGGCTACTTGACATTCCATCTTATCTTTGCAGGGATGCTCCCGTAGCCTCGACCCCCTCTCATTTCCCTTCCCCTCCCCATCCAACTAACACAAACTATCCCCATGAAGACATGCTTGGCCTGTGGTAGTTCGAAAGAAAGGGGACACATTCTAGACAGGCAATGCGTTAGTCGCCTAGGCCCGGGTTTGGTTGCTAGGCAACAGCGGGGTCCTCCCTGGCTCGGCGGCGCTCCTGGCCGCGGGGAGCCGGGAAGAAGGGAGGGGGGAGAGGGAGAGGGGGAGGCTGCGGCGGCGGCGGCTGTGGCTGCGGCGACTACGGCGGGAGTTAGCGCGTCTCCGGATCGGGCCTTTCAGCTCCAGGAAAGATGTCGGGGTCCGACGAGCCCCGGGTGATGTCCGCGGCGGCTGAGGCTGAGCCGCAGGAGGAGGAGGAAGAGGAGGAAGGAGAAGGGAAGAAGAGGGAGAAGGAGCCGGCGGCTGCGGCTCCCGGGGCAGCCGGGGCTGCGGGGCCCAGCTCCGGCTTCGGGCTGGTGGCGGCGCGGCGGGAGCCGGCCGTGAAGCTGCAGCACCCCGTCAGCGGCCTGGAGCCGCTCTCCTGGTCCGAGGACCATCGGGTGTCAGTCTCCACTGCCCGCAGCATCGCAGTGCTGGAGCTCATCTGCGACGTGCACAGCCCGGGCCAGGACCTGGTCATCCACCGCACCTCGGTGCCCGCCCCGGCTAACAGCTGCCTGCTCAAGGTAAGCCCGGGCTCCCCTTCTCCGCGGCCTCCAGGACCCGCCGCCCGCCTCCTCCCCCCTCCCTCCCTCCGTCCTTCCCTTCCTAGATCGTCAGTCACCCTCGGGGAACCCGGGTCCCTGCTCCCCCATCCTGCCCCTTCACCCCCCACTCCCTTGCTCTACAGCTGCTGTGGATATCTACCGGGCAACTTGACCAGAGGCACTGGCCTGGTTCTGAGAAAAAGAACTGCTTGTGTCTGCCCTCTAGAATTGCTGGACAGCTGTTTCCCCCCTTTCCACCCCCCCCCCCCCGCCCCGCGCCCCGAGAATACCCGAATTTTCCCCATCCCACCCGCCCTCCTCCGGGAAACCTGCCCCCAAGTCTTACCTGTCTTGTCTTCTTGCGGTTCGTTTAACAGTTACTGACTCTCTCCCACCCCTACTGAGCCAACCCCAGACCTACCACTATTGCCTGCCACTTCCTATTGTCTGGGACTGGCTCCTGGAAGGCAGGCCCAGAAGCTGGCTTTGTTTACTTCAGAGTGAGCTGCTCTCTTTGCTTTTGAGGAAGGATTTTGACCCTTTTAAAAATTGTTTCAACGATCTCAGTAACTTTAGTCATTAAGTTTTCTGTGCCTCAGTGATGGGCAGATGGGTAAAACACACAGACCACAAATGGGAGCTGTTCTTCACTTTGCAGTAAAAGCAAAACTCAAATAATCCACAGTTACAGATTGATTTCCACTTACCGTCCAAAAAGTAAAACTTATGAAGGCACTGCATTCTACTTAGCGGTTACTATGTATGGTTTTGGGCAATCGGTTCTAAGTTTTTATTCAAATATTTATAATCATGGTTATAAAATTTTAGAATTGTAGATCTTTTGGTTCACATTCTTAATTTAGTGCTTCTTTAGCCAGGGGGTTTACTCTTCCCTCTTATTAAAAAAATTCTCTTAACAGTCAGGAGAAATAAAGGAAGGTTACTAGCACATTGAACAAATTCCTTGTAAAAACTCATGGATGGTCTTGGACAAGAGTAACAAGGGTTGGGCAAGTATGGATGGGTTGCAGGCTGCACCCAAATATATGAGACTGCAGATACCTTTATGTATTTAAGATCATATCCTTACTTTTCAAGGTTTGAAAGTTCAGGATCCCTCCCTTAAAAATAAAAGTTTAAATTATTTAACATTTTACACCCATTGCTTGTAGCAGCCATCTTAAATGATTCATGGGATCATTGGACATAACCTCAAGAGTATTGCTGACTAGTTTCTAAATTAGCTTATTGAATAAAAAACAGTATTAAATTTTAAATTGGTTGGGGTGGCCAGGTAGCACAGCGAGTAAGAGCACCGGCTCCAATGTCGGGATGACCTGGGGATCAAATCTGGGCTCAGATACTTAGCACCCACCCAGAAACACCTAGCCGTGTAACCTTGAGCAAGTTACTTAACCCCGGTTGCTTTAAAAAAAAAAATTTTTTTTAATTGGTAAAGGGATACCATTGAACATGTTGTAGTTTGGTCTTGGAGGAGATATGGATAAACTGATTGGATGTAAGTATAAAACAGTACAATTCAAAAAGTATCTTGTATACCTAGCAGCCTACTACAAATTATCCCAGAGAAGTGAAGATAAAAGACGTTGTCCTTACTCTCAAGGAGCTTACAGTCAAGGAAACAAAATGCCTGAAAGGAAGAGTTTTCAAGAAGTTGCACTCTAGACCCCATTTTTACAGGAATGGAAAGTTTGAAAATTGATTTTCTTTCGAAACTTCAAGTATTATCTCAATTTTTGGCAGATAAATCAGAAACTAAAATTCTGAGAGTAAAAGACTTGTCCATGGTCAAACAGCATATAATTGTCTGAAGCTAGATTTGAACCCAAGTCTCCTGACTCCAGCCCTCTTTGCATATTCTGTCTTACATTAAATCATACTAGCATGACCAGAAAAAAATGTATACTTAAAGGGAACTCAAAGAAAAGGAAAAATTAAAAAGATTTAAGATTAGTCAATGGACACTTTGTGGAGAACAGGAGGGTTTTTGTGCTAGATCTTAGGAAAAAGTATAGAATTAACTTGTCAAAGAAGTAGAAGAACCAGTGGTAAAAATGCAGATTATTTTTATGCAAAATTATCGACAATAACAGCTTATTGTTACATGTATATAGGGGACATTAAGGATATCATTCTTACTAGCATAGAGAGCTTCTGCTGGTGACTAGTGAGAACATTGGGTCTAGTTTACTTTCTTCCCCAATTCTCCAGACCAGATCACTTCAGCATTATCTCCCATCCTCTCCGCTACTTCTATCTCAGATAATGAAGTGACCCTTCTTGCCATCACCAGTCCTTTTACTTGTACCCTGTGTTCATTGATCTCATTCCCTACCATCTCTTCCAGAAGCTTATTCCTTCTGTCACCTTCCAATTCTCCCTAATTTTTTTTTAAAGCAATTGGGGTTAAGTAACTTGCTCAAGGTTACATGGCCAGTTATTTCTGGGTGTGGTGCTAAGTATCTGAGCCCAGATTTGATCCCCAGGTCATCCCGACACTGGAGCTGGTGCTCTTACTTGCTGAGCCACCTGGCCGCCCCTTCTCCCTAATTTTCAACCTTTGTCCACTAGCTTCTTCCTTGATGCCTACAAATATGCCCAAACCTTCCCTATCTTTAAAAAAACTTTGAATAAGTTGACCCTACCATCTCCCCAGACTGCTAACCTATGTTCTCCCTTCTCTTAACTAGTCTGACTTTGAGAGACAGCATATATACTTGTTGCCTGTACTTTCTCACTTCCCTGGATGTCCCATAGGCATCTCAAATCCCACATGTTCAAAATAGAACTCATTATCTTTCCCCCTAAACCTACCCCTCCTAATTTCTCTGTCTCTTTCTAGGGCAGCACCATTCTTCTGATAATCCAGGTTCACAACCTAAAAGTTATCCTCAATTCTGTACTCTCCCTTTGGCCCATATCGCATCAATGACAGTTCCATATCCTCAATATCTCTTAAGTCCTTGGTGTTGCTCCTCACACCCCAACCACTCTAGTTGAGGCCTTGTAATTTCTCATCTGAACTATTATTGTAGCCTCTAAATTGGTCTACCCATATCCAGCCTATCTCTAATCCATCCTTCATATGGCTACTGAAGTGATATTCCCAAAGCTCAGCAAGCTTTAGTAGCTCTCATTACCTTTAGGATAAAATAGAAACTCCTAGTTTGAAAATATTCACCATGAGACTTCCCCCATTTTTCCATGCTGAATACACTTTGGTCCCCCTCACATTTTATACTTTAGTCAGACTAGCCTGTACATAGGCACAGCCTGTACATGACATTCTATCCCTCACTTACGGAGAGCCCATAGGTGAGCCCAGACTGTCCTTTCCATCTGGAATGCTCATCCTCTTCTGCCTCTTGGAACTCCTACCTCCTTTCAAGGCTCAGCTCAAGTGCTAACTCCTATAAGAAGTCTTTTCTGATTAACACAGTTCTTAGTATCTTTCTCCACTCATCATTGTGAATTTATTTCATATATATATATATCCTGTATTTACTTCTCTGTGAATGTGTTTTATCCCTTTAATAAAATGTACTATCCTTGATGGCAAGGACTATTCTACTCTGTATTGTATCCCTAGCACCTGACGCAGTGCCTGGAACATGGTAGATGTTTAATAAATGCTTCTCGACTGATTTTGTTTTACTAATTCCTTCCTGAAAGAGCAGTTTTCCTGTCTTAATCTCTTGTTCACAGAATAATACTTTAAATTTATAAAGAAGCTTTCTTCTAAGAAATTGAATATCATCTCTAATGAATTTCATATTTTTTCTCAATTATTCTCACATCTCTCTGAAATAAGGAAAGCAATATTCTGTCCAGTTCATTATCAGAGACTGTGAGTGTTTGAAAGTTGAGACTGTAGTTGTGTTCATTCACCTTTTCTAGACTGTCATCCCTTTATTCTTGGATACCAGTTACCTCTGTACTAAGTTGAAGACCTCTGAATTGAAACTTAGTTGTTTTATTATTAAATAATGTTTCAAGTCTATAATTTATTTGGGTAGTTTTAATGCCTTCTAACCACTGAATTAGAAGCAAAAGTTGACAAAGCAAGAGTTGAACTACATAATAATTTCTGGAAGGCAGTACCAGGTTCACAACTTCCTTAATAAAGCTCTTAGATTTACAGTTGTAACAATTGTCAGTTTGTAACAGTAACAGCATTGTGTCAGATTTGATGAGTGCCCTTTTCAAAACTATCATGAAAGAACTTGTAAACTTTTTTGACTTCAGTGTTATTCATAATGGAATACCTGATCTTTGATGTTGATTACCTGTAAGTTTGGCGCTAGGGTAAAAAATAGATATTGCATTGTAATTATAATAAAACAAATTGAAGCTGTCCACTGGCCTATGGGATTTAGTTTGGGAGTGGAATAGGAAATAGGACTCAACTACTAGAACGTTAATATTCAAAGGGGATATAAGTTCTGTCCACTTAGAGTATCATTTAATCAGATTGGATACTTACTATATGCCATACACTGTTGACACCAAGAAAAAGCAAAAAATATTCCACTTTCTCAAATAGCTCAACATCAGATCATAGGGTCAGGGTGGAGCCAGATAGAGCTAAGATAGGGAGGAGTGAGGTGATGAGAAACAAATTATAAGGAATAGTGGGAAGAAAGGCCACATATAAATCAGTATCTACAAGATACAGTTAGTAGGTAGAAGATAACCTTAGAGTGGAAAGCACTAGCAGCAGCAGGGAACACGAAAGACTAATGACAAAAAGAAGAATTTGAGCTGAAAGTTAAAGGAAACCAGAGAAGCTAAGAGATGGCATTGAGGAAGGACAGAATTCCAGCTATAAGAGACAGCTAGGACAAAGGCACAGAGTCAAAAGATGAAATTTTATGTGTGAGCAACAGCAAGTTAGCTTGTGTACCCTTCACATAAAGGCTGGAAAGGCAAGAAGGAGCCAAGGCTTTAAATTATAAAATTATAAAGGGCTTTAAATGCCAAATAGAGGACTTTCTATTTGATCCTGAAGGTAATAGGGAGCCATTGGAGTTTATTGAGTAAAAATATGATATGGTCAAAACTTCTCAGTATTAGCTGCACCTTTACTCATTCCCTTTGGCTCAGCGGTTGAAAAGGGGGAGTTGGATTACTCCTTACTGACTTATGGTGAAAAATGCTATCTAGCTCCTGGAAAGAATTGATAAAGTATGAATGCAGATTGAAGCATACTTTTTCTTTACTTTCTTTTTTTGGTCTGTTTTCTTTCACAACATGACTAACATGGAAATGTTTTTGCATGATAGCACATGTAACCTATCAAATTGCTTGCCTTCTAAATGAGGGGAGAAGGAAGTAATGGAAGAAGAAAATTTAGAACTCAAAAAAAATTTCTAAAAGGATGTTAAAAATTTTTTTTACAGTTGATTGAAGGAAAATAAAATATTAAAATAAAAAAGGAATACTTCTTGCTCCCCCTTGCCACTTCCAGGTTCTCCTACCTCCATCACTTGGTAACTTTTTCTTCTGCATGGTTCAAGCAATCTGTATCTATCATCCAATTCTCATAGCTGTTGTCTGTTGACTTCCAGGTCACTCCCCTTCCTTCCTCAACAAGTTTAATACTTAGCTCACAATTTTTTTCTCTCTTTCCAAAGCCTGCTCTCATACTAGGGGACTTCAGCATACATATTGACACTCCCTCAAACATCCTAATCACTTAGTTCCTCAACTGTTCACCTCTCATGACTTATATTCCACAACATCTCAGCCACACACAAAGTTGGTCATACCTTTGATCTTGCCATCATCCACAAATGTACCACCTCTATGTTCAAGGATTTCCGAATTCACTTGTCTGACCATAATTTATTGACTTACCGTTTCTCCCTCTGACCAAGACCTCCAATTCCTCGTGGCCTCAGTTCTCTCCAAGGCCATCTCCCCTGTACTAACCATCTTTCTTTACACTTTGATGAATCAGTTCAACGGCAGTTGAACTCTTCTCCTGAATCACTAGTTACTTTATCATATCACCTGCCAAGCCTCAACTTTATCCAGTGCCTTTGCCTTTACACATGTGTTACTGAACAAAGTTGAAGAAAAGCATACAACCAGTTGGACTTATGTTATGCAACCTCAAATGGTAAGCTGGTAAATTAGTAAGTATCTGAGGTCAAATTTGAACTCAGGAAAATGAGTCTTCCTGACTCCAGGCCTAGTACTTTATCCATTATGCCACCTTGTTGCACCACTCTCTTCTTAATGCTTTATAATCTGCCTTCTGAACTTATCATTACACTGAAGCTGCTCTCTGCAAAATTACTAGTAATCTCTTAGTTGCCAAAGCAATGACATTTTCTCAATTCTTATTCTCCTTTACCTCTCTCTGTAGCCTTTAACATGATTGATCATTTTTCTCTTCCTTGATATTCTCTTCTCTCTTGGTTTTTGGAATACCACTCTTTCCTGGTTCTCCTACCTATCAGATTGCTTCTTATCAAATTCCTTTGCTGGATCCTTGTCCATATGCCCTCTAACTGTAGGTGTTCTACAGGGTTCTGTCTTGAGTTCTTTTCTCCTTTTCCCTCTATATGTACCATTTCACTTGGTGGTCTCATCAGCTCTAATGGATTTAATTATCTCTATGCTGATGATTTTCAAATGTACATGTCCTGCCCCATCTTCTCTGCTGACCTCCAGTCTCACATTTCCAACTGCTCTTCAGATATCTCAAACTGGATATCTAGTAGATATCTTTTTTTTTTTTGGCAGGCAAAGTTCAATTTATTTGTTTATAAAAAAACATCTATGTGGTTGCCACAGCAGCTGCCTGGGTTCTCTGGACAGATACTCGAGTGTGAGTCTTCACAAGATGGTCGGTGAATTCCTGATAAGGAGACTTAGTGAACACAGTCTCCTTCCACAGGTCTGGGGTTAGATAGCTGTATGTTTTGGAGATGGCATCAAAGGTAGCTTTAGCGAAATTGCCCAGAGTGGCAGTATAGCCTCTTGCAGAAGTGTAGCAGTCATCAATTCTAGCCATCATCAGCAGCTTTTTAGACACCGGAGCTGAGACAATGCCAGTACCTCTAGGGGCAGGGATCAGGCGCACCAGAACCTACCCACATCGCCCAGTGACTTTGCAGGGTACTGTGTGAGGCTTGCCAATCTTGTTCTCCCAGTAGCCACGTCTCACAGGAACGATGGACAGCTTGGCCAGAATGATAGCACCTTGAATAGCTGTGGCCACTTCCTTGGAGCACTTGACACCCCGACCAACATGGCCATTGTAGTCACCAATGGCCACAAAAGCCTTGAACCTGGTACGTTGTCCAGCTCTAGTTTGTTTCTGAACAGGCATGATCTTCAGAACCTCATCTTTCAATGAAGATCCCAGGAAGAAATCTATGATTTCAGACTCCTTGATAGGAAGGGAGAAAAGATAGATAATCTCTTCCAAAGACTTGATCTTCATGTCCTTGACTAGCCGGCCCAGCTTAGTAACAGGAACCCACTCCTTGTCTTCCGCCTTTCCTCCTCGGGCTCTGCGGCTGTGGCCCCGGCCTCGACCTCGGCCCCCACTGCCGAAGCCACCGCAGAAGCCGCCCCGGCCTTGTGATAGTAATGGAATGTGGAGATTCCCCTGTATTGGGCTTGGTTTTCAAATTGATTGTATTAAAACCCAGAGCTTGTTAATCCCACCTGTGGGATGGACTTTTTGATGTGAAAAGAAAGTCCTGAACTGGGAGGAGCTGGTGACGTAGATTTGGAGAGACACTAGAGAGAGGCGGAAGATCTTTTTGGAAGCAGCACCTCGTGGAGAGAGAGAGAGACTAAGAGAATTGCTGGTGGCCGCTTTGAATTGCCCTGGACTTTTGAGACCTGCCCCCTGAGCTGCCAAGGACTGAGGAGACATGGCTGTTTTGCTGGTACTTTGTCTGTCTGTTTTGATGTTATTTTGCCAGATTTGTCCACTGGTGAAAGACTGTCCTTTTGTTGAAGAAGTCCTGGAACCTGGCTGTTCGCTAAGAAGGCCTGCGACTGTCCTGCAGACAGAGAGTGAATACTGTCCACTGGTGAGGGACAGTACTGTTGTTGCAGGGGTCTGGAGACTGTCCTGTAGACAGAGTGAATACTGTCCACTGGTGAGGGACAGTGCTGTTGTTGCAGGGGTCTGGAGACTGTCCTGCAGACAGAGTGAATACTGTCCACTGGTGAGGGACAGTGCTGTTGTTGCAGGGGTCTGGGAGCCTTTCTGTTGGTTCAGAATCCCTGAAGAAGGATTTTCTTGTTGTATGTTTACAGAAATCCTGGGAGAGGGCTTTGCTAATGTGTTCAGGGGTTCTAGGACTGTTCTACAGACAGAGGATAAATTCATGAAGGGCCTGGCAATGTATCTTGTGGCTTTGCTAAGCCTTGTCTCCCCAGGAACTAAGATTGCTGAGAACTTGCCTAGTGTCAAGATGAAGAAAAGAGCTCCATTTGGGTATTAAGTGCTGTGTTTAAACTTGATGTAACTCTGGGGTAGATTCAATTGTGATCCAGGGGTGGGGAACTTTTGACCTTATTGTGCTCTGTGATTGACAAATGAAGGTTCTTTACCTATGTTTGGAAACTAATCTCCATTTGAGAAGAGGGGTTTTGTGGTGAACTTAATTAAGGTATATAGCCTAGGGGTGGAGTAGTATTTTAGAACTGGGACTTTGTAATTGATTGAATGATTGGAAGATCCTGGGGTGGGGTAGTCCTTGGAGATTATTTAATCACACTTAGTAAATGCTGTATTTTGAATGATGTCATGTTTTGATCTTCTCTGTTCTTGGTTTGTCACTAAATAAAATAGAGAGCACCTATGCTGGTATTTTGAACCTGGCAAGTTGCCTTCTTATTACATTACATTACAGGCCTCCGACGCCGGGGCCCCCGGGGCCTCCCGCACCTCCTGCAGCACCGGCGTCGTCCACCATTTGGTGTTCACTAGAAGTAGAAGGTCCAGTAGATATCTTAAATTAAAATGTGTCAAATAGAACTCTTTATCCTTACCCCTAAACCAGGTGTGGGGACCTGCAGCTTGGAGGCCACAGTGGCCCTCTGGGTCCCTGAGTGCTGCCCTTTGACTGAATCCAAACTTCTTTGACTGAATCCAAACTTAAGGGAACAAATCCCCTTAATAAAAGGATTTATTCTGTAAAACTTGAACTTAGTCAAAAAGCCACACCCAAGGACCTAAAAGGCTATAGGTTCCCCCACCCCTACCCTAAACCTTTCACACCCTCCATCTTCCAAATTACTGCTGAGGGAAGCATCATCCTCTTAGTCTCTCAGGTTTACAACCTAAAAGTCCTGTTCAACTCCTCACAATCTCTCATCACCCACCCCCAGTCTGTTTGCCAAGGCCTGTCAGTTTCACCTTTGCAACATCTTTTGAATTCTCCCCTTTCTCTCCCAACACAGCCATCACTCTAGTATAGGCTTTCATCACCTCATGCCTGGATTATTTCAGTAAGCTTACTGATGGGTCTGCCTGCCTTGTCTCTCCCCATTCCAATCCATCCTGCATTCAGTCACCAATGTATTTTTCCTAAAGCACTTACTAACCACATCACCTCTCTAGTCAGTAAACTCCGGTTGCTCCCTATTGTCTCCAAAATCAAACCTAGAATCCTTTATAACCTAGCCTCCCCCCCCCCCCCATCTTTCCAGTTTTTATTACACCTTATCACCTCACATGCTCTTCAATACAGTGACACTGACCATCTTGCTGTCCCTGGAACAAGACACTCCATCTCTCAGCTCCAGACATTTTCTCTTGTTTCTCATGCCTGGCATGCTTTCCAACTCTTTAGTAGACTTCTTGGTGTCCTTCAAATCCCAAACAAAAATGCCATCTTCTACAGGAACCCTTTCTCAGCCCCTCTTAATTCTAGTGCCTTCAGTTTTTAAATTATTTCCTATTTGTCATATATTTTTATCTTGTATATCAACAGTGTCAAACCTGAGAATGGGCATAGGCTTGCACAGCTTTGGAAAGCTGCCTCAACCAGATTAAAATGTAATTGGGAAATATTAAAGAAAATAAAAATACAATACAAAATAGCTAATATTCATTTGTGGTTTTCTAAGTCATTGTGGGCCCAGCAGAGATCTGTTTCTATTTCAGTCTCACATCACTGCTGTATATAGCTTGTTTGTACCTGTTTGTTTGTTGTCTCTTCCCATCTCACATCGTGTGTGACATTGCCGTGGAAGAATGAGAGTGCCATAAGAGTGAGAGTGCCATAGAATGTCCTAGCACAGACATACTCTGTGTCTAATGCAAGCGAACTTTTGATAAATTTTACTTTTCTTTGGCTGAGAAGACTCGAATTCATTCGGCAGGACCCTGCCGAAATAATACAAATTGTGAGTTTCTTGGAGGCAGGGACTATCTTGTGCTTCTTTTTGTATCTCCAGTACTTAGTAGTACCTGGCAAGTAGTAGATGCTTAATAAATGCTTAGTGAGTGATTTAACGAATCTTAGATAAATCACTTTGGTGGCTGAGTAGAGGATGGGCTAGAGTGGAGAGAGGCAGGGATACTAATTAAAAAAACATTGTAATCTTAGGTAAGAGGCCATGAGGGTCTGTACTAGGGTGGTTTCTTTGTAAATGAAGAGAAGAGACTGTATGAAAGATGTGAATTCAGAGATAACAAGATTTGGAGATGGATTAGATAGATGGAGTGAGTGAGAATGAGAAATAGTGAGAAATTGAGGAAGACAGTGAGATTGAGGGTCTGGATGAATGGAAGGACAGTGATACTCTGAACAGTAATAGGAAAGTTGAGAAATGGAGGGAAGGTAATCGAGTTCTGTTTTGGAAATGTATAGAGCTGACAATTGAACCTCTGGAAATAGAGGAGACAGGATTGAAAGAAAAGAGGAGAGGGCCCAGGACAGAGCCTTCAGGGACACCCAGAATTAATAGGCATGGCAAGCAAGAAGATCCAATGAAAGATACTGAGTAGTAGTAGTGAAGAGGGTACCCACTAAGAGAGTTAGGGTTGCTCTGCAGACCCCAAAATACCAACACGCCAGGTCCTGCCGAATGAATTCGACTCAAGTCTTCTCAGCCAAAGAAAAGTAAAATTTATTTAAAATTTGCTTGCATTAGACACAGAGTAAGGCTGTGCTAGGTCATTCTGTGGTGCTCTCACTCTTGTATGGCACTCTCATTCTTCCATGGCGCTCTCACACACCTAGTGTGAGATAGGGTCTTATATACAGAAGGTGTGGGAGGAATCTAGGGGTGGTCTAGAGGAGGAGCTTGGGGAGAGTCTTCAGGAGGAGTTAATGAGGTCAATGAGTGATTAAGGGTGGGAAGTAGCTGGAGGCTACAGACAGTGGTGGGCTAGGCCAGTTCAAGGGTGGATGTCTAGCCACAGACCTGCCTCATCAAATGGGATGATTCAATCCAGAGTCCCAGGGAGGTTCCCAGAGCCTGTACCTCAAGGACTCAAGGAGAGCTCCAGAGGGCTCCCAGAGCCCATATTCATCTGTAGGACATGTAGGAAAAGAGTAATGGGAGAAGATAGTAATGAAAGCCTAGAGAGGAGAGGGCAATTTCAGTTGAATGATGAGGTCAGATGCCAGATTGCAGAGGGTTTAGAAGAGAGTGAGAGATTATAGATGCCTTTTTCAAGGGGTTTAGCTAAAAAGAAGAGAAAGGATATAGGATGATAACTGGAGAGCATGGTAGGATCTGATGAGGGTGACAGCCATGTTTGTAGGAAGCATAGAAGGAAACAATAGAGAAAGATAGAAGATTAGAAAAAGGTTGGAGAATATTGTGGGGCAGTCTGCTGGAGAAGATGGGAAAAGATCAGATGTAAATGCATGGAAAGGGCTTCACTTTGGCAAGCAAAAGGGCTACAGCATCCATATCATCAAAGACTGGAGGGAAGGATGATATAGACAATAGAGGACTCACATCATAGAGTTGTAAGGTGAAGAGGGGAGCTCTCAGCAAATGGTCTCAGTGTTGTTAGTGAAGTATGAGTTCAAGTTCCAGCAGAAAGGGTAGGTACAGGAAATAGGATGGGAGGCCTAAAGAGAGAAGGAAAAGTTTGAAACTGCTTCTGTGGCTCAAGGGAGAGGGAATCAACCAGGGAAAAACAGTAGGATTGCCTTGTTTCACTGAGGGCCCAGAGTGAAATAAACCGATAAAAACTTGTTAAATCAATTTTAAAATAAAAAAAAAAAAACTCATAGTATTCTTATAAAGAAGTTTCAAGAACTTGACTCAGTCCGTAGTTCAGATCCTGCCTAAGTAGTCCTGGAAAATCTTTATTTTCAACTCTTAATAGATATTAACCTGGGTAAATTAATGATTTTCTATTTTTTAGTAAATTTGGTGTGCATATCATATCATATAAGCCACCATTTCATTTGGCATCCTTGTTAGAGGAACTATGATTGTATGGAACGTGAATGCTAAATTGTCTCTGCAGATCTAAAAGAGGCCCCCTTTGGTTTAAAATATGATATATTGGTATGGAATGTAAAGAAATTTGTATTTGTCTTTTGTTTTTTCTGTTGATGGTGGTCCTTGGAATTTAAATCTTAACTACTTAAAATGTTTCAAGCTTGGCTGTGTTTCCCAAAAGTGAACCTTCCTATGGTGCAGTTTTCACTTAGGATTCTGCTTCAAGGTGTAGTTATACCCTTTTGTGGTTCTTGCTCTCTAAGTCTGTGATTCATGCTGCAGAAAGAAGTCTGTAATGCTAAATTAAGAAGAGAGCTAAGAAATCAGGCAGTTCAGTACTCTCATTTTACAGATGAATAAACTGATGCCAAGAGATGTAAAGTGACTTGTCCAACAGCAGACAACCAGTTAGTTCCAAAGTCTGACAGAGAATCTGGGTTTCCAGGTTCCTAGGCCAATGCTATTTTTATTTCACAGCTAAATATCTTTCTTTAAGAAAATTTAATTCATAAAATAGATATTAGGAGACATGGTTATCAACATTATCAAATTATTGACTGGTGAGGAGGTTGTAGGGAGTGTGACTGTTCGTTGTTTTCAGTCCTGTGCAACCATTTGGAGTTCTCTTGGCAAAGATACTGGAGTGGTTTGCTATGTCCTTTTCCAGCTCATTTTACAGATAAGGAAAACTGAGGCAAACAGGGTTAAGTGACTTTCCCAGGGTCATATAACTAGTAAGTATCAGTGGCCAGACTTGAACTCTGAAGATGAGTGAAGGCTTCCTGTCTCCAGGCTTGGTACTCTATCCACTGTACCTCCTAGCTTCAGGGAGTGGGGAATCTTTGAAAGGGCAGCTCTCTTTGTGTATCTAAGTGTTGTTTTACAGATGTGTTACTGATTTTTTCACTGAGGGAGGTAGATAGGGGTGAAAATGAGATGATTTTTATCAGCTCTTGAGAAGCATTGTAGTCGAGTACAAATTGTTATGCTTGTAATCCAGTGAAAGTTGGGTTTGAATCTCACCTCTAAAACTTGCTGACATTAATCACCTCCATTCCATAAACACTTACTGAGCATGCAAGAATGACTCATAGATAGCACTTTAATGTTTGCAAAGTACTTTGCATATATTAGCTCATTTATAACTTTAAGGTATTATTCTCATTTTACATATGAGAAAACCAAATCAAGTGAGAGATTGACCCAAAGAATAGTCACAGATGACTAGATTAGCTTCTAAGAAGGTCTCTAATGAAATGATAGATTCTGAGCTCGACTCCGTGCCATTTAAATTTTTAATTGTAGCTGGCATACTTATAAAATTAGCAAATGCCACAAAACTGGGATGAGCAGCTAACATGTTGGATGATAGGATCTTAGTACTTCTCAAAAGTCTAGAATACTGGGCCAAAACTAAAGATTTTATATTTATCCTTATCATGGTCCGTTTGTGTTCAAAGAGTTAACTTTGCAGATAGAAGTAGGGGATGAGGAGATAGTAAGAAGTTAATCTAAAAAAGATCTCTACAGTATAGAAAACTTCAAACTCAGTATGAATTGGTAGTATGATATAGCAACCAAAGGTAATAGTATATACCTGTACTTTATTCCCTGTCTGACCCTATCTATGGTATTAAGTATTCTATTTTAGGAAAGACATTGATAAGCTGGACAACATCCAGAGGAGTTGGCAGCCTGGTAAGGGGTTTTCAAATAATGCAGGCTGAGGATGTTAAGCCTGGAGAAGAGAAGACACAATAACTATCTTCAAGTATTTGAAGGACTGGCTTGTGAATTAGACTCATGCTTGGCCCCAAAGGACAGTACTACTTAGTACGTGGGTGTTGTAGAGAGGCAGATTTCAGTTGTTGATTGTTCAGTTTGGCTAGAATGTAAAATTAAGAAAAGTAGTGTGAAATAAGATTGGTGGGAGCCAGATTGTGGAGGGCATCTTTGCCTTCCTGAGCCTCAGCTTCCTCATCTATAAAACAGGGATAAATGTAATGATCTAATGAGGTGATATATCTGAAATGTTTTGTAGATATTATAACAATAAATACATGTTAGCTTTAGAAGAAAAATTGTATCACCAAGCTTATCTAATACTTGAATACTTCCAATGACAGGGAGCCTCACTACTTTGTAAGACAGTATATTCTATTAATGAGTAGCAATAAATGTTAGTAAATTTATCCTATATTGAACCAAGATATTCCTCCTGGTAATTTCCAGCAGTTGTTTCTTACTTTTGTCCTCAGAACTACAAAGAATAAGTATAATTACTCTTACATGATAATGGTCTTTCAGATTTTTCAAGACACATCTCATATGCCTTAAGTATTCTCTTGTCTAAATTGAACATTTTTTAGTTCCTTTAGTTCCTTCAACTGTTGCTCAGGTGAATTAGTTTTCAGATCCCTAACCATCTTGGTGCCCCTCCTTTGGACCCATTCCAGTGTGTCAGTGTTCCTATTAAAATGTGATACTCAGAACTATAGACGTTATCCAGATAAATATAAGTACAGTAGAACTATTACTTACTTTGATCTGAAACTGTTTTTATTAACATACCAAAAATATTCATCAGCTTTTAAAATAGTTCTGTCCTACCATTGGTTCATTGAGCTTATGATCAACAAAAACTTCCAAATCTGTTTCATGTGAACTGTATTTGGCTATATTCTTGTGCAGTTGTGTTTGTTTGTTTTTTTTAAGCAATTGGGGTTAAGTAACTTGCTCAAGGTTACACGGCCAGTTATTTCTGGGTGTGGTGCTGAGTGTCTGAGCCCAGAATTTGATCTCCAGGTCATCCCAACACTGGAGCCGGTGTTCTTACTCGCTGAGCCACCTGGCCACCCCTATGCAGTTATGTTTTTTAACCAGAAATGTAGACCTTCTTTATATTTGATGCTTGGGTGGATTAGTGATTTCATGACAGAGGTACTCCTTTCACCAACGCATATTGTTGTCCCTCCCTTTCTTCTCATTCCATGTGACTTCTATCCATGCTTTTTTCTTTTTTTATAAATTCCTCAAGGACAATCTACTTAAGGTGCATGAGTTTGTATTTCTAATAACTCAAGGTTACTGATATACTATAACACAGGCTGCTTCCCTGTTGCCTACAAACATGACTGTCTCCCCCATACACAAAAAAAAAATCCTCACTTGATCTAGCTATCTCTTTGTATCTTTCTTCCCTTTTGTGCTTAAACTCCTTGAGAAATATGTCTACAATTAGTGCCTATCCTTCCTTTCCTCCCATTCTCTTCTTAACTCTCTACAGTCTGGCTTCTGACCCCATTATTCAGCTGAAACTGTGCTCTCCAAAATTATCAGTGATCTCTAAATCAACAAATCTAATGCCCTTTTCTCAATCTTCATTCTTTACCTTTCTTCACCCTGTTCTTTTTGATACATTCTTCTTTCTGGGTTTTCATGACATGCTCTCTTACTTCCCCTACAAATCTGATTACTCCTCAGTCTTCCTTACTCCATTTTCATCCAAGTTACACCACTAACTACTGGTTTCTCCCAAGGATCTGTCCTGGCCATCTTCTGGACCATCTTCTCTTCTCACTCTGTACTGTTTTGTTTGGTGATTTCATCAGCTCCAATGGATGCAACTATCATCTCTATCTTGATAATTCTCAGATATATTTATCCAACCCTAACCTCTCCTGATCTCCAACCTTGCATCTTCAACTGCCAACTGGACATTTTGTACTAGATGTCCTGCAGACATCTTCAACTCAACATTTCCAAAACTGAACTAATTTTGCCCCTCAAACCACACCCCCTACTAATTTCCCTATTCCTGTTTAAAGTATACCATCATCCCATTCATCCAAGGTCACAACCTTGGTGTCATCTTCAGATTCTTGCTCTCACCTACCATATTTAATCTTTTGCCAAGCTCTGTCCATTCTACCTTCACAACATCTCTCTTCCATACCTCCCCCTTTTATCCTTTGGCACTGCCATTACCCTGATATAGGCCCTTATCACCTCATGCCAGGATTATTGCAGTGCTCTTCTTGTGGGTTTCCTTGCCTTAAGTGTCTCTCTTAATCTATCTTCTAGTCAGTTGCCAAAGTTATCCTTCCATTATTTCTCCTGAAGGATTATATTCAATTCCACTGGGTAGGTGATTCTTGGTTGTAATCCTAGCCTTTTGCCTTCTTCAATATCATATTCCAAGCCTTCCAAACCTTTAATGTGGAAGTTGCAAAAATTCTATGTAATCCTGACTGTGGCTCTATGATTTTTGAATTGTTTCTTTTTGGCTACTTGCAGTATTTTCTCCTTGACATGGGAGCTCTGGAATTTCGCTATAATATTCCTGGGAGTCTTCATTTTGGGATCTTTTTCAGGAGGTAATCAGTAGATTTTATCGGTTTCTATTTTACCCTCTCAATCTAAGATATTAGGGAAGTTTTCCTGGATAATTTCTTGAAATATGATGTCTAGGCCCTTTTTTTTTTTACATAGCTTTCAGGTAGTCTGATAATTCTTAAATTATTTCTCTCCTAGATCTGTTTTCCAGGTCAGCTGTTTTTCCAATGAAAGATTTCACATTTTCTTCTATTTTTTCATTCTTTTGATTTTTTCTTGATGTGTCATGGAATCATTAAATTCTACTTGCCTGATTCTAATTGTTAAGAAATTATTTTCTTCAATGAGCTTTTGTACCTCCTTTTCCATTTTTGCCAATTCTAATTTTTTAAGGAGTTTTCTTCGGTGGATTTTTGTACATCTTTTTTCCATTTTTTTTGTGTTTTCTTTACCAAGCTATTGACTCTTTTTTCATGGTCCCCTTGCATCACTCTCATTTCTTTTCCCAGTTTTTCCTTCTTTCTCCTTTATTTTATCTTACCCTCTCCATTTTGAGCTCTTGTAGGAGTTCATTTGAGGCCTGATACCAGTTTACATTTTCCTTTGAGCCTTCACATGTTAGGCTTTTTGACATTGTTGTCCTCTTCTGAGTTTGTGTTTTGGATCTTCTCTGTCACCATAGGAACTTCTACAATCAGGTTCTTTTGTTGTTGTCGCTTTTGCTCATTTTTCCAGCCTCTTTTGTGTCTTTTAATTTTATGTTAAAGTTGGACTTTGCTCCTGGGGTGGAGAGGGCACTGCCCCAAGTTTCTTGCTGTACTGGGGGTGCTGAACCTCTCCACTGGCCTACTGTGCCAGGGGAATGGGGCATTGCTGTTAGCCTGCTGCCCTGACCTGCACCAGGGCTCAGGGTCTTGCTGCTGACTTGCTGGGTGACAGCCTGTTGCTGGCTTACCTGAACACTGACTGCATTGGATTGTACCCACCTTTTACACAAGTGAGTCAAACCTTTCCTGCCAACCTTCTAAGTTGTCTTGGGCTGGAAAATTGTTTCATCCTGTCCTTTTGTTGGTTATACTGCTCCAAAATTCATTTTTGGGCATTATTTTATAGCATTTGGAGGTAAATTTGGGAGAGTTCAGGTGAATTTCTGCCTTACTCCACCAAAGTGGTCTTTCTGAAGTACAGACCTGTGTCACTTCTACACTCATTAAAATCTAGTGGCTCTCTTTTGCTTTTAAAGTCATATACATATATATATATATATATATATATATATATATATATATATATATATA
>NW_027187344.1:5481868-5576500 GCF_028583685.1 Petaurus breviceps papuanus | reverse complement strand
ATATATATATATATATATATATATATATATATATATATATATATATAATCCTTTGGTTGGATAAATAAATGTTGTTGCCTTGTTGTCTCTGTTTGACTTTTAGGGTCCTTCAAAATCTGGCTTCTTCCTAGCTTTCCAGTGTCCCTGTATTTTCATCCTCTCTATACAGTCTCTGACCCAGTGGACACTGGCTTCCTAACTCTCTCTAAGAACAATATTCTTTGCAAAATGCAGAATGCACTCAGCTCATTTTACTGACTCTGCCCATAACTGGAATGCTCTTCTTTCTTTTCTCTACTTCCTGGGTTCCTTGGCTTCCTTCAAATCTCAGATCACCTTCTACAGGAAGCCTTTTTCAGTCCCCCTTCTTTCTAGTGCCTTCCCTCTGAGGTTTTCTTTAATTTATCCTGTAGATATCTTGTTTTTAGCATAATTGTTTGCATTAAATTTTGAGTTCCTTGAGAACAGGAACTGTTTTTATCTTTCCTTGTATCCCTAGTAAAGTAAGCACAGTGCCTGACATAACAAGTGCTTAATAAAGTCTTGTTGCAGGGGCAGCCAGGTGGCTCAGCGAGTAAGAGCACCGGCTCCAGTGTCAGGATGACCTGGGGATCGAATCTGGGCTCAGATACTTAGCACCACACCCAGAAATAACTGGCTGTGTAACCGTGGGCAAGTTACTTAACTCCGATTGATTAAAAAAATAAAAAAATAAAGTCTTGTTGGCATAACTGTCTATTAGTTGTCTTCATGTTCATCCCTCCTAAATTTCATCATGTCTGCTTCAGCTTACCTTTTCAGCCTGTGGAGATAATTTTGAGTCTTGATTCTGTCATCCAATGAATTAGCTCTTCCTTCCAGCTTCATATCATCAGTAAATTTGATGAGTGTATCTTGTACATATTCATCCAAGTGATTCAGAAGAATGTTGAACAGGACAGAGCCAAGTAGAGAGCCCTGTGACTTAGCACTAAAAACCTGCTTCCACATTGCTATTGATCTAGTAAGCAACACTCAGTGGGTAGGGTTGTTCAACCAGCAAAAATTACACTTAATTGTACTTTCATTTGACATCTGTTTAACAAGGATATTGTGAGAGATTTTGTCACAAGCTCATCACTAGAGGTCACCCAGATAGGAAGTAATAAAACTGACATTCAAACCAAAGTTCTGTGACTCCAAGTCCAGCACTCTTTCCATTACACTATCCTTGTTCTGTACTATTCTTTCCATCTTTTGTACAGAAAATTTAAAGTCTGAATTCATTAGATTTGCTGAAATCAAAACATGGGTACAAAGACAACACTCTTCTGTTCTGCCAGTACAGTAATTCTATCAATGAGGGAAAATAGGTTCATTTGTCAATGTTTATTTTCCATGATCACTGCACACTTTTCTAAGTGCTTAAAATCCATTTGTTTAATTCTCTTTTAGAATTTTTCCAAGGAACAGCCTGGAGCTTACACAAGTTAAAATGTCCAGAATCCCTCTTTTCTCCCCTTTTTCGAAAATTGGGGATATCTCTTAAAATATCCCCCATCTTCTAGAGCCTTTCCTATTCTCTCACTTATCAAAGCTTATTAATAGTGATTCTGTTATTACACTCATATTTTCTTTCAGTACTCTAGGTTATGAATCTTCTGTGATTAAAGATGTTAATTGATTTAAAGTTGTTGGGTACTTTATCTTCTCATATATTTGAGGCTTTAATTTCATTCAAACTATGTTTGTTCTACCCTTTTCAATTGAAGAATTTTCCTTGATGAAAATGATGGAAGCAAAATTGGGGCTTGAGTGTTTCTGTTATGTTGCCTGCCCTCTCATAATGAGCAGAAGACCTACCCCTTAACTCTTGTTCTTTTTCTTGCTTCAGATATAGACATTGTTCAGATGTTGTCCTTACCATTCTCTACAAACCTCAACTCATTTTGGCTAAGGCATTTAGTAGCAGAACTTGGATTCAGATCCCAGCTGACTGCAAACCCAGAGCACTTTCCACTATACCCTAACTTGTTTTGTGCCTCTCTTTCCATTTTTTTTTAACAGATCTGAGTCCATCAAGATGGACATCAAGAGAGTTCCTTGTCACAGGGCAGAGTATGTTAAGTATGAAGCAAATGATACAGACAGTAAGAATTGTAAGTTCAGAAGATATAGAGACAATTCAGGGTTAGAATGGTCAGGGAAGGTCTTGTACAAAGACATGAGATTTGAACTGAGCCTCTGGGGTGGCTAGGAATTGTCTAGGCAGAGAGTAAGGGAGGGAGATCTTCCACATTTGGGGAACAGGAATGCATAGGATGTATTTGGGGGATGCTGAATACTAGTAAACTCAAGTTAGAGGTCACCTATAAGAGGACCATGGGAAAAAATAATCGAATGAAACTATAAACATCAGCTATGAGAATAATTTATGAGTAAAGTTTCCAATAAGAAACTTAGAGGCAACATTTAACCACAAACAACACTTGTCATTGAAAATTACTCATTCTGCTACCACTCCCTGAGGTCAGATATGCTCTAGGAAGGTTTTTGTTCCCTAAAGGAATGTGAAACATCTGACACTTAACTATATCAAAGAAACATGCCTTTTAATACACTTAGTGTTTTGTGTTAGGCCTAGCTGAATGCTGTGTTGGTATTTGACACCTGTTATTTCATGGCACTAAGGACTAGCTAACCATGTGGTTTTTCCTCTTCAAGATAAAGGGGGAGGCCAAGTTGTTAATAATACTTACTGTTCATTTGAAAAACATAATAGCCAACCTGGAGTAAGTAATTTTAGTTGCCCCTTGGAGAATGTAAGTACACTATTCTTTCATATACATATATATAGATATATAGATAGATAGATATTTGTGCATTTGACCTTACCATCATAGACAAAGGGGGGAAAGGAGATTGAACCTAAGAGATATGACAAAGAATGACAATTAAACAAAAAAAATCTGATTCATTTGACTTAATTTGACATTATACACAACGATCTGTCTCCATATCTCTCTGTTAGGAGAGAAATAGTGTGTTTTATATTCTCTTAGATTTTCAGTTGTTTTTTAGTTATGTTAGAATTTTTTAAAGTACCTTTTGTTTTTACTTTTTTTTTGGAGGGGGAGGAAGGGCAGTTGGGGTGACTTGCCCAAGGTCACACGGCTAGTGTGTCAAATGTCTGAGGCTGGATTTGAACTCAAGTCCTCCTGACTCCAGGGCCAGTGCTCTATTCACTGAGCCACCTAGCCACCCCCTACCATTTTCTTTTGAGTATCCAGTTTGCCACAAAAATAGTAGAAGCAATATTGAAAGTATTCATTTATCTCTAATCTTAATATGAACCACTTGATGCATACTAAATGATATGGTATATTTTCATTAATTTGAGATAGTGTTATCTAGTTTTTAAAAATTTCTTTTTTTCCCCCTCAGGTTGGTTCAAAAAAGGAGGTTGCTGAATGTAAGGAGAAATTTGCCACCTCTAAGGACCCCACAGTCAGTCAGAGCTTCATGCTAGATAGGGTATTCAATCCTGAAGGAAAATCTTTGCCACCAATGAGAGGATTCAAGTACACCAGCTGGTCCCCAGTGGGCTGTGATGCTAATGGGAGATGCCTGTTGTCAGCATTGACCATGGACAATCGATTGACCATCCAGGCTAACCTCAACAGACTGCAGTGGGTACAGCTGGTGGATCTAACTGAGATCTATGGAGAGCGCCTTTATGAGACCAGCTATAAGCTCACTAAAAATGAAACCCCCGAAGGAGACCTTGGGGATTTTGCTGAGTTTCAGAGGAGACACAGCATGCAGACTCCTGTACGGATGGAGTGGTCAGGCATTTGTACCACCCAGCAGGTCAAACACAATAATGAATGCCGTGATGTCGGCAGTGTTCTCCTGGCAGTCCTTTTTGAAAATGGAAACATTGCAGTGTGGCAGTTTCAGCTCCCATTTATTGGCAAGGAATCCATCTCTTCATGCAACACCATTGAATCAGGGATTACCTCTCCTAGCGTTTTGTTTTGGTGGGAGTATGAACATAACAACCGAAAGATGAGTGGGCTCATTGTAGGGAGCGCTTTTGGGCCTGTTAAAATTCTTCCTGTTAACCTCAAAGCAGTTAAAGGCTACTTCACATTAAGGCAACCTGTTATTCTATGGAAAGAAATGGACCAGTTGCCAGTGCACAGCATTAAATGTATTCCTCTTTATCATCCTTATCAAAAATGTAGTTGTAGCTTAGTGGTGGCTGCTAGGGGATCCTATGTGTTTTGGTGTCTTCTTCTGATATCCAAAGCTGGTCTGAATGTCCATAATTCCCACGTCACAGGACTTCATACACTACCAATTGTTTCCATGACTGCAGACAAACAAAATGGTACAGTATACACATGCTCAAGTGATGGAAAGGTGAGGCAGCTGATTCCCATTTTTACAGACGTTGCATTAAAGTTTGAGCACCAGCTGATTAAATTATCAGAAGTATTTGGCTCAGTGAGGACTCATGGGATAGCAGTAAGCCCCTGTGGTGCTTACCTGGCAGTCATTACAACTGAAGGCATGGTCAACGGTCTCCACCCTGTTAATAAAAACTACCAGGTTCAATTTGTAACTCTCAAAACATTTGAAGAGGCAGCAGCTCAACTCTTAGAGTCTTCAGTTCAAAACCTCTTTAAGCAGGTAGACTTATTAGACCTGGTTCGCTGGAAAATTTTGAAAGATAAACATATTCCTCAGTTTTTACAAGAAGCCTTGGACAAAAAAATTGAAGGTTCTGGGTCTACTTACTTTTGGCGTTTTAAACTTTTCCTCTTGCGAATTTTATACCAGTCAATGCAGAAAACCCCCTCAGAAGTCTTGTGGAAGCCCACCCATGAGGACAGCAAAGTCTTAATAACTGACTCTCTTGGGCTGGGCCATACTGAGGAGGAACAACAGGAAGAAGGAACTTCTTTCAAACAAATGAGCAAGCTAAGTGGTCACGAGAGAAACAAAGAAAGAGATGCTGAAGATCTAGCTGACAGCTCACCCATCCAGTCTGGAGATGCAGGTCGTGAGCCAATGGAAGAAAAGCTCCTTGAGATTCAAGGGAGAATTGAAGCTGTAGAAATGCACTTAACTAGGGAGCACATGAAGAGGGTGTTGGGGGAAGTGTACCTGCACACATGGATCACGGAGAACACTAGTATCCCCACCAGAGGCCTCTGTGACTTTTTAATGTCAGATGAAGGCTATGATGACAGAACAGCACGGGTAGGTGATAACTGATGACAGCAGTGACACTGTGTCAAAAGTCTGCATTTCCTTCCATGAGAAGTATTTCACAAAATAGTCTTAAGCTACTGACCTTGTAGTAGAAAAATTAATGCATGAGACTTTGGGTGAATACAAGATAGATTCTTGGAAGAAGAAACCTGGTGTCAGTGTAAGGCTTTCTAGACAAAAAGGTACAAGGAAACTACATTTAGCAGGGTATGTATTATGGGGTAGTCCTGAAAAAGAGAATGAAAGAGATTTTTGCACTCCTGGCTTTCTTTCCTTTTTTACCTCCAAATGTTAGTTGCTATATGTTGGTGCTTTTTTCTCCTTAATAGATTCAGAAATAGAGCTTATCCTAATTTAGCAAGCAGGGACATGCAAAATATATAGGAAGTGTTACTTGTATTATTTTTTAAAAGACAATAACAATAATAATAACTAGAATTTATATAGCATTTACAGTCTGCAAAGCACTTTAAAAGTGTCCCATTTTTATCCCCACAACAACCCTGGGGTGTTGGTGTTACAATTATCCCCATTTTACAGATGAGGAAACTGATATAGACAAATTCAAAGCCCCCATTGCCTGCTGCTTTCTGCCCTAGTGATTTTCTGTCATTGTTTAAAGTCTTTCTACCATATAAATTAGGGGTATAAAGTTTAAATATTATTACCCCTCATGTTAAACCATAAATCTGTATGTATAGTGTAGTCATAGATTACTTGTTGCTGCTTTTATCCAAAGGGTTAAATAATCTCTTGACAGGTACAATTCAGAATGTCCATTAAAACACTCACTAGTCTTATTTGTTTTTTTAAAGACTTTTAAGTATTTAATTTTTCCATGTCTTTACTGTATAGTATTCAGTGCAGTAATTTTAGAGGACCCCCACAATTACTTTAGTCACCACTAGATTAAAATGTAAAGTATTGTAGATGTTTTCACACGCTCAAGTTGTTTTGTTATTCAGCTAGGTGGTACAGTAAATAGAGTGCTGGTCCTGGAGTCAGGAAGACTCAGTTTTCTGAATTCAAATCTGGCCTCAGACGTGTAATAATTGTGTGACCTTGGGCAAATCACTTAACCCTATTTCCTATTTGCCTCAGTTTTCTCACCTGTAAAATTAGTTGGAGAAGGAAATGGCAAACCAATCTAATATCTCTACCAAGAAAACCCCCAAAAGGGATCACCATAAATTCAGACACTGCTCAACAACAACAACAAAACCATAATAAAGTACTTTTGCTCCCTAGGATTTAAGGTATTTTATATTGAATAATTTATTTGGCTGAAATTTGGTGTGCTGGCATTATGTTCACAACAATGTGGTATAGCTCTGGACTAAGTAAGAGACCTCACATTGCCAGTTAATTTGCTCTTTGTCATCGCTTCACTATTAACCTTCATTAATGTCAACCTTCTCCTCTCTAAAATGGAGGTGCTGACACCTGTTGTACCTGCATTACAGGGATAATACATGAATTAAATGAGATAATACATGTAAACACACTTTGAGAAAGCTATGGCGGTATGTAAGTTTAAGGTCATGTTGTTTGCCAAGATTTTGAGAAATTTGATTTTTTTTAATTCAAACTATATGTGTAAATGACTTGGAAGTTATTGTAAGTATTGATGATTTTGTTTTGTTACTGCTGCTAAAAAGGGCCAACAAAACACTGCATGTCACCAAGAAGAATATTTCAAAACAAAACAGAAACCCCTGTAACCCCAGCAAGTCACTTCATCTCTCTTGATCCCAGGTGCCTTATTCATTACATGAGGAGGTTGAACTAGGTGGCCTTTGAGGCTCTTTCCAGCTCTGATTCCTGTTCTCCAAACTGTAAACTGCTCTTTATATTAAAACTCTAGTGGAATTCAATGCAGTTCTGGTTGTTGCACCTCAAGAAGACTGGGAAGTGGTGGGAAGGATGAATGGGGACTGTACTATGAGCTTAAACTAGAAGAAAGGGGATTCTTTACACTGAGAGGAAATATAATTGAAATTTGTAACGTTATGAACAGCAGTATGGATAAAAGTGAAACCACACCTTTTAATCAAGTCTCTAAACAATAAGACAAGGGATATCCTTTCCAACTCCGTGAGGTAGGTTTAGGACAAATGAAAGTTCCACTTCACACAGTGAATAATAAACTTAGGGAACTCATTACATGAATAGGGAGTAGAGGTGAAAAAAAAAGTGTGTGCGCACACACACAAATGGATTCAAAAGCATTTGTTCATATTTGATGATAAAGAGAAACTAGGGTATATATAGCCTTTAATATTGATATCAAGGAGGACAAGATGGTCCAGCAGCTTATCCCTTGGGACTTTTTTTTTTTTTTAGCAATCCTAAGCTATATGTACTATTGATCTGACCCAATATGTCAACTCTTACTTCTATGTTCTGATAAATTATCACAAGGTAAAGTGAAATTTTTTAAATTCCTGATTGTTTACCAAGACTGACATAAAGTGGATTTTTCTAGCCTCTTAGGAATAAGCATTTAGCTAATTTTGCATAGGAGATGATACTCCGAGCTATACTTTCTAGCAATGACATTTTGCACATAGAAGGGATGATTTTCCTTGTACAGCTTCAAACAACTTAATGATCACATTACATTTTTCACAACCTGTAACAAAAGCTTCAGGTCCTCATTTCAAAAATATTTGAAATGGAGGATGATAATATAATAATGTATTTGCTTTTAAGGGGCAGTTTTTGCCTTGAACTCTAACTATGTTATTAATACACTGCCATGAATGACTTCTATTTCATTCAATATTTCTTTCAGTTTACTTAATTGTGGTCAGTGGTGCAACTTCTTCCTTCTCAGGTACCATGGTTAGGTAATTATAAGTCTATCCACCTTTTATCACATTGGATTTTAAGTTACTTTTTCTTTATTTCAATGGGATTTTTCCTTCTGAGGCATTCCCCTTTCAAAAATGCTACATCCACCTCTAACCATTGCTTCTTCTTTGTCTTCTTAGGTACTCATTGGGCACATCTCAAAGAAGATGAACAAACAAACTTTCCCTGAACATTGCAGCTTGTGTAAAGAAATTTTGCCATTCACAGATCGTAAGCAGGCAGTCTGTTCCAATGGGCACATTTGGCTTAGGTAAGTGACTTTAATCAGCTCTGTTTTCGTTCTCTAAGTCCATGCTTAGCACACTGCCTGGCACATAGTAGTTGCTTAGTAAATGTTTATTGATTGAGTGATTGTTCCCCTTATAGACTAGAGCAAACAACTGCCCCTGATATGTTCAAATATTACCCACTGAAGGAGTTTGTTGTTCATAAGTTTATGTAGGGGAGTGACTATAATTTTGGTAGGACCTGCTATTGACACTTTTCATCTACAGGTTAAGGAAGGAACAGTTTGAATTAAAATGTTCAAACTCATATGTAGTTTTATTATTTATTTGGTTCTGGTTATTTTTGTTCGTAATTGACTTGCTCTAAATGGCTTATTATATGATAAACTTTTTTTTTGTGAATTTCACATTTTGAGCAGATTGGTTCTTTAACAAAGACAGTGGTTTTTTCTGATGAAAAAAAGATAATGACAGTGTAATTTCTGAATACTAGTACTAGGCACTTATGGTGTTTTACTGTTAATTCTTCTCCCTCTAATCCTTTATTCAATATTGGAATAGTTTCCTCCTTATTTTCCCAGAAATATTTTCTGAGCGATCTGGAATGACCTATTGTACTACACCATCCCATTGTATCCCATCTTTCCTTACTTAGAATCAATGTATCTTTTGTATCTATGTTATATCTTTTATGTGTTCTTTGTTTTTTAAATTTATCTATATTGCACTTTCCACCTCTCCCTCCCTTCTTTCTTCCTCTCTCTCCCTACCACTAGCTCATAGCCTTCTTCAGATAGAGATGTTGGCTAATAAAAATCACAAACCCAGCAGTATCTAGAACATGCATCTTGTATATTCTATAAATTTTTTGACATGAGCCAAAGGATTTCATGGTCCAGCCATCTATAAGGCAGATTTTGAATTATTTCCAGACTAGGCAATGATACCTTTGAATTAACAAATTGGAACTGCAGTTAAGAAAGATCCTCTCTGTACATAATTACCTCTCATCAGTACCATTTCTTTTGACTACTGTTGCCTGAGCATAACCCTCCATAAGCCTCTGCCACATTAATCTCATCCCCTATACATAAACCTTTTCCTTGATATATGCCAATCATACAGGGCCACAGCGAGTGTGATTTTTACTAGTATTGACGTCTAGATGCCACTTTGAGCTTGTTATTATTTTTGTTCTTTTACTTTGGTTCATATCTTTTCAAAATAATTAGCTGCCCATGGTGAACCTCCAACCAAATACCATACTGCTCTCAGAGTTTATTGGTTTGAATCTAGCAAACTTTTTCTCCTGACAATACAATATCTTCTTTCAGGTGCTTTTTAACCTACCAGTCCTGCCAGAGTTTGATATACAGAAGGTGTTTGCTTCATGACAGCATTGCACGACATCCAACTCCAGAAGGTAAGTGAGTGTCTTCCCTCGCTTGGAAGCATGGATTAAGAATGCTGGCAGAATGCCCAGTCATCAGTGTAACAACTCAGGCCAGGCTCAGAATCATTTTCGTTTTCCTGTTATGCAGGCAGGGAGTGAAAGCAGGGGTAATATTCTGCTCTTCATAATGTTATTGTTCAGCCACAGCTCTAATTAGAAAATGGTAATTGGAGAATGCCATGTCTAAGTATATATATATATTACATTTACTGTGTGAATCATGTGGCTATGTGGTTTGCTATGGTGATTGATGCTATGTCTGCAGACTATGGACTCACTCTAAAATATGACAGGATTAGGACTTGATTTGTGTGTGCAAACCATTGTATTTCATTGATTAAATAAGAAAAGTTCAAATGAGATTCTTAATATTGTTCCTTCAATATAAAGATGATACTACCACTCTTCAGTAGGATAGTTATTTTAATTGTTTTTCTAGCAATTAAGAATTTGTGCTGATCTATCCCTACTCCTTTTTTTCTCCTATGTCTCATTATATCTAGTTGCCCCCATTTATGTGGGAAGAGAATACAATATTTCAAGATAGGGCTTCTAGGGTTTTTTTTAATATATATTTTGAAAAATATTTTTACAAACATTATCTCCTCTCCCATTGGAGCAATTTAAAAAATTTAAGACTTATGACAAATATGCATAGTCTGGGAAAATGAGTTCCCATATTGGTGATGTAGAAAAATTTTTCATTTGCATTTTTAAGCCCATCACTCCTCTTTCAGGTGATCGTTCCTCAGAACTCCTAGCTTATCATTTCATTGATTAAAATTCTATCTTTCAGAATTGTTTTTCTCTATCTGAATGTTGTCCTTGTATAAATTGTTTTCCTAATCCACCTCACTTCACTCTACAACCCTTCATGGAGGTCTTCCTAGTTTCCTTTGAAACTGTCCCTTTCATAATTCTTTATGGTACAGTAATATTATGCTGCATTCATATGCCTTCATTTGTTTAGTCATTCCTGGATAGGTAGACACCCCCTTAGTTTCTATTTTTGGCTACTACTAAAAGAGCTGTTGTAGATTTTTTTTTAACATGTATATAGGTTCTTTTCCTCTTGCTTTGATTTCTTTGGGGTTTAGGCCTAAGGTTTGTATAGGATTGTAACTTTTGGGGCATGTTTCTAAATTGCTTTCTAGAATTACTGGATCAATTCACAGCTTCAGCAACAGTGTGCCAAGGGTACCTGTTTTTCCATAGTGCCTCCAACATTTCACATTTTCCTCCTTTTTTTTGTTTTCTTTGCCAATCTGATGACTGTGAAATAAGACTTCAGAGTTTCCTTAATTTGCATTTCTCCAATTGTTAGTGATTTGGAACATTTTTTATGTGGTTGTTGATAACTTGGATTTCTTTCTTTGAGAATTGCCTATTCTTTGACCATTTACCAATTGAAAAATAACTCTTAGTCTTATAAATTTAAATCAGTTCCATATATATATTTTCAGTTTATTTATAGCACTTTTATTTTTTCTTACATAATTAAATGGTGGGCATCACAATTCTCAACTCTTAAAATGACTTACAAATTTTAGTATTCTACTGTCATGTGAAAACATTAAGGCAACCACAGAAATCTTACATAAATTAGCTAGATGCACAAATTTACAGGTTGTGAATGCAGACTTTTTTGCAACTCAAGGCTGAGTAACTTAACCCCATGGCACTGGGGGAAAAAACTGGCTCCTAAGGCTTAGTTTCAGTATGTATAACTGTTAGGATGGTGGCAAGATATAATTTAATGACACATGTAATAAACTGTTGCCAGCCTTATCATGGAAATTCTGCAAGTCAGCTCTTTTAGATGCTAGAAATCTGACCTTTAGATACCCTATACAGACCTGATTCTTTATAAAACTAAATTGTACAGCTGTTGCATGTTGGTGAGCCAGATACTACATTGCCATATCATCAGGTCAATTCTCTATAAAAGTTAACTCTCAGTCTTACTTCTTGAAATGAAGTAACCTGTATCAGGGTTTAGATCAAAGATATGTATAAAGTATGCTAAAAATGTACACCAAGGGAACAACTATTAACTTGAATATGAGGTCAAGTCAGTGATGGTTCAACAATCTAAAAAGTGCCCATGTTTGTCTAATATCAGATACAAACTTCCCCAAGGACAAGTTTCTTTTCAAAGAAGGCTCACTCCAGTTTCATGAGGCTAACATGAGACATGTATTTGCCAAGGCAGATGCATACTTTGTAAATAGTCATGCAACAAATGCTATGTATCTGCTAGCAGTCCATTTGGAAGCATTTGTGATGGACAATGTGGATGGACCTGATTCATCATAGTCCTGCTTGCTGATCTACCTCTGCTGGAAGGTACAGAGAGAAACCTAAATAGAGCCACCAATTTAGATTAAATACTTCTATTCAGGGGAAGCAGTGACCCTCAGTTTCATTGTGCTAGGTGCCAGAGCTGTGCTTTCTTTCTGCATTCTGTCAGCAAAACCAGGGTACATAGTAGTATCACACTAGATGCTACTACATGTCTTGGCATGTAGATCCTTTTGGAGATTTCCATCTTACTTCAGGATAAGATAAGTTCTCATGAATGGGACAGGATTCCATATCCATGAAGGATGGCTGAAAGAGGGCCTCTGGACACCTGACCCTCTCATTGCCAGTGGTGATCTCCTGGCCATTAGGAAATGCTTAGCTCTTCTCCAGGGAAGAGAATAAAGTATCAGTGGCCATCTCCTGCTCAGAGTCTAGGGCAGCATAGCACAACTTCTTAATGTCATGAATGTTTTCCCTTTCAGCTATGGTAGTGAAGCTGTGCCTTCTTTCTGTCAGTATCTCATGAGTAATCTGTCAGGTCATGGCCAGCCAGTTCTAGATGAAGGATGGTTATGGAAAAGGGGATTATTCTCATAGATCGGCACAGCGTGGATGCCGCTTCTCACTAGATTCCATAATGATAGCAGTGGTACAACTAAAGGGGTACAGAGGCAACACAGCCTGAATAGCAGCAGACATGGCTGGGGTGTTGAAGTCCTCAAACATCATTTGTGTCATCTTCTCTGTTGACCTTGAAGTTTAAAGGAACTTCTATAAGCAGAACAAAGTGTTCCTCAGAGGCTTCATAAAGCTCATTGTAGAAGTTATGACACCAGATTTTCTCCATGTCATTCCAGTTGGTAACAATGCCATGTTCAATGAGATATTTCAGAGTCAAGATAACTTTCTTGCTTTGGGCCTTATCACCAACTTAACTGTCCTATCCCATTCCCATCATGACATCCTGGTGTCTTGGGCATCCAGGAATGGAAGGGAACACAGCCTGAGAAGCATCATCCCCAGCAAAGCCAGTTTTGCACATGCCAGAGCTGTGGCTGATGACAAGAACATCAATTTCTTCTTCTATTTTGGTTTAGTTTGAGGCTGCACATTGTACTAGTTAGCTAATTTAGAGCTGAGAGTGGGGGTGGGGAAAAGAGGGAGACAAAAAAAAAAAGAAACATCCAAAGGAACTTACAGTGTGCTGCCAACTACCACTGAGTGAATGTTCCTTATATATCTTGGAATTGAGATATTTATCAAAGAAACTTGCTGCAGATATTTCCTGTTTCTAATTTTAATTGCATTACAATTGTTTATGTAAACCCTTTATAATTTAGGGGCAGCTAGGTGGTGCAGTGAATAGAGCACTGGCCCTAGAGTCAGGAGGACCTGAGTTCAAATTTAGCCTCAGACACTTAACACAAAAAACTAGCTGTGTGACCTTGGACAAGTCACTTAACTCCAGTTGCCCTGCCTTCCCTCCAAAAAGCAAAAAAAAAAAAAAAAACCAACCCAGAACTTTATAATTTGATATGATCCAAGTGGTCTGTCATATTCAGTGACCTTCTTTTTCATATTTAGGCCTAAATTGTTACCCTATCCAGAAATCTAAATGGTAGTTTTCTCCTTACTCTTCTAAATTGCTGAGGATACCACTATTTGTGTCTAAGTCGTGTATGCATTTGGGATTTTTCTTGATAAATGGAAAGATAGGCAGTAGATTCATACTTTTTTAACTGTTTGGTGGTTCCCTTTAACACAGGCCTACACAACCTATGGCCTGCCAAAGGATTTCGGGTGGACCACCATTCATTAAATGGTTTACTAGTTTGGGGATATAAAGGGTAGTTAGTTGGCACAATGGATAGAGCACTGGGCTTGGAATCAAGGAGACTCATCTTTATGAATTAAAATCCAGCCTCAAATACTTACTAACCATGTGACCCTGAGCAAGTCACTTAAACCTGTTTGCCTTAGTACCTCATATTTAAAATGAGCTAGAAAAGGAAATGGCCAACCACTCTAGTATCTTTGCCAAGAAAACCCCAAATGGGGGTCACAAAAAGTTGCACATGACTGAAACAGCCCAAAGATGGTATTGTTGTGACCACAGAATAAAGGACTTTTTAACTAGCCCAGGCTGATATCAGACTTGAGACAATTGACTTTGTTAATTGTCTTTATTAAGCAACAGCAGATGTCTACCATTATACCCAACTTCTGGGGTCTCCTTTAGCAAAAGTAGAAACACAGCTTATCATAACCTCCTTCTCTTCTTTGAGTTGAACTGATTTAAATTGTTTATTTAAGGAAGTTAGGACTTTTGTTTTGCTGAGTATTTTTTTTTAACATTGACAAAGTGAAAAATTCATAGCCTCTTTGCACATAATTATGGAGATAGATGAACTGAACAAAAAATTACTAGTTTAATTTATTCAGAACCACTTATAAAAGTAAGTGTAAAATCTTGCCAATTGGGAAGAATGTGTAATGATGGGCTAAAAGATTCAAGAAGGAGGGACAGCTAGGTGGCAGAGTGAATAGAGCACCGGCCCTGGAGTCAGGAGGACCTGAGTTCAAATCCAGCCTCAGACACTTATCACTTACTAGCCATGTGACCTTGGGCAAGTCATTTAACTCCAATTGCCCTCCAATCTCCCCCCCTCCAAAAAGAAAAAAGATTCAAGAAGAAGAAGTGACTTGTCTATGGTCATATAAATGATTAGTTTCTAACTTCCTTTCTTTGTTTCTTCATTTCTTTTTTTTCCCCTGTACTGTGCTCTCTGTTGTGATTTATAAAATCCATGTTTGATACCTCTTCTTTTCCTTTTCACAGATCCTGACTGGATAAAGAGGTTATTACAAGGCCCTTGCCCATTCTGCGACTCCCCTGTTTTCTAAATGACAGTCATGGGAAGATGGAGAAGGCAGTTGTTTTGTTATTTTTTTTTTAAAAAAAAAAACTTCCTTTGCCTAAAAGGGAAAAAAAAAGCACAGGAGTAAACTTTGCCTATGTAAGAGGAGACATGCTATCCTTATTCCTATAAGTAGGACATTGAAGACTCCTATCTTAGAGGCTCAGTTCTCTTGTTTCAAGAGGTGGACGTGCATCTTTTTTTATATTTCTGGATAACGAGGATTTGATGAAGCAATTTTTTGGTGACTGCAAGCCCCTCTTACCTACTGGGCACTCTTATTTGGCATGTGTCTTTTGATGGAAAACAGCCAGGACAATAACCATCTCTTAACATTGCTGGAAACCAGATGGCTTCTTCTGACCAGCTTGGGAAAGCACCTCTTTTAGGCCAAGTCAAACTGGCCCCTTTTCTTCTTTGACTGGAATAGTCTCCTAGATTTGGAGAGAGCTTCCATTTTCCAATAGCTGGCTTTTCAGAAGTCCTAGCACCCAGCATACCATCAATGTTGAAGTATCCTAAATTATGTACAGTTTTGTTTTTCTTAGCAAGTGGCCTGCATGCCTGCTGTAGCCCTTCAGAGGAAACAGAAATTAGCATTTTAGTTCTTATTTTCTCTCAAAATGAACAAACATCATCCTTTGCCTTTTGTGGTAATACTGTATTGAGACCAAAAGACTAAAATTGGTTTTGCTGTGCCAAATGAGGATCAGTTGGATGGGACTGTTATTGGTTAATATTCATATATAACATTTTTCAATTAGCTATTCCTTCCATATAATCTGATCACATTAACCAACTCTTAAAAATATATCAGGATTCCAAGTATTCAGGATTCCCTCTTTGGTTTTGAAGTAAATTTATTTAATTGCTTATATTCTAGGCTCTTTGTTTTCTTTTGAAAGAAAGGAAAGAAAACCACTATTGTATTAACATTATTTTTAGTAGTTTTAATTGTATGCATTTCTAAGTAAACTTTTATAATCCAAGGGAGGGGTATAAGAAAGATGGTCCTAGAGAATTCCTGAGAAAGGCAAGTCAGCTAAGAAAGGGGAATCCTTGTCTGGGTTGCACTGATGCCAAATGTATGTTCAGTCTAATTGAATAGAGCCAGATAACTTGTACCAGATGCAAAAATTCTATATACTGTTAACATAAACCAGAGTAATAAAATAATACTTGCCCTTTTTAAAGCAAGAAATAGGCATTCTGGAATTGTAATAGGCTTGGCTATGTGAACTGAATCATTGGCTCTGGACTTAGTCCATATTTTATTTATCCTGAGGTGGCTCACACTTGTGTGGAAAGATAGGTGGGAACAGTAAACATTATTTCTTCCAGTCAGATGCTGTTGGCAATATTGTTACCTGTTTCCATTGTAAATCCCCATTTTTCTTCCTCCAGTTTGATCCATGGTAGACTCTCTAATTCTGGTAATTAGATTTAGTTCTACAATATTGTTTTTAGCTATAAAGCACTACAGTCTAATGTTTTGTATCCATCTTGATTAGTTTTAGTCAGAGAGCAGAGTACTTGAGCATCCAAGGCGATATCTCCAGAGGCAAAAAGATCCCATGATATCCTTCTGCCCAGCAAATTAGATCTTAATTCTTGTCCTTGATCTGTTGCTCACTGAACTCTCCTTCTTCTTGTCTGTGTCACTTTGGGATCAGTCCTAAGAATAATGCTTTTTATCAAGGCTTTGGAATCCCAAATAATGTGGTGATTCACAGGAGAGAGAACTGGGAAGCCACAAAGTTTTTTAAAAATACAAATTTTGAGTAAATAATCATGTGGCTGAAGTGCCTACAGTATTTTCTTTTTAACTTGGCCACTGTAAGAATCATGGTAATAAAGGAATTAAGACAAACAATGGCCAGAAATTCCTCAAGTCTTGTTTATTTGGGACAAACTGGTTTATTAATAAATGGCCAGTTCTTAAATAAGTGCCATTTAAAATTTTGACATTTAATTTTTATTTAAAATGTCTCTTATTATCATTGTATTTAATGAACATGTTTTCTTGAGTACAAGAAACCAATTGAAAGAGGGTCCCGAGTTTCTTTGTGTGTCTTTTTAGGAAGCAATTTTCCAGGCTGGAGATACCACAAACAAACTGACCAGTATATGTGACAAGATCATAGCGTTAATTCTCCTTCAGTGGAGCCATATCTAATGAGAATCTTGCCTCTTCTGGGAAGCCTTGTCCCAAGGGAATTTTGAAGTGTGGGGAGGAAAGAGAAAGGTTTGAGTTAATAGTTCACCCTCACTTAGCATCATAATGATCCCATGCTACTAAATATGTTCTCTTCTGAGGGTCAGCTCACTCCCACAGTATCACTAAGGGACAAACTGGCATTGCTGTCCCTTCCTTGGGGTTACTTTCAAATTCTTAAATCAGTGAAACCTTTGAAAATAAATGTCTAGGTGAACCCAACTATTGACCTGGAATATTAATCATATATGTCAGATTGTTTACAGAGAATGTGAGAAGTTTACAGAGTCTTACTTCAATAAAACAAATCTGTTCTATCTGGCTCAAATATGACTGTATAATAACTGTATTTCAGCACTGAAGATGGTACTGGAGGTGATAACTGCCGCATTGCATTTAAAGTGCAATAGCAAAGATGACATGAAACTAGACCTTTCAGTTGAAACACTGTTGCATTTTGGGAGTCTGATATCCACGTATGTATCACATTTTCTCTGCCTGGGGTTAATTTGTCCCTATTATCCTAGATAAGTAATTGATAGCTTGTTATGCTTGATATTCATTCTGAAATCCTCATGTGTCCACCACTCAGACTTCAAGCAAGCTCTACCTAGTATTATATCTGCCAAAACTACCAATTATTTTTCATTGTCAAAAGTTATTAGAACCATTGACGATGCTAGTGGTTGAATGTGACATTTTCTTCCTCTCCCCCTAAGTAGTTTATCAGAATGTTAATGTTGTAGCATGTGGGTTGGATATATTAGCAAACTTAACAGGTTAATTAGGTTAAAACAATGTAAAGGGATAAGGATTAAATATTAAATTGTATCCTATTCTAACTGTAATAGCCTCAGATAAGACTATAGGGAGGGTGACACTTACTAGTGCTTGTTAAGAGACCTAAACTGAAATGACGGATTTGTAGAACATCTGCTCAGATCGTAGCAGTTGTACTATCTGTTGAATTGACGATTAATTCCTCCCTGGATGAACTAGTGGCATTGATTGCTTTCCAAAAGGGCCATGTCCATCTTGCCTGCTGCTGATTCCCCCTGCCCTTTTCTCCTTTCTTCCAAAGAAGAATTCCTTAATTTTTATGTTTTGAGGTTAGTGTAACACAAATTCATAAAACTAATTAAACCATTTTTAAGGGTTTTTTTATATGACAAAAGGAGAATTTCAAAAATCAATCACATGATAAAAGCTTCCCCCCCTTTAAAAACTGTAATTCAATAGTAATATTTCAGGGGGGAATTCATTACTAAACGTAAATGTTCTCTATTTTTCCTCAAAACATTGTTTGATATGTTACCCTTTCTTGGAGTATTTCTATTTTAAGTGGGGATCAATACTTTCACTAAAAAGAATGAAATTTCAAGCTCATTGCAGGCATCAGGGCCAGACCTAGGAGGGAGCTCTTCCTGGCTTGGGTACAAATCATATCCTGTAGGTAGCTGCCTATGCAGCAAGACAGTCAGTTCCTGCCTGTAGCTGGTGTATTAAAACACTATTCCTTCAAAGAGTGATTATGGATTTAGGTTGAACCTCTCCTATTATAACAAAGGAGAAGAAGCTAAAGACAGAGTAAAAATGTAAATATGCAGCTGTTGATTATAGATCCCTAAATGAAGATTTTGTGCAGAAATAGATAACCAGGAAGGAATTCCTTCATTTGGGCTAGATGGGCAGTGACACTGGGGCAGAGTTGTAAAGAATTAAGCTGCCTTTGTTAGAATGAAAGGGCACACATGAAAGAGAATAAAGGATTCTAGAGGATTCATTTGAAGTATAGGGTATAGGGGAAAAGTTGGTCAGAATAGCCAAAGACAGGATAAACAGTTGGGATGATGAATCAAAAGAATAGGAACCTCAAAGAAGCCTATGTCTAAGACCACAAAGGCTAGGACACTTTAGGAAAGGTAGAGGGACACCAGCTGGTTTGGCAAGGAAGATGTTTCCCAAAGTTAGCTCACCTTCAATTAGAAGTCAAGTATTGGGGTTAGATTGGGTTCTGAAACAAGTGCCCTGGACTTGGGAACAGGGGCTAGCAAGGGCCTGCCTCTGTCCTTCGTGCCTACATGACGTCTGGCAATTCACTTCACCTCTCTGGGCCTCAGTTTCTTCATCTGTAAAATGAAGGGATTGGATTAGATAACTTATTTTATTTTATTTTTTGCTCTTTGAAGGGCAATTGGGGTTAAGTAACTTGCCCAAGGTCACACGGCTAGTTTTTTGTGTGTGTGTTAAGTGTCTGAGGCCGGCTCCGAACTCAGGTCCTCCTGACTCCGGGGCAGCACTCTATTCACTGCATCACCTAGTCGCCCCCAGATTAGATAAGTTCTAAAGTCCCTTCACATGAAGCCCTTAAAAGTAATCTCCTTGTCAGAGTACTTGACAAATTATGTAACTGGGTCTTACTTCCAAGTAGGAAATATTGGCTTTTTCATCTCCATTACTTCATGACAGTAAACAGTTACTAAAAAGTTTTAAAGAAATATTTTTCATGTCATCAGCCTTAACTTTGCTCAAATCCTGAAACTAACCTTGTGGTGTCCTTCCTCCCTCCAAAAAAGATCCGTTCCATCCCTCTTCCCCATGAAATCTAGACTGTACAAATAACCAATTAAAATGACTTTTTACAACTGGTCTGCTTTGAATTTTTTAAAGGCATTAGCACCTATAAGTCATTGCATGACTTCCTGAAATCAGTATGTATTTATCTTAGTGCCCTGCTTTCCTAGGCACTGGTGAGCCTTGGTAACTATCTCAAGAATCCTAAGAGATTACTGGATTACCAATTAGTTATATAATAGCTGCTAAATGATCTAACAGAAGTTAAATTAATTCATTCACTATTAGATAATAGTCTAACATTTAGAATATCCCTATAGTTCAAACTTTCATGGGGGCAGAATTGGCTTGTCATCAAGCTAAACAGTATTTTTTAGATCAGTGTGAATTGCTTCAAGGCTAATTACATTGCAATTTCCGTCCACTTACCTCCTCCTTCCTCCCCCAATAATTTGTGAATTGTGAATGCCCTTAAAAAGTATGTGAAGCTATACTTCAGGGTAGAGTTTAGAGTTCTACTGCATATGTTAGAGTTAGATGCAGAACTCAAGTGTCTCTGTTATGGGGAAGACTAAAGATTCTCAGGAATATTATTAACTCTTTTAATGGGGAACAAATACAAAGTCAGCACTTTAGGCCCATTACGTCCTTCTGACAGTCATCTCCATCTCTTCTTAAATAATAATAGCTATTATTTATATAGTGCTTCTAGGTTTGCAAAGCACTTTGAATTAATCATCTCATTTGATTCTCGAGATAGCCCTGTGACATAAATGCTATTATTATCCCCATTTTATAGATGAGGAAACTGAGGATCAGAGATAACTTGTCCAGGGTCACACAGAGCTCCCAAGGTGGGATTCAAAACCAGATATTCTTGACTCCTAGTCCAACCCTCTTAACATTTGACCATGCCTTAAATAATATGTTCTTGAAAATTTTTGTGTCAATTTAATTTTTATAAATACAGCTTTAAGTACTAGAGGGGAACTAGATAAGAAGCCCATGGTTAATCCTTTTATAATATGAGTACTATTATTTGCTTTCTGTTTTAAATTCAGGTTTTTTTATCTTGGGTTTTCTCCAAATATTCAGGGATACTTTGGCATTTTAATTCAGAGGAAGGCCTCCTGACATTGGTGATTCATTGGTACAGTTCTTGCCTCTCAGGAAAGACACTTTCATTTGATTTTCTGACAGTCTAAAAAAAATAGCAAGTATGAGCTTTCAGTTTCAGGTTTTTGTGGGAACTTCCTGGGGGCTGAGAGTTCATAGGTTTATTTGGGTAGAGCTGGGAGAAATGAAAGGTCCATCAGTTAGTTGCCTTATAAACCTACTTGAATTTTCTGTGCCCCAGTTTCTTTGTAAATGGGGAATGTTCTTGTCTTTCCACCTCCCAATTTTGTTTTGAAAATAAAGGTCCAAACAATAAATTATGTTAAGGACTTGAAAATTATGAAGTGTTACACAGATATAAGGTATTATTTAATCACATAATTTTAGTGCTAGAAGACTCAAAAAAGTTAGGATGGAGAGGACCTTAGAGATCATTTGATTCAAGGGCCCTTCATTTTAAAGAAAAGGACGAAGTTGGCCAGCTCCAAACAACTGAAATAAAGGAGTGGTGGCTTAGACTTAAGACCTAGTGTCAAGTTTGTCAACTGCAAAGCAATAACTAATTGGTTTGAGAATTCAATTTTGAGATTGGTTTGAATCTTATGTTTTAAGATTTTAAGATACAAAATAACTCATTTAACTGTGTTGGAATCCTATCACTGCCAACTTCTTAAAGTAAAAAAGTTCCAGATTTTAGCTCTTGTCAGCCACTAAATATAGTTGAAGTTCTGCAGTTTCTCACCTTACCACCCTACCCATCTTATAAAAGACAGACTTGCTCTGTGTGTGTGTGTGTGTGTGTGTGTGTGTTTGGACTGGTGAATGTTTTTTATATTAATTTATAAGGTGCTTATAAATAGTGCCAGATTAAAGTATGCAACCCCAAAATGTCTTTGGTCATTAAATTTAGAGGCACTGGAAAGAGACTAGATTTGACATTGGAAGACCTGGGCTCAGATCCCAATTCTTCCACTGCCTGGGTAACACAGAAGAAGCCATTTCCCCTCTATAAATCTGTTCTGTCTTCTGTGAAATGAGGGGGTTGGGCAGGACGGCCTCTAACATCTCTTTGAGTTTGAAATCCAGTATCTCATAAACCTTATTTGGAATCATGAAGAATGTTCTAAGAATTGTTGCACTTGTGTGTTTGACACAAATGTTCTTTCAGATGCAAGAAAGAAAGGTAAATACCAAAATCCTTGAAGATATGTGACAGTTCAGAAAAACGAGACTGTATATATATAGAGCTATATAATGGATTTTTCCTTTAAATCAACGCCTGTACTAATCTTCAACCATGTGCTCAGCTTTGAGTTGTACAAAATATCTATGAATATTTTTACACTAATTTTCAAGCAAATGGAAGATTCATCAGAAATCTTAGTGGTATGGAAAGAAAATGTTCTTACATCCTTATAGTTGGGTTTAAATAAATATTATTTTTCTGAATAATAAGACTTGGGGGGTTGTGGAGGGTGACATTATTATTGTTAAAAAACATGATCCTTTATTAACAACAGTATCATTAGGTGGCGACCTAATGTTGGGAATATCCTTTGTCCAGAAGAAAAGACTTAGAGCTTCTCCAAGTCTTTTAATTGTATGTGTATATGTAAAAAGTGTGGATTACTAGATTGTAAACTCCTTGAGGTCAGGGAACATCATTTTTTTTAATCCCCCAAGCACTTAAACAAAGTGCCTTGCACATAGTAGGCATTCATTAAATATTTGTTGAATGAATGAATTAATAGTCTTTGTCACCTTCAAGGTGAAGCATAATTCACTTTTTTCACTGCTTTCAATACTACAATTAATGACTGGAAGAGGACTAAAGAACCTCACATTTCAAATGGCTGAGCCAGACATTTGTGATTTACAGCCACAATGACATTTGACTGAGATGTGGATTTGACCATATTTATTCCTGGAAAAGTACCACATTAGTTTTCCATAGGCTATTTAATACTTATAGTAGAGCTCTCTTGGGAAATGTTTGGAGTCAGGAAGATTGTAGAGGGAATAAATACATAAGGCACTATTTTTGTTGTTTTCCTTAAGCAGCAGGCCCCACTAGAGAACTGGAACTTAAAGCTGTTCCTTACAACCCAAGCAAAGGATAACGGAACTTTCATTTCTTGTGCCTAAAATGTCCAGGCATTTCTTTGCCAGGTTGATTGTAGGGCCATTCAATTTGCTCATTTTTCCATCTTGGATTCACTTCCATTTCCTATATGATTCTGGTATTGGAGTCAAAGTTGCTGTGAATATTTGGTGCTGTACATAATGGCAGTTTTGTAAACGTGATGCAATATCTCATGTTGTGTTTTGTATACAGAGCCAGTAGTACTGTTATCCTGCCCTCTTTTTTATTCAAAATAAATAAATAACCAAATTCTTTGTATTTTGTATGTCTGTATTTTATGGGGTTCCTGTGCCTTGCGGTAATGCCTTTAAACTGTTTAGCCTTCATTGCCAACAAACATGTGTGTATCGTTGCCAGACCTAAAACATGGGCAGGGGGAAAGATAAAGAGATAGAAAGGGGAGATAAAGTGGAGAGATGTAGATGTATTAGAGATGGGACCCCCGTCAACTTCCTTAGTCTCAACTTAAGTTTATCAATGTACTGGATTGCCTACTGCAGAAATTTAGGAGGAATTAAAGAGAATAGGTAACATTTAAATCCTGCCACTACCATGAGAAATGCTGAGACCATTTCTGTGGTGATAAAGTGGCACTCAGAAAAACCACCTATGGACCTTTTTTTAAGGAATACTTTGTATTCTTTGTAAGGACAATATAGAACATGTCTACATGTTTACAGAGAAGCACTATAGGCCACGGAGAAGGCAGAATCTTCCCCAGAATTTTTGCAAATAATTTACTTTCCTTAACATATATAGAAACTGCCTGTCACTGTCATCAGGTCCTGCAGATGTGTGCAAACCATTTTATTTCAGCCAGTTTCACCCAAGAGTCACCACATCACTCTACCAATTATTCATCTTTTATCAAGACAGGAATCTTTATCTCTGACTTCATCATTTCCTAAGGAAGGGACAGCATGGTTTGTCACAGTAGAACAGCTAGCACTGAACCCTTTCCAGCTCCTGAATCTAGTTTGCTTTTTCCCTGATTCATTCTCATTCATTCTCTGTCTCCTTCTGTCTCTCCATCTCTCTCTCCTTTTCTCCTATGCTCTCATAAATAAAGGTAGAAGAGGGAAATATGGGGAGTTTGGTCTAGTTCTGCCCCTCCACTAAGAGAGCTTTTTAAAGGAGAGCAAAGTAGTATTGTTAATAAAGTTCTGGACACAAAACAAATAATTATTGACAAAATAAACAGAGAACTTAAAGGACTTAAAAACTTAAATTCTCTCTATAAACTTCAAAATAACTTTTCTACTGAATGTTCATGTAAGATGGCAGTATGTAGAGTACATAAAGAGTACATTGATACTAACCTATTTTCACCCATTCTATTTCACCCATTTGGCTGTCCCACTTGGGGCCAACTCTCATGCTAGTTTTATAGACCTCTCCCGAGAATCCTTAAGTTGTCTCCGGCTGAAAATATGTCTCACTGACCTTTATTTAAATGAAAATAGGAAATGCATACCATTTGGTATAAAGTAGGCTAAAAATTTTAAATACAAACTAAAGTGAAATATTATATGTATATGCTTAAATGTTTTTTTTAAAATAAACTTAAAATAATGCCAGGTAAATTTATAAATCTTGGATAAACATCTCCAGCCCTGGATGGAGCTGGCATGTAGCTCAGTGGGACCTGTCACTTTCAAGAAATTTCATCAGATTAGACTCCCTACCGTGTTTAATCACTATTAAATTAGACAGTTTTTTAAAAGAAAGAAAAAAATTTTAACTTTCTCTCTCTTAAGCAGTCAAAAGGAGAGAACGTACCTGTCAATTGTCCTAGCCCAACTCATCACACTATCTCATTGGTTAAGGAGATGCTACCTGGCACTTAAGGGGATTAGAGGAGGAAGTGGCAGGTAACAGTTTCTCCCCTTTTTTTTCTGCTTAAAACAAGCCGAAGTGCTAGCTGTTCTGTGACAAACCTCAGTGTATAAGAAGAAAGGGTAATAATGTGGGTCAGGCCATCAATGCATTTTAGCCACTAGTCCTTTTACTTGAAATGAGAAAAGCCTCACCAGATACTGATTGTGGACCATGCAGCCTATGACTAATTTGTAGTGGCATCAAAGGAGATTTTGTTGGGAAGACTATGGTTTTCTGTGATGTTAATTTCAAAATGTTAGGGCATAGATTACAAAACATCCTGATTTGCCTTAGTAACCATAAACTACATTTAGCCAGTTTGTAGATACAAATATATTTAACCTGCTAAAATGGAGGCTTGATATTCTGGGGAGCAGTGACTCTCAAAGTACACTATAATCATTCACATCTGTAGTGCTTTAATCGCAACTGCTTTGTGAGGCAGTCATCCATAAGGTGAGTTTTAGTTAGATTAAAAGATTTGACCATGATCACACAGTGTCAAATCTGAGGTTCAAACCAAGGTCTAATTCCAACCCCAAAACCCCTTCCCATTCACCCTGCTGCCTAATGATCTGTGTGTATCCTCTGGGTTCAGTTATTAACCAGGGATCCACTGACTGCATAAATTTCAGGGGGTCTATGAATTGGGTTGCGAAAAAATGCCACAAATTGCTAGCTGAAATTTTATGTTTCAGGAATTTAAAGGAGAGAACTGAATGGGAGATTAGAAGCAACCACCCAGTTAAACTCTCCCAACATTGTTCTCCAAACAACTTTAAAATAGCTCCTCAAATCAAATTTTAGATCAGGAATGCCAACAAAAGGTCAGTGAGACATCTTTTCAGCCTGAGACAACTTACGGATTCTCGGGAGAGGTCTGTAAAACTAGCATGAGAGTTGGCCCAAAGTGGGACAGCAGTACTAGTGGTGGGCATCAAGAGATGGCTGTGACAGCACCCATAGAAGCTGTAGCTTCAGGAGTTCTCAGCCCAGAGACAGTAAAGGGTGTTCAATGACTGGTCAGAAGCAGAATACAAGGACCTATTTGCTGGTGCTGGGTGCAGCTGGCACCGATTGGCAGTTACTGCCCATACACAGTTCTGGGTTGTAGCTCCAGGGCAGAGAAGAGCACTGGTGGCCAGTCACAGTGGAGCAGGGGCCGGCCCTGGTCCCAGATCCAAGGTGGAGAGGAGCACTAGGGTTTGTGGCTGCAGGAGAACAAGGGACCTGGTCACAGTTCCAGGGCTAAGGAGAGCACTAGCACTTGTGACTGCAGGGAAACATGGTAAAGAGCAGAGTGCAGACCAGGAAGGCAGTGGCCATACCTCTCCTTTGATCACAGCACCTGGGAAGAACTGAAAATGTTCAGATCTCCAAAACTAGCAAAATGAAAAAGCCTAAACCTTGGGATATGCCTCCCCACCCCAAGGTGAGCAGAATTCAACTTTAACACAAAGTTCAGAGTGAAGAAATAGACTGAAAAAAATGAACAAACAACAACAACAAAAAATTTAACCATAAAAAACTACTTTGGTGGCTGAAAAGACCAAGACAGACTCAGAAGAAGACAATAATATGAAAACAGGGAAAGGCAAAGCTACATTTTAGCAGAAGAAACTACTAGTTGAACCAAAGCCCAACAAGAATGCCCGGAATATTAAAGAAATAGATAAGAATGATAAAGGAAAAAATGGGAAAAGAAATGAGAGCAATGCAAGAAATTATGAAAAGAGAATTAATAGCTTGATAAAGAGAGGCACAAAAATACTGAAGAAAATGACACATTAAAAAAACAACTGGCTTGATGGCAAAAGAGGAACAAAAATTCACTGGTGAAAAGAATTTCATAAAAAAAACAAATTAGCCAAATGGAAAAAGAGGCACAAAAAAATCACTGAGCAAAATTTCTTAAAACTAGAATTGGGCAAGTGGAAGCTAATAACTCCATGAGACATCAAGAAACGATAAAAATCAAAAGAATGAAAAAAAAAAGAAAATTTGAAATATCTCATCAGAAAAACAACTGGCCTGGAGAGATCACTTAAGAATTATTGTTACACCTGGAAGTCATGATTTTTAAAAAAGAGCCTACACATCATATTTCAAGAAATTACCAAGGAAAATTGTCCTGATATCCTAGAACCAGAAGTTCTAGGAGTTCAACTGAAATTGAAAAAAATCCACCAATCACCTCCTGAAAGAGATCCTAAAATTAACTCCTAGGAATATTATCTCTAAATCCCAGAACTCTTGTGTCAAGGAGAAAATACTAAAAGCACCTAGAAAGAAACAATTAAAATATCATGGAACCACAGTCAGGATTCACACAAGATTTAGCAGCTTCTACACTGAAAGATCAGAGGATTTGAAATATGATATTCTGGAAGGCAAAGGAGCTAGGATTACAACCAAGACTAACCTGCCCAGCAAAACTAAGTATAATCCTTCAGGGGGGAAATGAATACTTAATGAAATAGAGGACTTTCAAGCATTCCTGATGAAAAGAACAAAAGGGAATAGAAAATTTGACATTCAAACACAAGACTCAAGAAAAGTATAAAAAGCTGAACATGAAAGAGTAGCCATATAAACTCAATAAAGTTAAACAGTTAACATTTCTGTGTGGAAGATGATGCATGGTAACTCCAAGAGTGTCATCATTATCAGGATAGTGAGGAGGAGTCTACATAGACAGAAGGCTATTGTTTGTCAATTGTATTGGAATGATCTCTTTAAAAAAAAATAAGGGGTAGGGGCGGCTAGGTGGCGCAGTGAGCAAATCGCTAAATCGCCGGCCCCGGAGTCAGGAGGACCTGTTCCAGAGGACCTGTTCCAGAGGAGGACCTGTTCCGGAGTCAGGAGTTCGGTTCCAGCCTCAGACACTTAACACCCCCACAAAAAAAAAAAAAAAAAAAAAAAACCGTGGACATGGGGAAAAAACCTAATCCCCAAACCCCCCCAAAAAAAAAAAAAAAAAAAAAACTAGCCATGTAGCCTTGGGCAAGTTACTTAACCCCAACTGCCCTCCAAAAGGCAAATAGTAATAATAATAAGGGGTAAGAAAAAGGGATTCATTGGGAGAAGGGGAAGGGAGAGGTAGGATGGGGAAATTTTTCTCACATAAAAGGCACACAAGGAAGAACTTTTATAGTGGAGGAGAAAATAGGGGGTGGGCAATACTTGAACCTCACTCTCATTGGAATTAATTCAAAGAGGAAAGAATATATATACACACTCAGTTGAGTATAGAAATCTATCTTAACCAATAGGAAAACAGGAGGGGATGGGGCTAAGAGATTTTTGGAAGAGGGGATTATAAAAGGGAGAGTAATGGTTAGGGAAGCAAAATAAGACTTGAGGAGGGACAGGATAAGAAGAGAATGAGAAGGATAAACAGAAGAAAACATAGAGGGAAATATATAATAATCATAACTGAATGTGAATGAGATGAGCTTATCCATAAAATAGAAGTAGATAGCAGAATGAAATGGAACCAAGAGTCCTTATTGTTTACAAGAGACACACTTGAAATAGAAAGACATGCACCCAAAGTTAAAATAAAGGGCTGGAGCAGAATGTATTATGCTTGAGCTGAAGTAAAAAAAGGCAGGGGTTACAGTCACGATCTCAGACAAAGCAAAAGCAAAAATAGATCTAATTTAAAGAGATAATCAGGGAAACTATATTTTGTTAAAAGGTACCATAGAAAATGAAATTATATCAGAAAGGGGGGGCAAATTTCTCTGATAAGGAAGACTTCATTTCTCAAATATGTAGGGAACTGAGTAAAAAAAAGCCATTTTTTAGAAGAAATTAAAACAATCCAAAATCATGTGAAAAATTATCTAAATCTCAATTGATTAGAAAAATTCAAATTAAAACAACTCTGAGGTATTACCTCACACCTATCAGAAATGATAAATTCTGGAGAAGATGAGGGAAAATAAATAGACTAATAAACTGTTGGTGGAGTTGTGAACTGGTCCAATCATTCTGCAGAACAATTTGGAACTGTGCTAAATGCTTTATAAAATTGTGCATACCCTTGGGGGTGGCTAGGTGGTGCAGTGAGTAAAGCACCGGCCCCAGAATCAGGAGGACCCGAGTTCGGTTCTGGCCTCAGACACTTAATACCCACACACAAAAAAACTAGCCATGTAACCTTGGGCAAATTAACCCCAATTGCCCTCCAAAAGTCAAAAAAAAAGAGAAAAAAATTGTGCATACCCTTTGATCCCCAAATGCCACTACTAATTCTGTACCCTAAAGACATCAAATAAAAAGGGGAAGGATCTATATGTACAAAATAGCAGCTGTCTTTGTGCTGGCAAAAAATTTGGAAATCCAGAGAATACTCTTCATTTGGGGAATGGTATATGATTGTGTTGGAGTAGTGTTGTGCTATAAGAAAATGAATGGGATGATTTCAGAAGAAACAAAACATGGCAAGACTTATATGAACTGCTGCAAAATGAAGTGAGAAGAACTGGGAAGTCATTATACACAATAACAGCAATGTTGTAATGATGATGATCAACTGTCAAAGACTTGGCTACTCCAACTTGTAACTGTGCCCAAAGGTACATAAAACTGTGCATATCCTTTGATTCAGCAATATCACTACTAGGTCTATATCCCAAAGAGATTATAAAAAAGGGAAAAGGTCCCACATGTACAAAAAATATTTATAGCAGCTCTTTTAGTGGTGGCAAAGAATTAGAAATTGAGGGGATGCCCATCGATTGGGGAATGGCTGAACAAGTTGTGGTATATGAAAAACCTGGAAAGACTTATATGAACTGATGCTGAGTGAAATGAGCAGAACCAAAGAGAACATTGTACACAGTAACAAGCACATTGTTCGATGACCAACTTTGATAGACTTAGCTCTTCTCAGCAATACAATGATCTAAAACAATTCTAAAAGACTCATGCTGGAAAACAGTATCCACATCCAGAAAAAGAACTATTGAGTCTGAATGCAGATGGAAACATACTATTTTCTCTTTTTTTGTTTTTTCTTTCTTGTGGTTTTTCTCTTTTGGTCTTATTCTTTTTTCACATATGATTAATGTGGAAATATGTTTAATATGATTATACATGTATAGCCTACATCAGATTACTTGCTGTCTTGGGAAGAGGAGGGGAGGAATGATAGAGCCACAAGTGTGAGAGACACTGTGGCAGTCACAAGATGTCGGAGGAGGTGCACGTGACCTCTGAGGGGCAGGAGCTTGGAGATGTGGAGGCTGACTCTGCCGGGCCGAAAAGGCTGATATGGCATTGAGCGCAGGGCCGTGGGAGCCGACTTTGCCAGGTTGGGAAAGGCCGACGTGGCATTGAACGTGCCTTATCAACATGGACTCCTCTTAACACATACTCCTTTGCCCTGCACTCGGGAGAGTGCACGATTGACTCCCACATGGCATGTGACAGTAAGAATGATAAGGATATCAGGGAAAAAGCAAGGGGAGGCTCCCCCTCTCTCCCTTTCTCTTTTTCTCTCTCCTCCTCTCTCCCTCCCTCTCTCTCTCTCTGTCCTGCTCTCTCTGTCCCACGGTTCCATTCTGCTGTGTTCTGATGGCCACACTGTTAAGATGTAACTGAATAAAGAGCAGCCTCGCTTGGCAACCTCCGTGTCCTTGGGTGTTCTGTGGGGGTGAGTTCTTGGAGACAAGAAGCCGGAGACGTCCGAAGACTGGGTATAAGGTAAGACAAGGCCGGAGCTGGGAAGGAGAGCCCAGCAGCTGGCGCCCGAACGTGGGGCTTATATAAGGACCTATATAAGGACCTGTATAAAGGGACCTATATAGGGACTGATATAAGGGCCTTGTTCAGAAGACCCCCACAGCCTTACTTAAGCTTAGAAGCCTTAAGTAGGAAGCCGGAGGGAATAAAGACAACATGGGTCAGGCTTTGCCCCTCCCAGCTGTTAAACCCACTGACACGGAAGTTTATGCGAAGCAGATTTATAACCTAGTAAAGAACAAGGGGATAAAAGTGAAACAAAAGGATTGCCAAAGATTTGTAGAAATTATCTGGAGAACATCCCCTTGGGTGGAATATACTGGCTTAGATATGCAGAGATGGGTTGTGATTGGGAACCAGTTAGCATCCTATGATAAAGACAATCCAGGACAGATTAGGGACTTAGATTTCATGATTTACAGTCTGGTAAAAGCATCCATTTATGGACCCATCCCCCCGATCAACGTACCCCAAGCGTCTCAGACGGGGGAGTCTCTCCTAGGAGAAAGTACTAGTTCTAGTGAAGAGGAGGCAGAAGATTTGGTACGTGATAGTATCACTGAGAAGAGGGCTAAAAAAGCTACAAAAGAGGGGCTGAAGGGAGTGCCAGAAATTTACCCGCCACTAGATACTTTCTCACAGTACAGAAAGGAAGAAGAGACAAAACAGGAGAAAGTACAGCTTCCTGATAAAGAAGAGAACAAACTTCGTAAACAAGTGGAGGCTCTCACAACAGCCTTAGAGAACTTACAATGTGAGCTGCTTCCTCCCCCAGTGCCCAGTCCTCCGCCTCTGCCTCCTCCTCAGTTTCCATCCTTTCCTGGGGGGGACGGCGTGATACTGACACCTAGCAGGCGTACTAGGCCTAACCTAGTGACCGCTTCTTTGGAAGAGGCTGTTTTAGCTGGGGAGGACTTGACTGAATGGGACCCGGTCCTAATGCCTGTTAATTTGAATGATCCTGGTCGGGAGTACACTCCCGTACCTTTCAAGTTGTTAAAAGACCTGAAGCAGGCTTGTACTGATTACGGACCGAATTCACCCTTTGTGATTCAGACTTTGACTAATTGGGTCGCTCGCATCGCGTGTACCCCTGGAGATTGGGAGGCTTTAGCTACTGCATGCCTTACCCCGGTTAGGCTTTGATATGGAAAGCCAGGACATGTTGCAAAATTCTGCAGATCCATCAAGCTTGGGTTGGGAAACGGGCTGAGGGCGAACGCATACCCAGTGCTGACCCCCGACCCTTATGCCAATGGTTTGTAGATCAGATTCTGCAACCTATAAGGTTGGGACATCCAGAAGTTGTCATTATACATTACATGGATGACATATTATTGGCTACAGAAAAACAGGAAAGGCTACAAACAGTTTTAAAGGAAGTATTACAAGCCTTGTCTGAACAAGGGCTAATAGTAGCCCCAGAAAAAATACAGTCAGAGCCTCCTTTTAAATATTTGGGATATGTTTTAACTGATGTTGTGGTGAGGAAAGAGGCCCCAAAAATATAAGACCCTCAATGATTTCCAACGCTTAGTGGGGAGCATACAGTGGGTCAGGACCACTGTGCCAATTCCTCCATCCATGATGGCACCTTTATATGATTTGTTAAAAGGAGATTCCAACCTAAAGTCCCCTAGGAATTGGACTCCTGAGGCTTTAACAGCTTTGTCTCAGATCCAGAAAGCTTTTGGGGCTTCCACAGTTAGATTGAGGGCAGGGGAAGAAGTGTATATTACTTGCCTACAAGATGAACCTCTGTTTGGAGCAATCTTGCAGAGTCATGGAATTATTGAATGGATATATCCTAAACATAGTGGAAAAACTTTAGTTCCTAAATTAGAACTTATAAAGGAATTTGTCACGGGGGCGATACAAAGAGTTATCATGGTCACTGGACAGCCACCAAAAATATGGATCAAAGGCTTAGTAGAATCTATCCAGGCAGGGAAAGCTGATGAGGTTTTAGATTTATTGCCATACTGTCTTCAAGGTTCTCCAAAGTTACCTATTTTAGCCCAGGTATTTCAGCATTTGAAGTAACTATGCCACACTGTATTATTAGCAAGATTCCAGGGGATGGCCCTAATGTCTTTACAGATGCCACTAAGCAAGGGAAGGCCAGCATTTATTGCCCACAATTGAGAATACAGTTAGTGTTGGATACACCCTTTAATTCCACTCAAAAAAATGAACTATGGTCTATCATAAAAGTTCTAGAGAAATTTCATCCTCCTTTTAATGTAGTAACAGATAGTCTGTATGCCTGTAATGCTATCAAAATGCTACCTGATACTTTTATTAATCAGACAGCATCTAAGATCGGGAAGCTGCTCCTGTTGGCGCAAGAACACCTATTTCAGCTGAAGGCACCTATATACATCATGCACATCCGTTCACATACGGCTGGAGAAGGACCAATATTTGAAGGGAACAAAGTGGTGGATGCTTTACTAGGATCAATATGGAATTGGGACTCTTTCTCCCGAGGAAAGAGCTATAGCAGCACATAATAGATTCCACCTGTCTGCACGGTCATTAAGACACCTTTATGGTATATCCCGCCACCAAGCTGCTGATATTGTGAAACGCTGTTTAGCTTGCATACCATTTAGACCACCTCCCTCTCACTCCTCTTTTAATCCTAAAGGAGAAAGACCTAATGAAATCTGACAAATGGATATTACTCATTGGAAGCAGCAATTAATACATGTAACTGTTGATACACATTCTGGATTCCTTATGGCTTCCATACAGCCTGGAGAAGCAGTTAGGCATGTAATTGCACATATGTTTTATTGCTTTAGTGTGGCTGGAGTTCCACATACTTTGAAAACAGACAATGGTCCCTCCTATACAGCCAAAAGTTTTGCAAAATTTTGTGATGAATTTCAAATTCGCCACATTTGTGGTATTCCATATAATCCCACAGGGCAGGCTATAGTTGAGAGGGCAAATAGAACACTGAAAACAATCCTTCTTAAACAAGAAAAGGGAGAGAAGGATGATGTTGGGGTGAAACCCCGGAGAAAAGTGACACAAACAGCATTACATATGGCAGTGTATACCTATAATTATTTAAAATTGGGGAATGATGACCTAACACCTGCCTTAAAATTTTGGCATCTTATGCCCAAATGAGGTACACTGAGAGCAGGGATGCACATAAAGGAAGACAAAGAAAAGGGGAACCGAGTGGTGTGGAAAGATATGAAAGGCCAATGGCATGGCCTGGGGAGGGTTTTAACATGGGGGCCAGGATATGCTTATGTCATTCCAGATGGAGAACCTGAGACAGGAGGATCTTGGGTGCCAGCAAGAACAATCCACAGGTACCAATTCCCAGGACAAGGTGTGCTAGAAAGAGAAACACAAGAAACGCCAGAGAAGGAAGAGCGGACCAAGAGCCAGAAAGCTGAGATGGTGGAAATGGAGAAATCCACAAGAAACAAGTGTTCCAGGATGTATTGAACTCAAACCACATAAAATGTCCACGGGACGACGACGGGCTCGAGATTCTACTCACCCGTCCAGCCTGAACATTACTATGTTGGCAATTCCACATGAACAGCAAGGGTTTCCTAATGGTAACCTATCTATCGATCTCTCTGGTTGCAAAGCTGGAGAAATGGACACATGGTCACACATAGGGACCTGTAGCATAGGATATCCGATTAGGGGGCAGGTGGGAAACATCGAAGACATAGAGTTAATCTTTTGGGACAGTCCAGGAGAGAAGGCGTGGCAGCAATTGGCAGCACCTGTCCCTTGCACTAAAGCAGGGAGATGTCATCACGACCTCTGGAAAGTCTGGGCCGCCATGAACAAAACTCAGGCATGGGTGACGATCTGCCAATGCACCACCTCAGACACAAATTGTACTGACAATACATATGAAGTGTGGTATCGCATCTTTGTAGATGGGATGAACTATACCCATTCTCACAATGCGACTTGTGACATGTTTTTATATAACTTCTTGGGGGAAGTTCGGGCCCTGCAAGGTTATGCCTTTTTAGATTGTTCCAGCATTAAGACTACTAAACTTCAAAGCATTCCAACTCAATATAAGGTGGAAGTGCATGAGTGTGACTTGAAACAATTGATAAATCAGTACAGCCCAAAGAGAAGTGCACTGTTAGTTAAGCAACCCAGGTATGTCATTATACCAGCAAAGGCCACAATGCCCTGGGCAGCATCCCCAGGAGAAGCGGCCTGGAAGACTTTGACAGATATGATAAGGAGGGAAAAGCGAGAGGCATTGGACCTTGGTTTGATGTTGTAAATCTAGCTATTTCCACCTTTCAAGAATTTCAAATACAGCAGCTATATGACTAAGTGGGATATATAGCTTCACAATTGAAAACCTTTATGGACAAAGAAACAAAAGCATGGGATTTGCAGGCTAGAATAGATAAGGGTATTCAAGGGGAAATATCAGCCTTGAAGGAAGCTATTCTTGCAGTGGGTAATGAAATGGCTCTAGAGGAGGTTTTGCAAGCAATACCCTGCCATTGGAAATATAAACCCACAATATGTGTTACTCCTCTACCTTTAAACCTTACTGGGTCTAAATTTCCTGCATTATGGGAAAGCGTAGAGAAACATTTGCAGGGCGCCTTTCTGGCAGCCAATGTATCTGAAGAAATAGAACAATTGACATTCTTAGCCAGAGAAATTCAACAAGTGGCTAATAATTTTACCATACCATCAGGTTGGCCTCAAGATTTAGTAGATTGGATACGTGGTCATTTCACCACTTCATGGCTTACAGGGCTGGGAGCCTCCTTGTTGCAAATGCTACTTATAGTTGTCTTTGGTTGTATTGCACTTCGCTGTGCTTTTTCTATTTTATATGCAAGTTTGCGACATGCTGTCGCTATGGCTATTCCCCTTGGCGGTCACCCTCAAAACAAGAAAAGGGAGATGATAGAGCCACAAGTGTGAGAGACACTGTGGCAGTCACAAGATGTCAGAGGGGGTGCATGTGACCTCTGAGGGGCAGGAGCTTGGAGATGTAGAGGCCGACTCTGCCGGGCCGAAAGGGCTGACATGGTATTGAGTGCAGGGCCGTGGGAGCCAACTTTGCCAGGTTGGGAAAGGCCGACGTGGCATTGAACGTGCCTTATCAACACGGACTCCTCTTAACACATACTCCTTTGCCCTGCACTTGGGAGAGTGTATGATTGGCTCCCATATGGCATGTGACAGTAAGAAGAATGATAAGGATATTAGGGAAAAAGCAAGGGGAGGCTCCCCCTCTCTCTCTTTCTCTTTTTCTCTCTCCTCCTCTCTTCCTCCCTCTCTCTCTCTCTGTCCCACTCTCTCTGTCCCACGGTTCCATTCTGCTGTGTTCTGATGGCCACACTGTTAAGATGTAACTGAATAAAGAGCAGCCTCGCTTGGCAACCTCCGTGTCCTTGGGTGTTCTGTGGGGGTGAGTTCTTCTTGGAGACAAGAAGCCGGAGACGTCCGAAGACCGGGTATAAGGTAAGACAAGGCCGGAGCTGGGAAGGAGAGCCCAGCAGAGGAAGGAAGAAAAGAATTCGGAGCTTAAAATCTTATAAAAGTGGATGTTGAAAACTATCCTTACATGTAATTGGGAAAAAAACAAAATGCTATTAAGTTGAGAAAAATAAAATAAAAAGTTGAGCAGGAAAAAAAAGTAGTTATTGATAAGTTTTTCCTTAGATCAAGCCTCAATCTGCCCCTTCTAAATTTTGTCCATTATTGCAATTTTACCCTTAGGGCAATCAAACAGAATGAATCCAATCCTTCTTCTGGATATCTCTTAAAATACTTGAAGATTATTCCACCCTGCCCCTAATCTTCTCTTTCTAGGCTCAACATCACTAGTTTGTAAGTTTAAAGCTGGAAGACATCTTAGAGAACAGTTAGTCCCATACCTCTATTTTACAATAAGAAGACTGAGGCCCAGGGATGTTAAATGATTTATTTAAGGTCTGAATCCAAATCTAATGCCTCTGCCTCTCTTTCCATCAATCAGTTCTTCTATAACATGGTCTCCAGTCTCTTTACTATCCTATCACCCTCCTTTCAGCAATCCATCTTATCAATGCTCTGCCCTATGTATCACTCAGAAATAAAGAAAAGTTCATCTGACCATGGCAGAATATGACAGGTTTTATTTCTCTCATTCTAAACATTATCTATTTTTTTTGTTTGTTTTTGCTTTTTGGAAGGCAATTAAGTGACTTGCCCAAGGTCACACAGCTAGTTTTTGTGTTAAGTATCTGAGGCCGGATTTGAACTCAGGTCCTCCTGACTCCAGGGCCGGTGCTCTATTCACTGAGCCACCTAGGCACCCTAACATTATCTATTAATACAGCCTAAGATTGCATTAACTCTTCTGGCTGCTGTGTCAAACTTCTGATTCATATTATATCCTCGGACCACTAAAATCCCAAAACATTTTTGTAGGAGCTGTAATTGAGCCATACTCTCCCCAGCCCCCATTCTGTACTAGACATCAGGACATTGTACTTGACCACGACATCAGAAAGGTGATGCCAGAGCATGCAAGTGAATTGGATTTAAGTAATGGAGGGCAGTGCAAAGTCGCCAGCCCCACTCTCTGCTCCAGAACCATCTGGGTCCAGTGGCAAGATATAGATCAGGATGACTGGAGATGGTCCTGAATGCAGTGGGAGGCCTTGGCCTTTTAAAGCTAAGGTCTTTCCCAGAGCTGTTTGATTGAGGCAATGCCCATTCAGTGATTAAGGCTAGGCAAGAAATAAGGCAGAGAATGGCCTCTTTTACCTAGTCAAAATAAAAAACAACAGTAACCAAAAACCCACAAAATCAATCTGGGAGGGGGAGACCCTCAGGGTTTCTGGCCAAAACAGAAATAATTACTATTTACACTCACTCTGAGCAATCAGAGACCAAGCAATGACCAAGTGAGTCTTGGCCTAGGACCTATTTGTTGGCCAACTCTCCCTACGCTCCTCTCCAAAGGAAGATAAATTTTGATGGCCAGAAGCTACCCACTTAACTTGGGGTTTACTGACTAGATTCCTTCCTTCCTTCCTTCCTTCCTTCCTTCCTTCCTCCTTCTTCCCTTCCTCCTTTCCTTCCTTCCTTTTTTCCTTCCTTCTTTTTTTTCTTTCTTCCTTTCTTCCTCTTCTTATTTTCTCTCTTGATCTTTCTTTCTTTCTTTCTTTCTTTCTTTCTTTCTTTCTTTCTTTCTTTCTTTCTTTCTTTCTTTCTTTCTTTCTTTCTTTCTTTCTTTTCTTTCCTTCTTTCTTTCTTTCCTCCTTTCTTTTCTTCTTTCACAAAACCTTAAACCCAGTTCACTCTGAAGCTCATAGATTTGACCACAATAGATCCCTGCCCAAGCTCCACTTAATGGCTGTATTTTGGGCCCTCTTGGCTTGGAGTGAATGTCAGTGGTAATTGTTTCCCTTTGGAACAGCAACCCTGTTGGTTGCTTCCCCTCCCAGTTTGATTTTTTTCCCTTTCTTTTTGCTGATTAAAGGAACCTCCCTTGACTCATTCTTGAAGAGGCCTGTTCACTGAATGGGCATTACCTCACCCTAAATGAGGACTTGAAAAGGCCTTAGCTTAAAGTGGGCAGGGTCTCCTAATGCATCCTGGGTCATCTCCAATCATGTTGCCACTGGACCCAGATGGCTCTGGAGGCAAGAGGCTGGTGACCTTGCACAGCCCTCCCTCCCTCACTCAAAGTCAACTGCAAGTCGAGGCATCATTTCCCTGATGCCATGGTCCTTTTTGAAAATGAAGGACAAACACAACAACAACCAAATTGTTGGCCAATCAATGAGAACCAAAGTCATTTGAGTTTAAGGCATGTCCTTGAAAAAGAAAAATCTAGCTCTTAAACCCAAAAAAATCTTGCAAGGTTTCAAAGATCAAAATTTATATTCCTTTGGGCAGAGCATCTGAAGATAAGGGCATGATTATTTATGTGGACAGAGGGAGAGAAAGAAGGAAGAAAGGAAGAGAGGGAGGGAGGGAGGGAAGAAGAGAGAGAAGCAGGAAGGAACTGGGTGCCCAACTAGAGCTGTCCTTTGGTCCCCAATGGGACAGCTACTACTACTCACAGATTGTTATTTGTCCTTCATTTTTGAGGAGAACCATGACATCAGGAAGATGACATTCAAGTGAATTGGATTTAAGTGAGGAAGGGTCATGTAAAGTCACCAGTCTCACTCTATCCTCTGGAGTCATCTGGGTCCAGTGGCCAGATATAGGTCAGGACAACTGGAGATGTCCTCCTTATTTAGTAGTAGAGTGATATGGTCAGACCTTTACTTTAGGAAAATTGCTACAGTAGCTAAAAAAATGATTGGAGAAGAGAAATTTAAAAAGAGATCATTTGGGATTGCATTAGTTCAGTGAAAGGTAATGATGGCATGAACTAAAGGGAGGTTGAATGTTAATTATTTAATAATAAAATTTGCTGCTAATCAAACCTCTTGTGAATTTTAACCATAGCCAACTAATCTAGAATTTAGCCACTTTAGCCAAATTTTAGACTTTTGATCATGTCTGTGTCTCCAAACCAATAAGTTCCCTAGATCTCCAGTTCCCTTTCATCTGTAAAGAGATGGTCATTTCCCCAGCACTTTGCCCAGAAATGGATGCTAATAAAATCCAGTAAGGCTTCCAAATTGGGTTGGAAGCTGAGGGATCCAATTATAAGAACCTAATTCTTTCTTCCATCTCAGGAGCTGATTGGTATTAGGCGGCTTTACTATGCAAAGTGCTGTGAGGGGCTGATTCGTTTGCGGTAATTAAATGAATGTCAATTGTTTTAGTTGTTTCTGAGGGAGCATTCTACATGAGTATTAGCATGTTCTGCTAACCCTGACGATCTGCACTCCAGGCCCCTGACAAACCCATGGGGGATGACCATTGACCTGAGATTCCATACACAGCCATGCCAAATGCATCTCAATGAGCCAGGCTTTTGCTCTCTTTCCCCAGTTTCTATGGAACCAACGAAGCGGAACTAATATCAAGGCTGCATGCAGATGAAAAGAACAGAGAAGGAAGGGGACTTGTGGGGTGGGATTGGGAGGCAGGGGTTTGTTGAGAGAAGACATTCATAGCTAACTTTGTTAAAGAGATACACCTGCCTAGTAAGTAAGTAATATGTGAGCCCCTGTGCAGGCAGGGAATGGTGGAGAGAGCACCAGACTTTGTCAGCTCTATCACTGACCAGCCATGTGATCATGAACAAGTTGTTCTTCCTCCTTTCTCTGTGAAATGAGGGGAGTTCAATTAGATGACTTCTAATGCCCTTCCAGCCCTGACATTGTGTGGTTCTCAGCCCTTTAGCCATTATTCCTCCCTATGAACCTGTTTTGGGCCCTCACCTGACAAGTTCAACCCCAAAGACTTCTGGAATGTACAGGTCTCCCAAGGATATCCAGACAATAAAAGGATTTACAGATAGATTGGGAAGGTAAGTGTCCATATAATCAAATATAGCAAATAGAGGCAGGTAGGTGGCACAGTGAATGGACCCCTAGGCTCTCAGGTCAGGAAGATCTGATTCTGAATCCAGTCTCAGATACTTACTAGCTGTGTTACCTTAACTCACCTCTCAGTTTACTCCAATGTTAAATGGGGATAATAGTACCTACCTCACAGAGTTATGAGGAGCAAACAATTGTAAAGCATTTAGCACTACTTCACAGAGTTGTGAGCACCAAACATTTGTTTAGCACAGTGCCAGGGCACATAGTAGGCATTTAATGAATTCTTCATCATCCTCCTATATTCTTGATTAGCTGCATAAATGGACAGGAATTGTGGCATAGATAATTTGAAACAACATAAAATAATAAATATAAACAATATATAATCTAAAAAAGCTATTAACATTCTGTTTTGGGATGTATCATGATTTTTGGCCAAAGATTTATTTCAATCAATCAATAAATGCCCATTGAGCTTTTTAACAGGCACTGTGCTAATTGCTAGGGATATAAAGAAAAAACCAAGTGGTCCCTACCCACAAGGTCCCTAATGATGATCAGTTCTTTCAAAATATTTTGAGTATGCTGTGGGGAGGGAGGCCATCAGCCTAAGTTTAAACATTAGGTGAGTAGTCAACAAATTAGAAAATCCACACACTAATAATAGAAATGGGGTGTAGCTGGGGCCCTACTCTCTCACTAAATGAGGGTCCTGTGGGTAGATCTCTCAGTGCTAAATTGGTTTGTACAGAGAACTTCACTGGGCTTTGTCTATAAGAAGACAGTTCAGAGTAGGATCAGAAAGAGTCCCGTGTGAGGTAACAGAAGGGGCATTGCAGGGACAGACATGGTCACTTGAAGCTGAGAACTCAAGACAAGGGGCTGCCTACAGTAAGGTGGGTACTCCTGAGAGTGGGCCCATGACCATGTCATGAAAAATGGTAAGGAAATCCACAGCCCAGTTGTGGAATTTGCCTTCCTAATGAGGAAGGTTTTTGTGGGGATAGTAGAACCTGGGGCGCTTCTGTCTCAAGTGGGCCTAGAAACCCGGCTCAGAGACTTACACAAAAAAGGAGTGCATGCTAGTATACATCAGGAAGCTTGTATCTTCTATACCAACAATAATAAACACAATAGTTTGTTGTGGTTGAGTTGTTTTCAGTCATGTCCTATTCTCGGTGGCCCCATTTGGGGTTTTCTTGGCAAAGATACTGGAGGGGTTTGTCATTTCCTTCTCCAGCTCATTTTACAGAGGAGAAAATGGACGCAAAACAGGGTTATGTGATTTTCCCAGGGTTTCACAGCTACTAAATATCTGAGGTCAGGTTTGAACTCAAGAAGATGAGTCTCATTGATTCCCTTAAGCCCAGTATTCTATCTACTGCACCTCATAATAATCAACACAATAGCTTACAATCTTATAATTCCTTCAAGTTTATAAACCACTTTCCCTTCCAACTCTGGATCTATGAACCTATGACTTTCAAAACTAGACTGTGAGGTAGGAGGTAGGTAGAACTGGACTGGAGCAGTGCAGGGAGGGGGCAGGGTTTGATCTGTCAGGTACCCAAAAATGCTGGACTCCTGAGGCTCCAAGGCCTATCCGGGGCTTAGGTCCCCTTTGGAAAGGCTTTGCACATCTAATTGGGTAAGGGACTCCAGGACCTGAAACCTCAGTTATAGGCCCAGAAACTCCTTGGCCATCTAGGACTCTAGATTGTTCAGGAGGCAGAATAAAGGACTCATACCCTCTCTAGTCTGGTTTAGATGGAGACATCATTGTGTCTGGATGTGACTGGATAATAGCTTGAAACAAGTCACTAATTATATCACCTTGGGCAAGTCACTTCCCTTCCTCTATAACCCCAGTTTTCTTACCTGTCAAATCAGGACACTAATACCTACACTACCTACCTCATAAAACTGTTGTGGGAAGGAATGAAATAATAATAAAAATATATAGCACTTTATTCATATTATCTCATTTGATACAAGCTATAATTTGCTAAAATCAAATAGCCTTAATTGACTTTAGAGATCACCTGGATGAGGAAACTGAGGCCCACTGAGGTTAAATGACTTGCCAAAGGTCACAAAGATGGTAAATAACAGTCTGGATTTGCATCTAGGTCCTCTGATTACAAATCTGGGCTTTTTCCACTAGGTTGTGCAGCCTTCCAAGTCCTCTTGTGGCATTTCATCAGAGAAGGGAGGTTATCCTGGCTTCTCAAAGGTTCTGAGGTGAAGTACAGCATCTGGTAGGACCTACTAAGTTAGAAAAATCTTTAAGAATGGGCCTGACAGATGTACTTTGATACAAAGACCAATCTAGTTAAGTTTAGAGCAGCTCCTCTCCAGGTTAGTCACAGGATGTTACATTTTGTAGCTACGGAAACTGATGAAGACTATATTAAGGTAAGAAGGGGTGGCTTTCTTTGAAAGAAAGAGAGAGAGAGAATATTGCAGGTCAATATGAATGAAATCATAGGTCCATCAGCATTTAATATGATAGAGAGTGGGCATGAAAGTTCTCTGAAATAGCTAAAACCCTATCAAAATTGAGGTATTACTGTTAGTGCCTGCCAGGCATTCACCCTATAGGCTTTCCTTCCACTTACTAAGTCTCAGAGTAAGGTTTCCTTCTGGCTACTAAGTTCTTAGGAAAATTGAGACATCCCCATACACTTGTCTCCCTCTTCCATTTTTCAGGTCCCTTAAACAAGGCCATTTCCAGTTACTTTATTCTCCAAAGGAGTGATAATATGCACTATTTATTTACTTTGCCACAACTCTAAAATACTCAGGGGAATGAATACATACCCTTGTGGGATGTTATTACATAAAAATAAAACCCAATGGGTTTTCTGCTTATCATGGGACTTTAGTGGGCAAAGGCATAATGATCCCACTCTCTATGTACTCAAAGACAGTGTAAGGGTCCTGATCCCCATTGACATAAATGACATTCTCAAAATATTCTTCCAGCAAAGAAGAATTTCTGTAGAATGAATCCATCTTGAGCTTCACTTTCTCCTCTGTGTCCTTCGGGTGCTGCATGAGGCGTCCCTGGATCTCCATGGTTGGAGGGGGCTTGTACATGAGGTGATATCTACAAAAAGTGTATGGGACAAGAAACCGTCATCTCAAGGGACATCGGCAGACTGGCTCCGTGTCCCCAATGCGCGCTGGCCTAGAGCTACGCACCCCCGCCATCCCCAGCTCCAGCGCCAAGCCTTTATCCACTACACGCAGAGCCAGGGCTAGGCTCTGTGGTCACAAGGACTTCCGCCCTCGACAGGACATGAACATAAACAAAGATAAGTGACAACACAAGTGGGAGCTTGTACGATGCTGTAGAAATTCAGGAGAGAGAGAGCATGGTGGGCTGAGGAGCTCAGGGAAGGGGAAGGTGGCTGGGATTCGATCCGGATGATTTGGATCCAGATGGATAAATGAAGCTGCTGATGGGACCAGTCTCTACAGGCGATCTATCTGCCTTCTGATTGGAGCTAACGCATTCATTACCAAAGAGGAAGAGGATGCCAGGCTGCTTTTCCTAAAGTCAACTACAGAACCAGTCCTCTCCTTCCTAGAGTCCCTAAACAAGGAGATGTGTCTTTGGCTATCAGACAAGGCAGACAATTCAATACCTTGTTGTACGGATATGAGTCACCTTAAAAAGGAAAAGCATATGAGGAACCCTATGACATGAGAAGGCAGGAGACAATTCAGTCTGTGGTTCCTAATAAGCATGGAAAGAAAAGTTCAAAGCTACACTCCTTCCTCCAGAAAAGGAGTTTCCCCCATGCAGCTACAGTTGTTAGAATAAAGTCAAAATGGAGAGCAGCATTTTTCCCAGTTCTTAACTTAATTCCAGTATTTTCATTTCACAATAATGAGGAAAACAGGGGGAAAATATTGTCCCCTAGAATGGTATGTATGACCACGTGTAGCACTAGAGCTATCAGTGATTCACTGTGTGATTTTAGGCAAACCAATTACCTTCTGTGTGCCCCGACTTAGCTTCAGCCAAAGAAGGTCAATAAAATTCAGACAGTTCCAAGGCAGCTGCTCTGGTGAATTCCCTCATTTAAATCAGCCATCAGCATTCAACAGAACTTTCACTAGGATCATTTGACTGAGAATTCATCAAACCAAACCTGTTTTCCTTTCTTTAGACTTCAGATTAATGTAAGTGGGTAAAAGGGAAGAGAGAGAGGGAGACAGAGAGACAGAGACAGACAGAAAAAGAGAGAGAGAGAGAGAGAGAGAGAGAGAGAGAGAGACTGAGAGAGAAACTGACCTTTCTCCTGTTGCTGGATCTGTTCTTCTTAGAGTTAACCGTTCAATGACAGAATCATATGGTACATTCAGAAAAAACACTCTGTGAAGGAAGAATAGGCCCATCATTAACAAGTTAGTGGATTCATGAGAACGTGGCATTCTCTTTACACAAAAAAGGAGATAATCTTTATAAATGTCAGTGATGGCATAGAATCATGAAATATCAGGGCTGGAAGGGACCTTAAAGACCTTAATCTAGTTCTATCTCCTTGTTTTCTAGATGACGCTCAAAGAGGGCCTCTGCAGGGTCCAAGCCTCCTGCCTCACTTTTTCCACCACTCTACAATCACTTTTCAAAATTCATTAAAAACAATACTACTTCTTTTAGCAAGTGTTTGAAGTCAATTTTAAAAAATATGGTCCATAAGTTTTCAAATGAAATGTAATTTCTTTCAAGAAAAGTTTCTTCTTTTTCTCTCCTTTCTCCTCTTCGCTCTGTCTCCTTTCCCTTTCCCTCCTGCTTTTCTCTTTACTTTTTCCCTCCTTCCCTACCTGCCTCCTCCTCTCATACCTCAGCATGTAATTCACTGACATTTGCCTTTCCAGAGTCACCAGAGAGCTATTTTTCTGGTGTCGAGTGGGATCTCATCTGATGAAAAGGCTGAGCCTTCCCTCCATGTGTATATAGCAGTTTACCAGGCATCCCTTGCAGGCCTGAAAGTTATGAAAATCAGATATCTCTTTTCAAATGTTCACAGATAATGATTTCCATTCACAACGTGCTGCAAAATAACAGCCTCCAAATAAAACATTCCAGATTGGGGAAATTCCAAAGACAGGGGAAGCCGAGTTGTCTCAACATTCTTTCATCCCTTACACTCTGAACATGTCCCCCCTCCCCCCACCTTTATTTGTGTGGACTAACAGTTGTACCAAAATGTGACTGTCAGAACAGCTAATGCCTGACGAAGCCTCTCCAGGTGAATGTGCTAGTAGAAAGGAATCTGGTTTGGAAACCCATGATAATTGATGCCATTTCACAAACAAACAAAACACCATTGAAAGAGTTTTAACCCAGCATATCAGGACCGCTTGTCGTCATTCTAGTGATTGGGCTTCGGGAGGATGGCGGGATTTGAAGTACAAGGACACAAAATTGGTACTTGAAACGCCGCACTTGGAAAGCCTTGTTGGAGAGTCGCTCTGTTCTTACACGAGCTGGCTCTGATTATCCAGGCTCATGTCACCATTAAAGGAAGGTGTCTATGTAAGATGGGGGAGGCACCAGCCTTCTCTGCTTAGATGTGAAACATACCTTTCTTATTTCCTCCTTCACAGTAAGAAAGCAGGAAAGAGTACACTAGGAAAACTAAGGAAAGAAATTGCCTTTGAAGTGGGCCATATTGGATCTAAGGGAACCTGTTTGTGGAGTAGAGATTGGGGTGGGGTAAGGGGTAGATTGAAAAAAGGGAAATTCTACCTGTTGTTGGAGCCAGAATTTGAACATTGGCTGGAACTTCAGAGGCTTAGTCCAAATTCATTTTACAGATTGGGAAGTAGAGACCTAGCATGGGATACAAGTGACTTGCTGAAGGTCATATCCAAAGAAAAAACACTAGAAGGTACAGAGGCAAGACTACTGAACTTGATGTCACCAAGATCTTTATGTTCTCCCCCCCCCCCAATGGGAATGCAGATTTGGAAGATCTTCCCTGCCCCTAGGCTAAAGTGCACCTGAAGCCTGGGGTGGGAGGCTTGTTTTTCAGTAGATACTTCTTGATTGGCCAGTGAGTCAATAAGGTTGTTACATTCTCTGAGCCAGGAGAAGGCTATATAAGCCCTGATGTGTAGCTTTGTTTTGGGGCTCACTTTGAGAAGTGTTCTGTGATTTGATATGGATTCTGGGAAGCCGTTGTCCAGAGCCCCCCGGCTTTGAAAAAACCCAGATGTTGAAACCCAGATGTTGACTGGGTATGGATGTAATGTTTGGACAGTTTGAAATCTGTCTACTAGATCTATTTCTGTCTTGATAATTCTGTCCGTGTACTTTGAAGTTCGGGGTGCTGACCTTTTCCCCTGAACAAGGTAAACAATATATGTCTGACTGATTAAAATAAGCTTGTTAACCCGTTTTGAGTTGCTTTCCTTTATCAAAGCAGATCAAGAACCTGTGGTGGCAGCAAACCCTGAGGACACTTGGGGTGCCTGCCGCTACACCCCCCCAGTTCCCACTCTCTCATTCTCCCTCCTTCCTCTCCCTGCTCCCAAATGTCTTAGCTATTCATTAACTTTATGATCCTAGACATGTCCCCTAATACTTCTCATTGTCATCTGTAAAAAAAAAAAAAAGACAGTCCCTGCCCCCAAGGAGCTTACGCTCTAAAGGGGAAGTGGGACAAAACACAAGAGGAAGATGAAAAGCAGAGGGGAGAATAGGAAGAGAAGGTATCCAACGATGGAGCATGGAGGAGTCTCAAAGTATTGCAGACAGGTGAGAAATGAGGAGATGTTTGAGTTGAGCTCTTTCCTTAAATGGAGGTTTGGAGTTCATGGTCTCACTTTCTAATAACAGACTGGTGAGTGATGAGGTTAAGTACCAAGACTGATGGAAGTCTGATACTGTAAGCAATTATAAAGGGCATGACTTGATGGTGTGAAGGAAATACATTATTTGGCATTAGGGAGCTAATGATCTAATCAAAATCTGATGTAATTAAAAATACACAAATAGGTAGATAAACAGAAACATAAGAACCATTTACACAAGTAACAGCTATGTTGTTGCTATCCTTTGAATCTCATTCTCAAAGAGGAACATGACTTCAAGGAGGTGATGCCATGACAGGCAAGTAAATTGGATTTAAGTGAGGGAAGGCTGTGCAAAGTCACCAGCTTCACTTTATCCTCTGGAGCTGAGTCCAGTGGCCAGAGAAACATCAGGATGACAGGAAATGACCCCAGATGCAATGGGAGACCTTGGTCTTTTATTTTTTTTTAATTTTTAAAAATGTAATATCTATGTTTTATTGTATTTTTTAGTTAAATATTTCCCAATTACATTTTATTTTATTTTTTAAAATAAATTTTATGTTTATTTTTAGTTTACATCATTCATTTCCACAAGATTTTGAGTTACAAATTTTCTCCCCATCTTTCCCCTACCCACCAACTCAAAACAGTGATCCTACTGAATACCCCTTCCCCAAATCTTGTCTTGTCTATATCCTCTCCCATACCCTCTCCGACTTTCCAGTAGGGCAAGATGGATTTCTATACCCCAGTGCCTGTATATCTTATTTCCAAATTGCATGTAAAAAAAATAATAATATTTTTTAAACATTTGATTTTAAAACTTTGAATTCCAGATCCTTTCCCTTCCTCCATTGTCACCCACCCTTACTGGGAAGATAAGCAATTCAATATAGGTTATACATATGTAGCTATGCAAAACATTTCCATAGTGGATATATTGTGAAAGACTGACTATATATCCTTCTATTCTATCCCATCCCCCACTTGTTCTATTCTCTACTTTGAACCTGTTAATTTTCAAAAATGTGTGCTTCCAACTTCCCTCTCCCCCAACCTGCCCTCCCTTCCATCATCCCCACTCTCATCCCCTTCCCTCCTACTCTCCTGTAGGGTGAGATATCCTATTTAATGTGTATGTCATTCCCTCCCTGAGCCAAATTCAATGAGAGTAAGGTTGACTCATTCCCTTCTGCCTTCCTGTTCTTCCCCTCCATTGTAACAGGTTTCCCTTGCTTCTTTTATATGAGACAATTTACCCCATTCTGTCTCTCCCCATCTCCTCTCATGATATTCCTCTTTCATCTCTTAATTTCACCTTGTAAGTATCATCCCTTCCTATTAAATTGGTCCTGTGCCCTGTCTATGTATACCTGTACACATATATACACACTCACATATGTATTCATATGCCCATATATCCTCCTATATAGACATATATGTATGTGTACATATATATACGTTTATATTTCCTTCAACTATTCTCATACTGAGAAAAGTTTCATAAGTTACAATTATCATTTTTCCATGTAGGAATGTAAATAGTTCGACTTCAATAAGTTCCTTATGATTTCTGTTTACCTTCTAATGCTTCTCTTGCTTCTTGTATCTGAATGTCAAATTTTCTATTCAACTCTGGTTTTTTCATCAAGAATGCTTGAAAGTCCTCTATTCCACTGAATGACAAATTTCCCCCTGAAACATGATACTCAGTTTTGCTGGGTAGGTGATTCTTGGTTTTAATCCCAACTCCTTTGCCCTCCAGAATATCATTTTCCAAGCCCTTCAATCCCTCAGTATAGAAGCTGCCAGATCCTGTGTTATTCCGATTGTGTTTCCACAATATTCAAATTATTTCTTCCTGGCTGCTTGTAATATTTTCTCCTTGATCTGGGAATTCCAAAACCTGGCTATAATATCCCTAGGAGTTTTTTGGGGGGGATCTTTTTCAGGAGGTGATTGGTGGATTCTTTCAAACTCTATTTTGCCCTCTGGTTCTAAAACATCAGGGCAATTTTCCTTTAGAATTCCTTGAAGGATGATTTCTAGGTGCTTTTTTTAATCATGGCTTTCAGGTAGTCCAATAGTTTTTAAATTATCTCTCCTGGATCTATTTTCGAGGTCAGTCGTTTTTCTGATGAGATATTTCACACTGCCTTTTATTTTTTCATTTGTTTGGATCTGTTTAATAGTATCTTGATTTCTCATAAAGTCACTAGCTTCCATTTGCTCCAATCTTATTCTGAAGGAGTGATTCCCTTCAGTGAGCTTTTGAGATTCTTTTTCCATCTGGCAAATTTGGCTTTATAAGGCATTCTTCTCCTCATTGGCTTTTGAGCCTCTTTTGCCATTTGAGTTAGTCTATTTTTTTTAAAAGCAATTGGGGTTAAGTAACTTGCTCAAGGTTACATGGCCAGTTATTTCTGGGTGTGGTGCTAAGTATATGAGCCCAGATTTGATCCCCAGGTCATCCCAACACTGGAGCCGGTACTCTTACTCTCTGTGCCACCTGGCCACCCCTAAGCTATTGGGCTTAAGTAACTTGCTCAAGGTTACACGGCCAGGTGTTAATGGGTGGGTGCTAAGTGTCTGAGCCTGGATTCAATCCCCAGGTCATCCTGACACTGGAGCCGGTGCTTTTATTCGCTGTGCTACCTGGCCACCCGAATTAGTCTATTTTTTAAGGTATTATTTTCTTCACTCAGATTGTTGACTCTCTTTTCATGATTTTCTTGCATCATTCTCATTTCTCTTCCCAATTTTTCCTCCACTTCTCTTATTTGGTTCTCAAAGTCCTTCTTAAGCTCCTCTATGGCCTATAACCAGTTCATATTTTTCTTGGAAGCTTTTGGTACAAGAGTTCTGACTGTGTTGTCTTCCTCCCATTCCATACTTTGATCCTTTTTGTCCCCAAAAATGGAATCCAAAGTCGGATTGCTGTGCTTGCTTTTCTTCCTTTGCTTGCTCATGTTGCCACTCAATTATTTGACTTTTGAGCTTTTTGCCACAGTAGAACTTAGCTTCCAGAGAGGAGAGTTTTGTCCCATATCACTGGGGTTTTCTCAGCTGCCAGAGGTATTAGTTGGGTGCCCTCTCAGAAGCCTCCACGGGCTCTGGCACACTGGCCATGCACCCCAGGACCTACACCCTAGACAGCGATCCAGATCCAAGAAGGTTAAAGTGAGAGCAATTAGCCCTCAGACTGGTTGCTTGATCCCTCTACAATCTTCAGGCCAGGAGCTCTGAAGCAGCCACGTGTTGGCAGCCACTGTGCCTCAGCTGCTTCTTCCTCTGGGGGGCAGAGGTCAGACCACACTTCTGGAGCACCTGTTTCCACAAAGTCCACTGATCTCTCGCTTTTTCTTTGGCATTTATGGGTTGATAACTCTGGAAACCACCACAGCTGTTGGTAATCCACTCTCCCAAAGTCCCTCCAGCCAGAGCTGGTCGTGGCTGCCCTGGGGCTAAAACCCCAGGCTCATGCATGGCAGGGCTCTGCTCCCAGTACACTTTGATGGACCCTTCCTGATAGCCTGCCAGGCTATCTTCATGGAAGGTTTGTTTCTGTCTGTCACTTTGTGGGTTCTGTAGCCATAAAGTTTAGTTAGAGTCATTTTTATAGGTATTTGAGGTGGTTATGGAGGGGGCATATGGAGTTTTTCTGCTTCTATGCCACCATCTTGGCTCCAACCTTGGTCTTTTAAAGCTAAGATCTTTAACAGGTCTTAGTTTGACTGAGGCAAAGCCCATTCAGTGATTAAGGCTGGGTTGAGAAAAAATGAGGCGGGGTGGCCAGGTGGCTCAGTGAGTAAGAGTGCTGTCCCCAGAGTCGGGAGACCTGGGATCTGTTCTGGCCTCAGATACTTGGCACCCACACAAAAATAACTGGCCGTGTAACCTTGAGCAAGTTATGTAACCCCTATTGCTTTAAAAAAAAAAAAAGGAAAAAATGAGGCAAAGAATGATCTCTTTAACCTAGTCCAAAAAGAAAATATCAAATTGGGAAGGGAAGACCCCCAGGGTTTCTCAACAACTGTGTAGATATGGGTGGAAATACTAAGCAAAAGCCCCTTCCTATCCTATACTGTATAACAGGATACTTAAATTGTGATTTCTCACTCCAGGAAAAAATGAAAACAACCTTTACTAGACTGATTCCTTCAGAATTCTGTCAAGCATGTTGTGTGTGTGTGTGTGTGTGTGTGTGTGTGTTGAGAGAGAGAGAGAGAGAGAGAGAGAGAGAGAGAGAGAGAGAGAGAGAGAGAGAGAGAGAGATCTAGAGTACTACTTAATGGCAATACTCCTTCCTTTGTTTTCAGTTTTGCCTTGGCCTCTCTGACACAGGGCTAGATTCAGAAGCTGAAATTGCCAGCACACTCATTCTTTATAACTCTAGCTGGATTGCAGTCAGCATTGTCTTCTGACGGGAGGGAGGGCAAGGATGCTGCTGAATAAGGGAGTTGGACAGAAAGGAAAAGGAGCTTCTGATGGAAAGAAAAAAATGAAAGGAAAGGAAGGAAAGAAGGAGGGAAGGAAGGAAGGAAGGAAGGAAGGAAGGAAGGAAGGAAGGAAGGAAGGAAGGAAGGAAGGAAGGAAGGAAGGAAGGCTGCACCAGAGGAACATCTAGAAGAGCCTGTTTAAAAGTTGGGAGCTTCACTATGCATAAAGTGAAGAGCCAGGAAAACAGACAGGTTATATCATATACAAAGTTACCGACAATTTTCTTTTCTTTTTACACTATCAACCTCTGAAGATTATAAAGGTACAACAAAGTAAAGGGTGCCATTTTCCACCCAACTGCCAGAACAAGGTCTCATTCTAAAAGCAGAGATCTCATGGTATCTAGCAGTCATTATTTGGGGAGGGGGTGGGATGGGGTGGAAGGAGAAATGTGGGAAAGGCTGTGAAGAAGGCACAGATTATTAATGAAGGGTTACCAGCTGTGTGAAACAGCTAATGAAGTTGGGATTTTTAAAATTACATTCCATTCCTTCAGGCTTTTAAAATCAAGTTATCTGTTGTAAGATAAATTCTCCTTAACAACAATAAAAATTGTACCACTTTATAGTTTACAAAGCACTGTTCTATACATTTTGTCCTTTAAACTTGACAACTGCCTTGTGAGGTGTAGTCCAATATCCTTTTATCCCTATTTTACAGATAAAGAAACCGAGGCTCAGATTATGATCTGTTCGAGGTCATATCCTCTTCTCAGCTGCCAAACTGATTTTCTTAAAGTTAAGGTCTGACCATGTCAACTCCCTTCCCCTCCCACCAGTTATTACATTCCAGTAAATCCCTATTGCCATCAGCATCAAATATAGGGTGTCCCAAAAGTTTTGGTGCAACTTTAAGCTATCATTGACTAAAACTGCACTACAAATTTGGGGATATCCTATATAAAGTCTTCTGTTTGGTATTTAAAGAACCTGGTCCCTTCCTGCCTTTCCAGACTTCTTTGTTGCCCTCCTCTGAACTTCACACCCCCCTTATTTTATGATCCAACCACATTGTCCTACTTTCCACTCCTTGTACCATGCCTACCTAATTGACCACATGTAATGGAAATGCAAATTTAAAGATCTTCCCTGCCCCTAGGCTAAAGTGCACCTGAAGCCTGGGGTGGGAGGCTTGTTTTTCAGTAGATACTTCTTGATTGGCTAGTGAGTCAATAAGGTTGTTACATTCTCTGAGCCAGGAGAAGGCTATATAAGCCCTGATGTGTGGCTTTGTTTTGGGGGCTCACTTTGAGAAGTGTTCTGTGATTTGATATGGATTCTGGGAAGCTGTTGTCCAGAACCCCCCGGCTTTGAAAAAACCCAGATGTTGACTGGGTATGGATGTAATGGTTGGACAGTTTGGAAATCTGTCTACTTGATCTGTTTCTGTCTTGATAATTCTGCCTGTATGCTTTGAAGTTCGGGGTGCTGACCTTTTTCCCCTGAACAAGGTAAACGATATATGTCTGACTGATTAAAGTAAGCTTGTTAACCCATTTTGAGTTGCTTTCCTTTATCAACGCAGATCCAAGAACCTGTATGGGTGGCAAACCCTGAGGACGCTTGGGGTGCTTGCTGCTACACCACATGACCCTTCATCTCCCATCTCCATACCTTTGCATTGGCTTTCCCTCATACCTGCATTGCTTTTTCACCTCACTTCTACCTCTCACTTTTCCTGGCTTCCTTCAGGACTTAAATTCCACTTTATGCAGGAGATCCTTTCTGTTACTCCCAGATGTTAATGCCTTCCCCTCTGAGATTATCTTCCATCTAATCTTTAGACACACTCCATATGGTGTATATGTATACACATGCATGTATGTATGTATATATGTGTACTGTATATACTCTATAGTATATAGATATTTATAGACTGTATATGGTACTCTGTGTATGACTAGTTATTTTTATATTTGCTCCCCCAAAGCTCTCTGAGGTCAAAGGATTTTTGTCTTTCTTTGTATCCACAGCACTTAGCACAATGCCTAGCTCATAGTAAGTACTTAATAAATGTTTGCTGACCAAGTCTTTAAAGATAGGATTAAATCCAAGTTTTCTAACTTCAAGCCAGAGTTCCTTTTCTGATACCACTTCAAATCAACTGAGTGACAAAGGAATCCTTCATATTTCTTCTGGGACAATTATAACACCTGGTAAAGTCCACAGTATAATTTAATTCAAGTACTTCAAAGTAACATGAGTGAAAAAGTTGTTGTTTGTCCTTCATTCTCAAAGAGGACCATGATATCAGGGAGGTGATGCCATGACATTCGAATGAATTGGACTTAAGTGAGGCAGGGAGGGCTGTACAAAGTCACCAGCCTCACTCTCTTCTCTGGAGTCATCTGGGTCCAGTGGCAAGATATAAATTAGGATGACTGGAGATGACCCTGGATGCAGTGGGAGACTTAGCCTTTTTAAGCTAAGGTCTTTAATAGGTCTCAGTTTGACTGAGGCAACACCTATTCAGTGCTTAAGGCTAGGTAAGAAATGAGATGGAGGGGGTGGGGTGGAGTCAAGATGGTGGAGTAGAAACAGGATCTCCACGCAGCTCTGGCTCCCACCACCTCCAATCCATGTAAAAGGGGACTCTAAACAAACTTTGGAGCTACAGAACCCACAAAATGACACAAAGAAGCTAACCTCCCGCTGAGGACAGCCCAGCAGGCGGGCAGAAATTGGCCAGCTCAGCACTCTGGGAGCCAGAGGATTTAGCCCCAGGGCAGGCATGACCAGCCACTGGCTGGAGGGACTGCAGATCACCAGCAGCTGTGGCAGTCCAGAATTATCAACCCATAGATGCTAAGGACAAAGTGAGAGGTCAGTGCGGTGTGGACTTTGGGACCCAGTAGTTGGGAGCATATCAGCTTTTGCCCCCAGGGTGAGAAGCTGCTGAGGGCTGTGGCTGAGCAGGGCAGCTTCAGCTCCTGGCCTGCAGAGTGTAGGGGAACAAGAAACCAGTCTGAGGGCTAATCACTCTTGCTTTAACCTACTTGGATCTGGATTGCAGTCTAGGGTGGAGGACCTGGGGTGTGTGACCATCTTGCCAGAGTATGTGGAGGCTTCAGAGAGATCACCCAACTAATACCTCTGGCAGCTGAGAAAATCCCAGCATTTGGTATGAAGCTTCCTTGTCTGGTGGCAGAGTTCTACTGTGGCAAAAAGCCCAAGGGTCAAGTAACTGAGGGGCAACATGACCAGGCAAAGGAAACAAAACAAACAGAAGACTCCAACATTACACTCCTATTTTGGGGACAAAAAGGAGCAAAACATGGAACAGGAGGAAGACAGTGAAGTCAGAACTCCTGCATCAAAAGCTTCCAAGAAAAATACAAGCTGGTTACAGGCCATAGAGGAGCTTAAGAAGCAGATAAGAAAAGTGGAGGAAAAATTGGGAAAAGAAATGAGAACGATGCAAGAAAATTACAAAATTAAAGTCGACAGCCTGACTGAGGAAAATAACACCTTAAAAAATAGACTAACTCAAATGGCAAAAGAGTCTCAAAAAGGCAATGAGGAGAAGGATGCCTTAAAAAGCCGAATTTGCCAGATGGAAAAAGAATCTCAAAAGCTCACTGAAGAGAATCACTCCTTCAGAATCAGATTGGAGCAAATGGAAGCTAATAACTTTATGAGAAATCAAGATGCTGTTAAACAGATCCAAACAAATGAAAAAATAGAAGTGAATGTGAAATATCTCATTGGAAAAATGACTGACCTCGAAAATAGATCCAGGAGAGATAATTTTAAAATTATAGGACTACCTGAAAGCCATGATCAAAGAAAGAACCTAGAAATCATCCTCCAAGAAATTCTCAAGGAAAACTGCCCTGATGTTTTAGAACCAGAGGGCAAAATAGAGTTTGAAAGAATCCACCGATCACCTCCTGAAAAAGATCCCCAAAAGAAAACTCCTACGAATATTATAGCCAGGTTCCAGAATTCCCAGATCAAGGAGAGAATATTACAAGCAGCCAAGAAGAAACAATTTGAATATTGTGGAAACACAATCAGAATAACTCAGGATATGGCAGCTTCTACACTGAGGGATTGAAGGGCTTGGAATATGATATTCCGGAGGGCAAAGGATCTGGGATTAAAACCAAGAATCACCTACCCAGCAAAACTGATTATCATGTGTCAGGGAAAAATATGGTCATTCAGTGGAATAGAGGACATTCAAGCATTCTTGATGAAAAAACCAGAGTTGAATAGAAAATCTGACATTCAGATACAAGAAGCAAGAGAAGCATGAGAAGGTAAACAGGGAAAAGAAATCATAAGGAACTTATCAAAGTTGAACTATTATCATTCCTACATGGAAAAGCAATAATTGTAACTTATGAAACTTTTCTCAGTAGTCGAAGGGAATAGAAATATACACACACATATGTCTATATATGAGGGTATATGGGCATATGAATACATATGTGAATGTGTGTATATATGTTTACAGATATACATAGATAGAGGGCACTGGACCAATTTAATAGGAAGGGATGATACTTAGAAGGTGAAATTAAGACGTGAGAGAGAGCAATATAATGAGAGGAGATAGGGAGAGACAGAATGGGGTAAACTATCTCATTTAGAAGAGGCAAGGGAAAATGGTCACAATGGAGGGGAAGAAGAGGAAGGCAAAAGGGAATGGGTCAACCTTATTCTCATTGAATTTGGCTCAGGAAGGGAATGAAATACACACTAAATAGGATATCTCCCCCTACAGGAGATTAGGGGGCAAGGGAATGAGAGAGGGGATGATGGAAGGGAGGGCAGGCTTGGGGGAGGGAAGTTGGAAGCACTCACTTTTGAAAAGGGATGGGATCAAAGTAGAGAATAGAACAAGTGGGGGATGGGATAGAATAGAGGGATATATAGTCAGTCTTTCACAATATATCCAGTATGGAAATGTTTTGCATAGCTACACATGTATAACCTATATTGAATTGCTTATCTTCCCAGTAAGGGTGGGTGACAAGGGAGGAAGGGAATGAATCTGGAATTCAAAGTTTTAAAATCAAATGTTTAATACATATATATATATATATATATATACACTATTATTAATACTATTTTACATGTAATTGGGAAATAAGATATACAGGCACTAGGGCATAGAGATCCACCATGCCCTGCTGGAAAAATCGAAGGGGGTATGGGAGAAGATATGGAAGAGAGCAGAATGGAGGAGGGGATATCCTCTGGGACTGCTATTTTGGGGTGGTGGGTAGGAGAAAAACGGGGAGAAATTTTGTAACTCAAAGTCTAGTGGAAATGAATGATATAAATCAGAAATTAATAAAGCATTTGAAAAATGAAAAAAGAAATGAGACAGAGAATGGCCTCCTTTATCTGTCAAAAAAAAAAATCAGAATTTCTGACCAAAACAGAAATAGAGTGAAAAAGTATGGTATAAATGAAAGAAGTTCTGTCTTCAGGGTTAGAGGACCTGGATTCAAATCCTCTCTCTGATACTTAGAACTCCCTGGGCCTCAGTTTCCTCCTCTATAAAATGAGGGGCTTGGATTAGGTAGCAGCTGAGGTTTTTTTTTCCAACTCTATGTCTATGATCTTATGATCAATATTCTTTGCCCCTCATCAGACTTAAAACCTACACAGTGGGATCAAAACAATCCAGGATTTGATATCCAAGTATATAGATAACAGAATTATATGAGACCAAAACTTATTTCCCAATAGACATGCAGTCAGAGTATATGAACAGCTTGTAAAATAATTGCAAACTATTAATGATCATATGAAACATCACTGCACATCATTAATAATAAGAGAAAATGAAAATCAAGACAGCTCACAGCTTTTACTTTCACATCCAACAAATTAACTAAGGTGACAAAAGATGATAATAACCAAGGCTGAAAGAGTTGTGGAAAGATGCATACATTAATGTATTGTTGGTGGAGCTGTGAGTTGTACAACCATTCCAGAAAATAATTTGGAATTTTGAGAAGAGAATCATTAAAATGGCCACATCCTCCAACCCAGAGATTCCACTAACATGCATATGACCCAGAGAATTCAAAGAAGAAAGACATCATATATACCTAAATATTTATAGTAGCACTTTAAATTTTTTTTATTTTTCAATTATCATTTTTTTCTATCTCCACATCCCCTCCTATCAAAAGAAAAACAAAAATGCTTGTAAAAAATATTCATAGTCAGGTAAAACCAAATTTTATATTGATCATTTCCAAAAAATTATGTCTCATTCTGCATATTTACTGCATCACCTCTCTGTCAGAAGGTGATTAGCATTCTTATCATTGACCATCTGGAAACATGATTGATGGTTGCATTGATTAGACTCCTTAAGTCATTGAAAATTGTTCATTTTTACATTGGTGTCATAGTATAAATTGCTCTGGCTCTAGCAATACATTTTATAACAGTAAAGAGCCAGAATCAACGTAGATATTTATTGATTGGGAATGGCTAAACATGTGTGATACATAATGGAATATCACCTTGTCATAAGAAATGATAACTGCCATATGTATAGGAAAGTACAGGAAGATTTATACGCACTAACACAAAGTGAAATAAACAGTATCAGGAAAAGAATATACATGATGACCACACCAATGTAAAAGGAAATACCAACAACATTAAAACAACTGAAACCAAATGTGAAATTAGAATGACTTAAGCCTGGTCTCCAAAGAAGAGAAATGATAGGGTACCTGTGCCCATGTCTTTGAAGAGGTGGAGGATTGTGGGTGTGAAGCACTGCACATAATCTCAGATTGTTTGGATACATTGGTTAGTTTTGCTGAGTTTTGTCCCCTCGCTTTTTATTCCATGATATTGGGTCCAACTTTCTTGGAAGTGGATGGAACGGGATACATTGGAAAATGTAGATGATGTTAAAACAAAAGATATTAATAAAATTTATTTTTAAAAATCTAGCATTACAGATCACCTAGGTACAGAGAGGGAGGGGGATGGATTTAATCACCTTTAGAGATCCATTCCAGATCTAAGGTGCTAGGGGAGAACTGGATAGGTGCCATGTACAAGGCCTGGCACTGAGTTATTAGTTTCCCAAAGTGAGGGTCTTAAGAGAAGGAACTCAGGGGATTTGAGAAAGTATAGAAAGAATTGGATGTCTGTCCCACTTGGGGTCTAGAGAATGTTAGCCCATGGAATGAAGACTTTCCCTTTCCCAGATGGCCCTGTAACTTTAAAATCAGAAGGCCATACATTTCATAATTCTTTTTCAAAATGCCCTATGTATCTTACTTTCTATGCTCAGGTACCAGATGTACTATTCCCACTCTCTACACTCCTTAGAAAGAGAAGCTGCTCCCGGCTGGCCATTTCTTGTTTAAAACTGTTCATAATTGATAGTGGCAAATCTACCCCAGCTGTGTCTAAAACCTCTCCAGGGGCAAGAAAAACACTCTCTGTGACTGTCATTAACTACTAAATTAGCAAGCACTACTGGCAGTTTACAATACACCCTACAAAACACATCAATCTGGTTTAAGAAGAATGACCCAGGGATCAAATTCCTGCATAATCTGTAGCCATTTTAGAATCATCTTCAAGTTTCTATTGCATCCTCTACCACTGTGAAGAAAAGGAATAATCCTGATCAGCACCATCAAAACACTCACCCAGACAACATCTGAAATGCAAATCGTGGGAAGCCAAAAAGTTCTGAAAACTTTCCTCAAAGAGGAAAAAAATATGTGTTTAAAGCAGAAATGACAGAGGGATGGGGAATGAAAGTACCAAGGAGCTAAATCTCCTCTTACATTGATCAAGTGCATAGAAAAGCTTTCTAACCCATTCCAGATGGTCAAGGTCATGGTGGATACAAAAAGGTAATGAAAGTTCAAAGACAAAATGAGCGCCAAGCCCTTTGAAGCCTCCTGTAGCAGGCCACTCAATCACCTGAGCAGCTACAAGGAAGGAGGAGCAATAAAGGACTTGCCATGTGTACTTGCAAATGAGGGGACCCTTATTCTGAGAAAGTATGCACTGTAAGAAATGTCAGGATGTATATATGGTGCAAACACAATGAGGGAGGAAAATGCAAGAACTATTTTTATTATCACTGATGGGCTGCGCCTAATTATTAAACTCCTGATTACCAAGTTTCTACATCTCATATGTCAAATAACTGTTGAGATGATCTTTTATTTTGTAAAGACTAGATTCCATGTTGGTTACCTTTGATGAGTGTAATCCAGTTTCACATTAAATGCACTCCTTTCCTTGTAACTTCAGAAGGATTCTATTTTTTGGGTGTAATCAATGAGAATGAAGAGAAAATTTATTCAGACACCAGAGTTCTCCAACAATTTGTTTCCCTATTAAAAGTCTTATTCAGAAGGGGGAGAGCAATTCAGAAAATACTACATACTAAATACTAATACTACAATATATACATTATTTCACAACTATATTGGAGAGAGGTAAATTTTCCCATATCATCTCTGAGACCAGACCTGGTCATTATAATTATACTCTGTTCACTTTGGTTCTATTATTGTCATTATATTAGCAATAACATAGAAAAATACATTACAATAAATCAGAAGTAATACCCCACCTGCTAAAAATGTTTCAGTTCAAACGGTGTTAACCCCTAAGGTACAGAGTTCAACAAATAAATTAAATATACAAATATTTTTTAAAAATTCTTATTCACTTACACTTGGACATTGGGTTTCATTCCTTTTAAAAACTGCATATTTCTCACTAGCTAGCACCTCTAGTGTTTTACTCCTATATTGGGATCTTTTTGGTGGAGACATTGCTAGAAGGAAGGTTTGGTCAAATAAATATCCCAATTTAAAGGAATTCTGTTGGAACCAGATTACCAGGAGATACATGGTCCCTGCTCTTGTGACCAGTGGAAAATCTTAAAACAGGTAAGTCACAAAGAATGAAGAAGAAATACAGAACTCTACAAAGACTTATTCATAGCTGAGAGGTAGTCAAACCCTTTGGAAATAGAAAGTTGAGACGTGTGCTTGAGACAAGAGTTTTCTTAGTGCCCATTACTAGAACTGCTAGGGACAGAATTGATTCTAAGGGGGGTGGAGGCTTCCCATCCTAGAGCACAAATGATGTGTGATAAACTCAGGGAGAGCACCCACAGAGAACTTTATTGCTCAACCTCTGTAAATGCAACCTGTTCACTAAGAAGCAATTTGTGGAAGCCTCACTGATAGTACAAATCCTGGCTCTCGCTTCTCTTCTGATCAATATCAGATGGATGTGATCAATGGGTGTGATGAAAATAAAACAATAAAACGGACATTTGATTATTTCTACAGCAACCGTCTCAGATCCATCTGCTCTCTGAAAACAAACTGCTTCTTTTTTAAAGAGACCTCAGCCTCTCAACAGTTACAAGTATTTAAAGATATTCTACTGTTGCTGTTCAGTCGTGTCTGAGTCTGTGACCCCATTTGGGATTTTCTTGGCAAAGATACTGAAGTGGTTTGCCATTTCCTTCTCCAGGCTCATTTTACAGATGAGGAAACTGAGGCAAATAAGGTTAAGTGACTTTTCCAGGGTCATACTGCCACTAAGTGCCAGATAGATATAAGCTCAGGATGATGAATCTTCTTGACTTCAGGCCCAGAAGTCTTTCCACTGTGCCATCTGGATGCCCTATTCTACTCTACTTCATGGATAACTGAAGGAATTCTTAAGGGTAATTTGGCCTACATGAGATTTTTGCCTTCTTGATGTTTCAACTTTACCTTCATGTAAGATGAACTGTAAGTAAGATGTACTGCAGGTACACAACTCTGAGTTAAGCCTGGGGATAAAAAGACTGAAAAAAATAAACTCTTCCTGACCTCAAAGAGCTTACTTTCTACTAGAGGGAAAGGGGTTTCCCAAAAATACCAATAAGTAGAGTGCAAGAAAAATTGAGGTGGGAAAGAATTTCTATGATCAGGGAAGACTCCATGGAGGAGGTGATATCTTAATTTTGCCTTGAAAACAAGGATTCTGAGAGACAGAGGAGAAGTGAGAGAATCTAGAAATGATGAACAGTTTGTACAAATGCCCAAAGGCAGGACACACAGAATACAGCTGGGAGGCTTTGTATGTAAAACAGGATTTGTACAGGGGAGTAGTATCAAATAAGGCTGAAAAAGAAGGCAATGAGAAGGCACTGAGGGTTTTAGAATAAGGAGTGCCACAGAAAGACCTATGGTTTGGTTTTTTGGTGGGGTTTTTTTGTTTTGGGGGGCATTGGAGAGGAAGGGCAGGGCAATTGTGGTTAAGTGACTTCTCCAAGATCACATAGCTAGTAAGTGTTAAGTGTCTGAGGCCGGATTTGAACTCAGGTCCTCCTGACTTCAGGGCTGGTGCTCTATTCACTTTGCCACCTAGCCACCCCCACATCAAAATTATTTTGTCAAAAATTATGTATTTGTCAAAATAGTTTTCTTAAAACATAGATCTTGGGGGTGGCTAGGTGGCAAAGTGAATAGAGCACCAGCCCTGGAGTCAGGAGGACCTGAGTTCAAATCCGGCCTCAGACACTTAACACAAAAACTATTTGTGTGACCTTGGGCAAGTCACTTAACCATAATTTCCCTTCCAAAAAGCAAAAAAACAAAAACAAAATAATAATTTTGATGTGGTAAATAGATTAGAGAGGGAAAAAGGGCAATTTGGGGGCTATTGCAGTAGGCTTCAGGGTGGTAGCTATATGAATGGAGAAGGGGGTGACGTGAGCAATGTTGTGAAGATAGAATAGGCAAGATCTGGCAACTGATTGAATATGAGGAGTGAAGGAGAAAGAAGAGTCAAGACTGACTTCGTGGTGACAAATTTGGGAGACTAGGAAGATGGTGGAGACCTAAAAATAAATAGGGAAGCTTGGAAAGGGGGGATTTATTTTGGGAGAGGGTGTGGACAATGAGTTCCATTCTCCCTAAAAGCCACATATCCCTTCACTAGTTAACACCTCTGATGTTTTAGTCCCATAAAGAGTCCCACATGGGGAGGGAGGGTGGAGTTCTGTCTGAACTTCCACCTTTGCAGCATTGGGGTGATGACAATCATTTTCATGATCCAAGCTATTCTTCCAACAAAGGTATTAATTTAGTCAATGACTGCCAGGCTGCTAAGGAAAGCCCCAGATGGGTAGGAGATAAAGGAAGTAGGGACAACAGGGATATTCTCTCCTCTGCCTCTCAGAATCCTTGTTTTCTTCCAGATAAAACTAAGATACCACCTCCTCCATGAGGTCTTTCCTGATTATCCAAGTTCTTAGTTCTCTTTCCCATCTCAATTTTTCTTATACTATTCTTATTGGTATATAGGGGGAACCCCTTTCGTTCCTGTAGAATGTAAACTCTTTGAGGGGTAGGAACAGTTTAATTTCTTTTTTTTTTTTGTCTTTTTGTCCCTGTCCTTTATCCCTTTTTTATTCTGAAGATAGTCACTTATATAAAAGAACAAGGGTGTTAATAACAAATTACTTATTCAAAAGCAAAAGCAAATACCCAAGTAAACAAATAAATAAAAGAGGTGGTATCCAAGAGCCACTGATTCCCATCCTGGAGCTTGGCCATGCCTATGTTTAGTCCCCAAGACTGTTGCCCAGATGTCAGATCTTGCTATTTTCACCAGGGAAAGCCATCAGGAACTATGTAGATGTCACATTGTCTTACATTCCTTGATGGATCACCTCTATGTTGGCAAATCTTTTGCAAGAATAACCAATTTTCCTCTAGGTAGTGGAGTCAAGTAATCAACCAGCCTTTTAGTAAGTAAGAGAATCAGAAATGGCCACGATTTTTACTTAGCATTATTATGGAAAAGAGCCTTCACCAGCTTAAGAAAAGAAGTTCATCACACTTGGGCTGAACCCAGCTGCCACAAGGCCAGTTCTCACCCCCAAGGAAGAGAAGCAGCAGCATGGTATACAGATCGCAAGATTAGGAGTCAGGGGACCTGGCTCAGGGACTGTCACCACCACTGGATATACAACCATGGGTGATATGGCTCAGCAAATATTTATCAAGTACATGCTGCAATCTCAATACTAGGGATACAAAAAGACAAAATCAACAACAAAACAAAGAGAAAGAATGATACAGGTTTTGTCCTCAAGGAGCTTAGGAGGGTATGGCCACATACAAACAAGTAGGAATCAAAGGAAAATGTGATAGATGCAAAGGAAAGATTTAGATGAAATAACCTAAAACAACCTTGAGGACAAAGGCACTTTCATCTGAGGGGGATGAGGGACAGTTTCATTTACAAATGTAGAAGGTGAACTGGGCCTTAAAGGAGAGAAGGATGTTCAAAGGCAGAGATGAGGGAGTGCTTTCCAGGGACAGACTGCATGGATTCGAGAGAGGGCAGGATGAGAGTCAAGAAACAGCTAATGGTCCAGTTTGGCTTTAACACTCAATACAGGGAGGAGAGCAATGTGAGTGAAGGTGGGAAAGGTACACTGGAACCAGATTACAGTGGGCCTTCAATGGCAGACTAAGGAGACTGTGTTTTATCCCTTGGAGAACTGTGAGCCGCTGAAGGATTTGAACTGTCAATGTGTACATTAGGAAGATGATTCCAAAAGGAATGTGAAGGATGAATCAGAGAGAGGTGAAACTAGAGACCACTGAAGAGCCTATTTCACAGAATTCCAAAGCTGGAAGGACCAGAGCTGTCATCTAGTCCAACCCATAATACTCTAAAAGAATTCCCATTAAAACAGATCCGGCAAGTGGGCACCCTGCCTCTCCAGTGGGGGTGGGTAGAGGAACAGGTATACCACCTCTAGAGGTATACCATTCTACTTCTGGATAGCTCTAAATATTGTGAGGGGAGAGCTAAGTGTTGAAATGGATAGAATTCCCAGCCTGGAGTCAGGAAGACTCATCTTACTGGGTTCAGATCTAGCCTCAGACACTTATTAGCTGTGTGACCCTGGGAAAATCACTTAATCCTATTGGCCTCAGTTTCCTCATCTATAAAGTGAGCTGGAGAAGGAAATGGCACATCATTCTAGTATCTTTGCCAAGAAAACTCCAACTGGGATCATAAAGAGTTGAGCAAAACTGAAAAACAACTGAACAACAAAAAATATTAGGAAGTTGTTCTTGATATGGAGTTGAAATAGGCCTCTTTGCAGTTTCTACTTATTGATGGTGGGTCTGCCTGCTGGGGTTAAACAGACTGTTTTCCTCTTACATGTGATAACCTTTCAAGCACTTGAAGACAGCTACCCTTCCTTTGCCCTCCCTCTTCTCGAGGCTGCACATCTCCTGTTCCTTCAGCCTAACCTTATATGACATGCACTCAATGTCCTTCATCATCCTTATTGGCTTTCTCTGGATATTCTCCAGTTTAGCAATGTCCTTTTCAAACTGTGAATCCCAGAAATGAACGCAAAACTCCAGATATGATCTGACCAGAGCAGAGGACATGTGCACTATGGCCTCCTTATTCCTGAAAGTTGTTCCCTTGTTAATGCAGTCCAATACTGAAATAGCTTTTCGGCAACCAGTCATAGACAGCTAGGTGGTACAATGGACAGGGCATCAGACCTGGAGTCAGGAAGGCCTGAGCTTAAATCCAGACTCAGACACTTAGTAACTGGGCAATCATTTAATCTCTACCTCAGTTTCCTACAATGGCACCTACTTCCCCAGGTAGTTGTAAGGATAACATGAGATATTTGTAAAGCACTTTATAAACCTCAAAGCACTATTTAAATGCTGGTTATTATTATCACTCCACACTGACTCCTATCAAAATTCCAGTCTAATAAAACCCCTAAACTGCCATCCAATTATGCCTACCATTTATCTCTGTTGAAATCATGTGTAAGACTTTACATTTATACCTATAGGATTTCATATTTTATTAGATTCAGCCCAATGATCTAGCTTGTCAAGATGTGATGTGTTAGCTATCCTTCTAGCTGGTATGATCTAGACATCTGATAAGCATGCCCTGCTCTGCCTTTATCCATGTCTCTGATAAATAGGTTAAAGAAGCATAGGGTCAAGCACAGATCCCTAGGACGCTCCACTGGAAACCTCTTGCTGAGTTGACATCAAATGACAAACGACTCTTTCGAGTCCAGTCATTCAACAATTTCGTATCTATTTGTATTAACATGGAATCTAAATCTCCCCATATTTTCCATGCTTTATCAAATACTTTGATGAAATTAGGGGAAGCTCTAACTAATAGCATTCTTCTGACCTATTGGTTTGAGTAACCTTGTCAATAAGGGAAATAAGGCTAGCTTTGCATGACCTGTTCTTGATGGAGCTATGTTGGTTATTTGTAATCATTCACCATCCTTTTCATGTTCCATTCTAGAATTTTCCCCAGGAATCAAGGTCAAGCATATTGGCTTACAGTTTGCAGACTGCTCTCTTCCCTTTTTTGAAATTTAGGAAATTTACCCTTCTCCAGCCCTCAGGTACCTCTCCCATTTTCCATGATGTTTAATAATAGTGGCTTAGTAATCACATCTTCCTGTCCTTTCAGTACCCAAGGTTATATAGTTCACCTGGGCCATGTGGTTTGCATTCATTAAGCAACCAAGCAGGTGGTCTCTCACCATCTCTTTGCTGATCCTGGAAATGCACTTCCTGCTAGCCCTTTTGACTTCAGTCATTTCCAGACTAAAGTCTGTCATCCTCCCCAAAGAAAATCGCAGCCAAAGAACTAAGCCACTTTGCCTTCTTTCTGTTGTCAGTTACTATCATTTCATCCATCCTGACCATCTCTTCTTTGACCTCCCTTTTCTCTCAGTATTTCTAAAGGAGCCCCTTTGTTGTCCTTAGCTTCCCTTGCCAGCTTCAGCTCATCCTGAGCTTTAACACTCCTGATGGCATTTTTATGAGACCTTGCCACATTCATAGTCATGCTGTTGCCTGTCCCTGGTTTCATCTTCTGTGCAGATGTCTTTTGAAAAATCTAAGTTGCCTAGGGGGCGGCTAGGTGGTGCAGTGATTAAAGCTTCGGCCTGGAGTCAGGAGGACCTGAGTTCGGTTCCGGCCTTAGACACAACACCTACACCAAAAAACTAGTCGTGTAAACTTGGGCAAGTTACTTAACCCCAATTGCCCTCCAAAAGGCAAAAAAAAAAAATCTAAGTTGCCTGATAAGCTCCCTGTGTGCCGACATCAGTCTCCTTGGGAAATGCTTTCTCCTCACTGGTACTGTTTCCCTCTTTAGGTCAATCACTCAGTTAATCAATAAATATTTATTAAGCACCTACTAGGTGCCAGACACTGTACTAAGTATTATTTAGGTCTTCAGAATTTCCTTCTTAAAAGTTTCCTCCATCTTTCTGGACTGACTTACCTTGTTGAATTTTTGTCCATGGGATTCTATCTATCCTCCCTCTGAACTCTCTGAAATCTGTTTTCTCCAAATCTAGGGAGCATGTCTGCCCAGTTTTCCTCTCCTCTGTCACACCCCAGCCACCATTCTACCTTGCTAGTAAAAATCAGATCCAATTTTTAAAAATTGGCCTCTTGTTGTTTATTTCACCTTTTGAAAGATGAAACTATCATGAAAGCAAATCAATAGTCAAGATGAGGACCAATTCACCCCCTCCTGAGCTCCATTTTCCTGTCTTTAAGATGAGGGGAGCAGTGCTACATGATTTCCAAGGGCCTCCAGCTCCTAGAGATTGTGTTTCTAATCCAGCAAGTATAAAATGCCTGCTTGCACAGAGAAATGCATGTAATTCTATTGCCCAGCCTAAGCTAACAGCCCTAAATTTGTGGTTTAAACATTAGTTTGGTGGGACTAAAATGCAACTGAAATCCAAGGTCAGGGTCTGGTGGAGTCAGCACCATCTCTCTTTTGAAAAAATGCCATACAAAAAAAGATTCCACACAGGACACCAGGTAAATGTCTTGTTGGGGGGCCTTTTGCTCTAAGGCTCGGTAGGATCAGCTACAGTCATTTGCAGTGAAGCTGACCAGGATTAGAGCTTCAAGGACTAGGGGTTTAATTTTGAGAATATGGCAGGAATGTTTTTAAAACAAATGATAGAGCAGTGTCCTCAGATTAGTCACCTGGAAATGGGTAAAGCAAATGTATGTATGTATAAATCAATTCAGAAGTTTTCCCCCAAAGCTATGTATTTTTATATGATACAAATGCAGCATGAACAATTATCCCTGGTGTAAGTGTTAAATGAGTACATTCTACCATTTCACCAACCCTTGGCAACCACCACTCTTTTCACTCTATACTCTCACCAATATCCATCGTTCTCACACTTCAGTGATCTACCTTCCCCAACTGATAGGCTAGAATTTTAACATATGAGTGTCTCCCCTCAGGTCCATTTTACACTTAATTTTTTACTCTTTGCTTCTTCCTTCTTTCCTCCCTGATTCAATCTCTCTGTATACCACACTCGCAAGGCTGTTGTGAACATGGGGGCTGGGGGAGGGGTGAAGAGTGGCATCAGAGAATTTCTGCTTGGATTATTCACTTCTGGCAATGTCTCATCCATCCCACAGTAGAAGAATTCATCTCTCTCAGCCAAGGTTTCAACCTGTTCCAAGTCGTCCATCTTGTTAGAGATGGCCTGCATTCCTTTAATGCCCGGGTTCGTTTCTTAATTTGCTTTCTTGGAACGAGTCATGCATACTTCAGAATCCCAGGGTTAAAGGTGAATAAGTTGTATTCCAAAGAACCCTTTCTACCTTTACTGGCACTTTGCTGAGGAATCAGTCTATAGCAGCAGCAGCACCTTCATTTATTAAACCAACACTTTAATTACTCCAAAATTATGTTAAATCCTGGAAGCAAATATTGAAGCAGGGTCCTCTGAAGAATTTCATTATACTGACGAGATGCAGTGAGGAGCAAATGGTTATAAAGTAACAGCCAAAATGACACATAAAGATATATATTGTTTTTAAATTTTTAAAAAAGCAAGCAGGTTATCATTTGTTGGATCACCCAAGTGTCAAAGGAAAAGAGTTTCATAATAGCAGAAATTTCCCATTTTAAAAGACCCAAGGAAAAAAATGCCCTTCAGCCTTCCAATCTAATAGGGTATACTTCTGGAAAAACCTAAACCCAATTAAATATTAATATATAGTGGTATTAATTAAGGGGGAAAGCCCATCAAGAGAACCCCAATATGTTTACAGTGTCCCCAGGAAGCTGGAAAATTTCACAATCAAGTGTGTAAATGTTCTAAAAAAGGGTCCTGAATATTTTATGAATATTTGTCATAAAACAGAAATAATAACCACTGTGCAGAGCTATTAGAATTAATATTTATGCTGCCAGCCATGAAATATTCATGGGGACAGAGAAAGGGGGGCCGTAAGACAAGAATTAATTTACATTGGGCTCGGTTTACCCGCTGGCTTGATGTTTAAAGACGGGTTGACAAGCCTCTATATGAATCCGCCAGTCACTTTCAGCAGTAGGTGGAGTGGAAGGGGAGGGGAGGGGAGGAGAAGGGAGAGAAGGGGGGGAAATGGGTCCAAGCTGCTGACAGCTCACAGATTGAGTTTCTGACAGCCCTTAAAAAACCTAAACGGCCCCCCACCTTTTTTTCCCTTCTTCCATTGCCCAAGGCGCTCTGTACTGCCACCGTTCATCCGATCTCCCCTTCCATCTGCTGAAATTAACGAATTAATGAGAGCTATACGCTTTACAGTGGGGCCCTATGAATGTTTACAGGCGATTAAATTATAATGCCACGGAGCTGTATAATTCATGAACCAATTAAAGGAAGTGTTAGTTGATTTGATGGGATGAGGACGTACAAAATGCATTTAACTAATAGGGAACCGTGGGCTGCCGATCGGCCGGGCGGGCTCTCTCGGATTACGCGGCTAATTGCTCTACTTTATAGGGCTGTCACAGATAGCCATGCATATTTCATTGTTCTCAAATACTTCAATTGTTTGCTTTCGTGTCGCTGCTGTAATATGTAGAAGCCCAGCCAAACTTCAGTGTAGTTAAAGTACCATGCCACCAAGGCAGGCCGGCTGGGGCACCCGGGGGGGAGGAGGGGGGATCCGCGGGGGATGGGAGGAAGGAGGGAGGGAGGGAAGGAAGAGGGAGGACCTAACCTGAGCTCGCCGCCTTAAATGTCACTCTGCAATTACATGATTAGAAGGCTGAGCATTCGATCCTCTTTTGTTTTTACAACTTTAGGCCACTAATTCCCTATGCAGACTTCTTAACAATGAAAATATTAGTCAAGTGACCGCATGATTTGGTGAGAGAGGAGGGTGGATAGCTGCTGTGCAGTGGTCCGAGGAGGCTGGCAAGTTTCCTTAATTGACCTCAGCCCATGACTTCCTTAGGCTTGTAGGCTCAGTTTCCAGCAACACCAGACAACTAATGCCAACTGTCTTTTCCTTCCACCAAGAGAATGCTCCTTTCCTCTCTTGCTTGCCTCGATTTGCCCATCTGTAAAGTAGGGTCATCAGGTGCTTCACAAATCACATCTATTTAAAACTTATACATGACAAGGACACATACTATTATCATCAATTCCCTTGGTTTGCTACAGGGAAGGAAAAAGCTGAGAGGACAAAGAATTGCCCTGAGAGAGAGCTGAATTATCCTGGTTCTCAGGGAAAATATATAATGCTTTTACTTACATGACTCCATATGCTGAAGTACATACGAGATGAAGGCAGCTGATTTCCCAGCTGGGAGAACGTGGGATGTCTAATTTAGAGAGCTGCCACATTATGTTCGCTCTTTATACCAACAATTTCAGTTTACTCTGCAAGGAACAGGGAACTCGACAGCAGGCTGTGTTGGGTTTTTTTCCCCCAGCACATCCTAGACTGACAGGCCCCAGCATCGATAAACTATTAATTTCAATAACACAGTTGACTCTGATCATCTGGGCTACTGGCATATTTCTTTCAAATAGTTATACTCTTCAGTAAGAAAAGATCAAGACACAGTTACAGCTAAGAAAATAAGTGTGGTCACCATCATCAGTTCCCTGGGTGCAGGTGGGATCTGTTTTCCTCCTCATACACACACACACACACACACACACACACACACACACAGCAATATATCTTCTGGAAGATACTACAGATCCCACCTAATTTGAGCAAGGAGGCTGAGCTGCTTCTCTTAAAACTTGATTTTTCTTCAGTAAAATGAATGGGCTAAGGGGCGGCCAGGTGGCTCAGCGAGTAAGAGCACCGGCTCCAGTGTCGGGATGACCTGGATCAAATCTGGGCTCAGATACTCAGCACCACACCCAGAAATAACTGGCCGTGTAACCTTGAGCAAGTTCCTTAACCCTGATTGCTTTAAAAAAAGAAAGAAAGAAAATGAATGGGCTAGATAGATGACCGCTAAGATCCTTCCTAGATATAAATATACAATTCAAATGACGTATGAATGCTATGTAAAAGTGGTGAGACCTCGAACTTTTTTCTTATTCTTTTTTTTTTTTAATGTAATACTGCTGAATTAGAAATCAGTCAAGCCTGGAACAATTCCCTCCTACATGGTAAGGGATATATGTAGTTTCAACCACTTTGTTGACTTGTGTCAGCATCTTCACCACAGGTGTATTACCAAAGTAGTCTCTGAACTGGGGGTGGGGGGCATATACCATGAAAGAGGTCTCATTGACAATGAGCAAAAGTTGAGGAATCCCATATCTATATCTTTGGCTTGGGGATAACTGAATTTAGACCTACGTTATGGTTGTAACAAATAGATTGAACTGTGAGAGTTAAACTCATTTTTAATACATTTCGGTTGGTCTAATGGTATAAGAACATACTACATAGTAGTCTCAGTTTTGCGAGAATTAGCATTTATGTCAAGTACTGTATTTTTTGGTGATATTTTGAGAGAATATGAATGCATGGGATGGTAGGGACATTTCTTTTTTCCCATGCCAACTGCTTGTACTCTTCCTATACCTTTCTTCCCCCTCCCCCAACCCCAATTTCTTTCCTCTAAGTCTTCTTATCTGGGTCAGAGAAGGTAATAGTTCTTTAAACTAGATCAGCTATAAGCAAGCTCTACCCTTCCAGACCAATTGTATTAAATATGGGATTATAGTTGAATTTATATCATCCTCAACTACTGCCCTAATACCAAAGGTCCCCTGAAAAACATATATGCTAAAATAAGCAATTTACCCTATAATAGTGTACAAAGTAGTTAAGGACATGATAAATATCTTACTGCCTTCAGAAAAACTGTCTGAAGAAATGCATTCCTAACTAGTAGTCTCATAATGTGCAATGTCACTGTGGGTACTATGAATGAGTGAGGATGATTCCAAGCAATTCAACACCTCTACTAACAAATGATTCATCCAAATAAAATGAGAATGAAACGAAAAGCCAATAAAAGTTGAAAGTCCCAAAATGTGTTGCTAAAACATTGTATGAGAGTCACGGATGAGTTCTAAACCTGACCTGATACCCAAACTACCAAAAAGAAAATCTGTGTATACATCTATCGTCAACTCTAAATCCATGTCCAAGTATTCATGGTGCTTTGTTTTTGTTACACTAATTAGTACCCTAGAGAGGGGTTGGGGGCAGGGTAGAGGTAGAATGGTATGTTGAAATTTCTGCAAATGTCTGATTTTTACAACTTGTAATTCACAAAAGGCACCCAAGTTAGGTCAAAATTTTCTTATCAAGTTATAACTTAAAAAGGTTTGATGAGTGATTAACCTTTTCAAAAAAAAGGTAAATAAACCATGAACAAAGTCTTGATTCAGGAACTGGTTAATTATTCTTTTTCATTTCAGATATTAACCTTCACTAGTTTTTAATTGTACTATACATGTAATTTTGTATGTGGTATAGATAGATAGATAGATAGATAGATAGATAGATAGATAGATAGATAGATAGATAGATATAGATATGTATGTATGTATATGTCTCATTCATCCATTCATTCATTCATTCAAAGTTGTCCCCATTGGTGGAGATTTCAATATGTGCTCAAGTATGTCTGAAAAGACCAATTTATGACTAACCACTTAAGTAAGCACCACAGAAGAAATGCTGTGATCTTTCTGGTTTAGGGTGAGGCGGGTAGAGAGCCTTTTCTCCTCCCTTGCCTTCTGCCCTCTACCCCATTGAGGATGAAGAACATTCTCAAATAATCAAGATGCAGACATTTAGGCTGCTACTACAACTGCATTTACCAGGCAGGTGAGTGAGTGGGGTGTGTGTGCATATACATATACATATTTAGTAACCAATATTAATGATTTGATATTTGATTTTATTATGTAATGGGGAAGTTGGGAAAATCTCACTTTTAAGTCACTCGGATTGCTCTAGCAGAATTTCCCTTTGGGGTACACTCTACAGATCAGTTCTTTTGCTCAAGGTGACTTTTTAAAGACAGGAATTTTAAGGACAGTCCTTTTAATGATGAGTTATGACTTTTAAGAGATGCTTTTTAAAATAGGATGATACTAAGGGTGTATAACTAGTTTTCTAATTTACCTGGAATTTTATTTAATTGTGTGATATACAAAAAAGAAATCATAACTATACCTGATGCAGATTTTCAAAAGGGCAGGGCTGTCAACAGTATTTATGTGCTATTTAGCCCTTCTCTCCTTCCTCCTGTATTGTCTATCTCCTTTACCTTCCTCCCCCTAACTTCTCCTTCCCCAGTCTACCTTCTGTTCTCAATCTATCTTCTATTCCTGTTCATCTTCTCATCAGCCCTATCATCTGCCCACCCCTTTCATCCTCTCAACTTCCATCTCTCTCATATGCTAATGAGCAGCACCATCAGTCAGAGCTACACCTCCCTTGTCTCCTGCACTTTGAAAAATTACTAACAATTTGCTCAACTGGATTTGTTGTTGTTATGAGGGTAGATGCTATGGAGATTACTGGGAAGTGGTGGTGGTATAAAAAGCAAAATGCATTAATAAAACATCAAAAGTCATTACTAAGTTTTCATTTCACAGATGAAATCATCTCTAGCCCCAAATTTCTAAGTACATCTCTTTTATTATAAGGCTTACTGTAACAGATTCAAATCAGTTACAAATCAAAGCATACCTCCCCAAAACACAACTCTGTAAAATAAAGGCTTGTTATAATATAGCCAGCCTACAAAGCAGGTTGTTAGACTTATCCCCTGATATCAGCTTCATAAACAGGTTCTAGGTTCCACTACACAACCTCTTCCTTTCTGAGATTTAGAAAACTTTAGTGTCTGGGGTGAATTACTAATGGAAATGAGTACAAATTGAGACTTGGATTAGATTCTTTATCTTCAGAGTAAACTGATCATAAGGATAAAGGACACTAACTTTTTGGATTCTCCAACCTGAGACTAATTCAGTGGTCTAGATGCACTGAGTGCAAACTCAACTAATGTGCTGGAAAAAAAAATACTCAAGGTCAAACTGTTTATTGAGGCTATATTTAGGTTAAACTTCTTAAGTGGACACTGCCTAGGATCAGAAACCTGAATTTGTAGATAAGCCTTTTCTAAACTTTCACTGGGACGGTCAGACTTGCAATTTAAAACCAAGACTCTTAGTCCAGAGCTTGAAAGTGACAAGTGCCTCCAAGAGCTGCTATTTGAATTCAAACTGTGACTGTCTTTCAGTGCTATCAAAGCTGGAGGACTTTTTGACTAGTTCTTTCTCATTGCACCTTCACTTTGGATGGTTGCATGTGTCAGGCTCACAACAGTTAGTATCAGTATGTACCAGCAAGTCCACAAATTCATACACCCATTTCTCTAGGGCAGACCTAGATACAAAATGGAACCTATTCGAAGGCCAAATGATGTTTGTTTTAGGTTATCCCATGGGCTTTAAAAAAGTGTTGAGCCTACCTAATGTAGGTTGACCAAAGCAGACTGGCGTGGTTTCTCAATCACACATGTGTACCACATGACAGTGGCAGAAACACTAGGGAAGACCAAACAAATCCAGATTCCCCTCGGGAAAGGGGATTTTGGAAGGCCTAGAAAAACATCACCACTTTTTCTTTCCTTGAGGCCAGCCCTGTACCTTAAGAGAAGAACTCCTAGGCCTCAGCAGAAGAGCTAAATAAGCTGCAATAGGGGTTAGTTCATGGCCTTGAAGAATCCATTCAGCACAGCAAAAACTGTGTAGAATAAAGAAAAGAGAAGATGGGTAAATTCACATTGAAATCTCTGTTGGCAACAGCTGACAGGAGACATCAGAATATGGCAATGTCAGAGAATCAGAAGCACAGCACGAATTACGTTCTTTGATGCTTTTGAAGCACCTTGGATATTTTCAATCACAAAGATGTATTTCAGTTCAGTATGGAAATGGCTATTTGCATTTCAATATGTTGGAGCAGGACTGCCAATACAAACGGACCCATGAAGAAGAGATCAGCTTACTGGAGTGAAAACCACAAGGTGACATCTAGGAGACCTTTAAGATGAAACGGAGCCCAGCTTGTAACATTTTTTGTTGACTTACCAATATTTCTGAATGATTGGGTTTTCAAATGAGATCAGTCAGCATGCAAATGAGGAAACAGGATTAAGACATCTTCTCTATCTGATTGGATGTGGAGTTTATCAAAAGAGTCTTTTTTTGTATCAAATTTCCATCACAAAAGGTCAAACTTTCAACTCCCATTACTCTTGCTAACTGCATTTCCTGTGACTGCTGGTTTATTCCTGATGCTGTTGCACAGACAAAATTTAACAAAATGCAGACACACACACACACACACACACACACACACACATACACCACTACTGCATCTGTCAAATGCAGTGGACCTACATTTTCCAATCTGATTCTATTTTTCTCCAACCCATAAAAAAAGGCCTTACAGCCAAAACATCACCTCTAACCTGATTAGCTATTCCCAGCTGATATTTTTATCATCTCTTTTCCCTTTTCAGCTGACAGGAGCATTCACTGTAGCGCCAGAATATTTGGATTTTACAACTCGGTCATCTAAAATATTTAAAGGGTTTTTCATATTTTCCATGTGTTAAGGACCTAGAGCAGCATCATGTCTCTGGCATCTCATGAATTGTTTCCTTGGCCTACAGCTCCTTGCGGGAGCCAGTCTGAGGTCTTGGGCAATGCTCTACCAGGAACAGTCAGAATCACCCCAGGAGAGACTGCTTCAGGTCTGCCTTTGGCACAGGCTCGAATACTTGCCAGGTAGTTTGCTAACCAAACGCTTCCTAATCCCCTTCCCACCAGCCGGCATAGGTGTTAAAGAAATGTATTTAGCTGGAATATTGAGAGCTACAAATCATTTGCTAGACCAGCGACAGAATAAGATTCAGGGAATCAAAAAGGAGCCCTAAAAATCACCTAAGTTCTTAGGCCAAAGTACATTCTAATCATCCCAGAGGTCAAGCTGTCTCTTATCCTTAAAGATTTCCAAGAAAGAAGATCCATTCCACCAGCTCCTGTGGTACTTATCTGCTGTGTCTCCCAACCTTTTTAGGCACTAACTTTTTCTTTATGTCTAATCTGAATCTCTTTTGGTTCATTTTATGCTTCTTTCCATTGTTCCATTCTTACTGGAAAGAAAGAACATTGGCTCCCTTGACATCCATAGAAAATATATTCTATGTACAAAGTCTTATAAAATACATATGAATAATATATTAGATGTATATGTATTTTATATGTGAGATATATCATGAGACAGGGATAACACAGTACATTTTCTTACCCAAATGAAATGATCTTTCATTGTCCTGAACCTGACTCAATCTATCTTTGTGGGCTCAAATCAGAGGGATAAGTGGGTGATAAAAAGACTACTACTTTCCTAACATAATCTCATATTTGTCTTTGGCTATTCCTAGGAGATTCAAAGGACTAAAAGTGGGCACTCCCTTGATCTCCAGTTTCTAACTCTGTATTTTCCAACTGCCTGACAGCTTCTCTGAAAAATACACCCCCACTTAGTGGGCCCACGAAATTAGCCCCAGTGGGTGCAATGACTTGAGGACAATGCCCAATTAGGTGTCTGATAAATGCTGTCAACTGACTGACCAACACCTTACTCCCAGTGATCCAGTCTATACTTGTCTAGAACCATGTTGTGCAATCATACTATGGTTTTGAAAGGAACTCTGAAGGTCAAGTGGTTGGGTCTTTGGCAAGTTATGAGCATTTGGTTTTATGCAATGAAGTTATTAATGTCACAAGGAAAAGTCTGCGTGAACCAAATTAAAGTCAGTATGCTCATAAAATGGCTCTCTCAATACCATTATCATCACAACGTATATAAGTCATCAGATGAGTACCTAGAGATTTCTGCTCATCTGATTTTCTCTGTTCTTCTTATTACTCAACAACTAAATGTTTCACAAAGTCATTTCCTACCGAAATATTTATGTTCTCAAATGTTTATTATCCTCTCTATCATGATCAAGATTTTATGAGCACTCTATACCAACTGTGAATTAAATGCATAATTTCTGATCCATCAAAATCCAGTTTGGCACTCTATTTGTCTGTATTATATAGCAGCTGCAATGGTCTCTAGACAGGTTATAAGAGAACCAGTCTGGATAGAACATCCAAAGCAACTGATATTTCTGGCCGGGGGCTTAGTGGTCACCACTGTTAACTAGTAATGAGGAGGGAGTTCATGGATTCCACTGAGTTGTCAGAGGGACTGTGTGATTATAAAGAAACCTTTTAGGAATCTCTAGCCAAAGATTCAGGAAAGGTTTCTCAACAGCAAGAGAAGAGGGGGGAAAGATACCAGAACATTGACATCCTATCTTAACTAAGGGGCCAGTTTCCAGTCCCCTATATTCAATTCAGAGGAAAGATAGAATCTGATGATTAGATAATTGAGAATCTGTTTAACTGTAGGAGTCAGAAGATCACAAATTTTAAATATACAAGAGAATCTAGGATTATAACTGAGATACTTTTTTTCTCTCTGGTGCTCAGGGTTAACCATGCCCCCCTCCCACCCAGGTCTTTGCTTGGTGGCTGTGGAGTTTGAGGCTCATAGAATACTAGAGCTAGGAGTGAAGAATTTGAACATAAAACACAGGGCATTGGAGCTTGGAAGGGGCATTGGAGCTAGGAGGGACCTGAGAAAATTAAAGTATCATCTAGCAGAATATAGAATATCAGAGCTGGAAGGAGACTTAAAAGTAATCTAATTCCATGCCTTCATTTTACAGATGGAAAAATTGACCCAGAGAGGTCAAGGGACTTATTCAAGGCCACGGTAGTGGTCCCTAGTCTGGAGACTTTCCCTGATGACCTGTCACCATGGGAATCAGCTAGCCTTATTGGGAGAAATGGTTTCACTTTGAAGATATTTTTGCTTCTTCTAGGTTCCCAGGACCATCTTTAGATGGTGCATCTCAACTGTTTTGTTTTTGTTAATAGAATGGCTTTCTACATATTGTCAGATATGGGAACAATTTCCCCAAACTAATCTCCATTGTCCTAGAGCAGAGGTATACAAGACAAAGCCCACACTTCAGATTAAAATGCAATTGAGAAATATTTGACAAAATAAACAAAAATAAGACATAGATAACAATACATTTTAAAACTAAGTCAATACACAATTTAGTGACCCCATTTCTATTTGAGTTTGAGACCAGTATCCTAAAGAAAATAGTGTGGTCTACTGGAGAGTGGTGAGAATCAAATGAGATAGTGTGTGCAAAGTATGTTTTCTTTTGAAATTGGAGCAAGTTATTTCTTTTCCTATCGATCTTAATGCTATCACCATAGCAGGTCAGTCCCAAATTTCCCCCTAACAGAAGAAAGTACTGTAACCACAGGAAGGCTAAGTGACTTTCAACTTCTTTGTTTTACATTTCCTGAAGAAGATGGTTGATATGAGTATGACTTGTTTCCTTACCACTGAGCATTGTTATTTTCCAATTTTATTCAGCTACTCAGAACACTAAAATATTGTATATTATTCTCTCAATGAATTCCAAATACAAGTTAATTAAGAGTCACTGAATCACCCCAATATATGTAAAGATATGTTTCAGTGGCATTATCATTCGTTTGACAGAATATGTATCCTGTGGTTAAGTTTTGTATAGCCCCCACATCTGAAGAGTGTATTTCTCAGTGTTCAAATTCTGCCCTTGGTGAAGTGGGTTCATTCCATGGCCATGCCAAACCATATACAATTCACCATTCTTTAGCACAATCCACTGGGCCCATCAATAGAACCTAGAGTTCTAGGAAACATTTTAAGATATCCTGAAGCAAATGAGAAGACCAATACTAATGTGTTTAAAAGACATTTGAATTTCAGTATCTCTGGAAGGGTCAAAGTGATGGCATAGAAAGAAGCAATGTTATTTTCTTTCTCATCTGATTAACACAAAGGGCTTTCATTCCATTTTATAAAGAACACATTTCTACCCAGAGAGCTAGCTCTCATAGAATCACAGAATGGTAGAGTTGGAAGGTACCTTAGAAATTAGTGCCTAAAGAAGTAATATGAGAAAACACCCTACCCCACCCTTCCTTTGCAGAGGTGAGAGGGCCACAGTTGTGGTGCATTACATATATTTTCAGACTTTTGTGGATATATTGATTTGTTTAGGAACATTTTTTGTCTCTTCTTTTAAATGTGCTATTTGTTTTATGGGAGGCCTCTCTAGAAGATGGAAGAGAAAGGGGTGAGGGATGTGAGGCAAAATTCTGTAAATTCGGATGTTTAAAAAAACGCACAATATATATCAAAAACAAAGAAAAATGTTTATTAAAGAAATTAGTCCATCTCTCTCATTTTATAGACAGGAAACTGAGGCTCAGAAAGGAAACATGACTTTCCCAGAGTCATCTAGCTAATGGGACAGGAGAATATAAGAGCTATAAATGTCACCCGAAAGGGGAAAATTGTCTGGGAGTCCAAGAAAATAAATGGGTAGCACTTGCAGTTAATTTGTGGGTCCCACCTTATACCAAGTGTTTAAAATCAAAAGAGGCACATTATGGTGTTTGGATAGAGGACCTACCTCTAACCACTCAGGAAGATTTGGGTTCAAGTTCTGGCCTTTGACATCTATTGGCTTTGTGACCAATCCTGAGCAAGCCTACAACCTCTCAATGCATCTATACAATCCTCTAAATTTGTAAGCTGTAGAATAGTTGTTATGTGATTTGGTAGAAGTCTCCTCACAGGGACTTCCCAATATCAATGGAATCAAAGGTATAGTTTTGTTTTGTTTTGTTCTGTTTTTTTTTTTTAATCAAAGAAGGGAAGAGGTCATTTAAGACATGACGATAACAGTGAAGTCAGAGCTGGGAGGAAGCTCAAACATTATCTGGCTAACCCCCACTGATGTTACTGACAAGGAAGTTAGGAGATAGGCAAAGTAATTTGCCTAAGGTCACCCAGACAGTGGCAGAGATGTGACTGGACAGAGACTCTAGACTCCCCATTAGTGTTAGAGAATATTCCTCTGCAATGCTTGAAGAGCCCAAATTAGCGACATGGAAAATCCTCATATTTTATATTGGAGTTACTTATTTCTGTTGGTGACACCACTTTCCTTCTTCCATACCAGTCACACCCAATCAGTTAATAGCTCCTATTGGTTCTGGATTACTAGCTGTTGGGACCCTGGGCAAGTCACTTAACCTTGTTTGCCTCAGTTTCTTCATCTGTAAAATGAGCTAGAGAAGGAAATGGAAAAGGATTCCAGCCAGTATCTTTACCAAGAAAATCCCAAATGGGATCACAAAGAGTTGTACATGACTGAAAAATGACTGAACAAAAAATTGGTTCTCTCTGTCACATCTATTGTATTCATTTCCCCTCCCCGACCCCCTCCATTCCCAGGACTGCCTTCCTAGCACAGGGCCTTATAAACCAATGGGGATGAATATTACTTTAAAAAAAAAACTCAACAACTCACCTATTAACAAATCTTCCTGCTTCCGTTTCCATCATCCATACCAATGCCAAAATAATATGACACTTCTCTGTTCAAAAATCCTTAATGGGCTCCCTCTCAAGTGAAGTCTAGATTCTTTTGCCTGACATTCAATATCCTCAGTAAGAATCTGACACCCTAACCTTTCTAGGATGATTTCATATTACTCCCCTCCACATACTCAATGTTTTAGTCAAAATGAACTCTTCTTCAGGCCCCTTGTTGTCTCTCTGAACATTCTCCTGTACTACCCCACCTCTGGACCTTTTCTCATTCAAACCTTCATGCCTGGAATGTCTCCTTTCCTCTTCATTTTTTTTTCTCCTTTTGGAGGGCAGTTGGGGTTAAGTAACTTGCCCAAGGTTACACGGCTAGTTTTTTTGTGTGGGTGTTAAGTGTCTGAGGCCGGAACCGAACTCGGGTCCTCCTGACTCCGGGCCGGCACTTTACTCACTGGGACACCTAGCCGTCCCTCCCTTTTCATTTTTAAAATGCTTATCTGGTCTTTAAATCTCAGTTCCTTGATGAAGCCTTTCCTGATCTCCCCCAGTCAGTAACGACCTCCCTTCTTAATGCACTTATTGGATAATGTCCCCCACAGCTGTATGTATTTCTGTCATTCCCTTACTAGCTCCATGAGGGCAGCAGGGACTGTCTCATCCAATCTTTGTATCTTCCTGAGTGCCTAGCAAGGATTCTACTCATGATAGGTGCTTACTCAATGTTGGCTAACGGTCTGTTTCTCTACAGTAAGGGACAAGTCCCAAAGCACAGCAGGAAACCTCAGCTCAATATAAGCATTCACATCTCCAGAAATCAGCAAATACAAATCAGGGCTTGATGTACTACTGTTCTGTTGATTGGCCAAACTTAAGAAACTGATGGAGATGTTGAAAATTTGAAAGAGGATCACGAGTACACTTCTTCCTTCCTCCCCTTCACCCCAAGAACTGGTTGTTGGGATGATGCCAGCACACCCCTGCCTCAGAGAGACAGAAAATTCTCCCTATTTATTTCTCCCCTAAAGTCAATGTCCTAAGTGGGATCAAAGATATTCAGACCTACAGGGTGAGAGGAAGGGGATGAAAAAAAATAGTGAACACCAGGAGCATTTCTCAAAATTCCTCTGAAGTTCTATAAAGGAGAGTGCTGGGAAGGCAGCAGGGTTTGATCCTTGTCACAAGACGTGTCAATGTTCTGGATGCTTTGGTGGGATACTCTATTAACACTAGAGGGGAAAGGAGTAACAAGGCTGGGTACATTTGGTACAGGTATCTGGAATGGACTGCGCCCCACCAAGGTCCTTGCTTTATAAATGCATTGTATAAAACCAGAACCTGCCCTTTGCACAAGGCGGGCATACTGGAAACTGCTATGGACTTAGAGTCAGCAGACCTAGGCCCTTGTTCTAGTGCTCCGACAAGCTAACTGAGTGACTCTGGGCAAGTCATTGAACTTCTCCAGGCCTCAGTTTTCTAATCTGTAATAGGGGAACAGAGTCAAATGGATGAATCCTAAGGTCCCTTGCAGCTCTAAAATTCAAATGTAATAGTCAACAATAGGAATGCTGAGTCAACATACATCCTGATCTAGACACAATGGGAAAAATGTTTTTAATGGATATATAAATATATATGGCATGGAAACTCTCAAGTTAAATTTGAAAGGAAGGGAAGAGGCTTTTGCAAAATATAGGATTTCAAGGTGATCATTGTGATCATCAGTTCTGACATGGCCATAAATTATCAAGAAAATTAGTACTGTTCTCACATCACTCATTAAAAAAAAAAAAACCCAGGCCATTCTGACTGACTGCCACTTGCCATTCCTGCTAAGTAATCAGATAGCTGTTAATTAATAAAGCTGTCAGGTGAATCGCCCTACTCTGGTCATTATTATCCATTCAGTAACAGGATCCCGCTATCACCACCCCTATCTGCCCCTTCGCTTCCAGCTCAATTAACTTAATGCTATGCAAATGAGAGGCTCTTTTCATCATTAGCTTAGAGTCCACGAATGTTAATAGCATAATTGGGCCTTCAACAGGGTAATTAGACACGATTTCTTCCATTAGTCTTACAAGGCTAATTATTGTTGATAGGAGAGAGGGGACAAGTCCCAAGGCTGCGTGCAAAGAGGGGCATCTGGTCAAAACAAATATAGACAAAACATCGACAAGGTAAAATAGCAACCAGAACCCAAGGCAAACTAGGAAGAAGGAAAGGAAATAAAGAGGAAGAAATCTTGGCACTGTGCACAAGGGTCATGGCAATAACAATAAGAACTTTAGAGACTTTTACAGTCTATGGAGCTTTTCCTGGCAAGAATCTTTTCATCTAGGGATCATACCCACTTTACAGATAAGGAAACTGGAGACTCAAAGAAGAAAGGCAACTTGATTATGAATAGCAAGACAAAGAATCAGGACTAATTTAAGTTTGTTGTTGTTGTTTTTTTTAGAGGGGGGAAGGCAAGGCAATTGGGGTTAAGTGACTTGCCCAAGGTCACATAGCTAGGTGTCAAGTGTCTGAGGCTAGATTTGAGCTCAGGTCCCCCTGACTCCAGGGTCTGTGTTCTACTCACTGAGCCACCTACCTGTCCTTTAAGTCTTCTGACTCTTATGTCCAATGCTCTATTCATTGTACCACATTGTCTCAAAGACAGTAAGTAAAGGGAAAATTATATTAACTATGAACATAAGGATTCTGACTTGTCTTTTGAAATAATGAAAAACTCTATAGTATTGAAAAATAAACCTGACAGAAACGAGGCATACACCAACATCTCACACTGTATACCAAGATAAGATCAAAATGGCTACATGACTTAGACATGATGTCTAAAATGTCAATGATGTCAAAAGCAAATTAGGGGAGTATGGGATATTTTACCTGTCAGATCTAGGGATAAAGGAAGAATTTATGACCAAACAAAAGACAGAGAGCATTATGAGAGGTAAAATGGATAGTTTTTATTACATTAAATTAAAAAGGTTTTTCATAAATAAAACCAATGCAGCCAAGATTATAAGGAAGACAGTCGAAAACTGGGAAATCATATTACAGCAAGTATCTCTGATAAAGGCCTCATTTCTCAAATATATAGGGAACTGAGTTAAATTTATAAGAATGTGAGTCATTCTGCAATTGATCAATGCATATGAACAGGCAGTTTTCAGAAGCAGGAATTAAAGCTATCTATAATCATATAAATGTTCTAAATCATTTGACTAGAGAAATGTGCTTTAAAACACCTCTGAGGTACCAACTCTTATCTATCAGATTGGCTAATATGACATAAAAGGAAGATGACAAATGTTGGGGGGGGGGTGGAAAAGTTGGGACATTAATGAAATGTTGGTGGAGTTGTGAACTGATCCAGCCATTCTAGAAAGCAGTTTGGGGCTGTGTGCAAAGGACTATAAAACAGTGCATACTCTTTGACCCAGAAATACTACTACAGGTCTGTATCCCAAAGAGATTTTTTTAAAAAGGAAAAAAAAACTTATATGTACAAAAAATTAATAGTAGCTCTTTTTGTGGTGGTAAAGAAATAGAAATTAAGGAGATGCTCATCAATTGGGGAATCACCAAATGTTTTTGGCATATGATTGTGGGTGAATACTATTTATGCTGTAAGAAATGACGAAGGGGGCAGCTAGGTGGCACAGTGGATAGAGCACTGGTCCTGGAGTCAGGAGGACCTGAGTTCAAATTTTACCTCAGACACTTACTTGACACTTACTAGCTGTATGACCCTGGGCAAGCCATTTAATCCTGACTGCCTTGTAAAAGAAATTATGAAGGGGATGGTTTCAGGAAAACTTGGGGAGCCTTGTATGAATTGATGCGAAAGTAAGCAGAACCAGGAGAACATGGTACACAGTAACAGCAACATTGTAATGAAGATCAACTGTGAAAGACTTAGCTGTTACTCTGACCAATACAATGATCTATGACAGTTCCAAAGGCCTCATGACACTCTCCTCCAGAGAAGGAACTGCTCAGACTCTGAATGTAGATCGAAGCATACTTTATTTTTTCTGGGGTTTTGTTTTTTGTGATGTGGCTAATGTGGAAATGTTTTGCATGACTTCATGTTATGATGAGTATAGTATTTCTTGCCTTCCCAGTGGGAGGGGATAAAGGGAGAGAACTGGGAAGTGAAAATAAAAATTTTAAATTAACAAAAAAAAAAACACAAGTGACTTTAGATCCTGTGAGAACATGATTCCATTTACTTCATGAAACACCTTAACCAATGCCTGCAATTTCCTAACATAAACAATAAAGACAGGAATTCAATGACTTGGAAATAAAACAAACAACAACCCAAAAAATGTTTTGTTTTGTTTTATTGGGGTTTTTTTTAGCTTTTTGGAGGGGGGAAGGTAGGGCAATTGGGGTTAAGTGACTTGTCCAAGGTCACATGGCTAGTTTTTGTGTTAAGTGTCTGAGGTCACATTTGAACTCAGGTCCTCCTGAGACCAGGACCAGTGCTCACCTAGCTGTACCACCTAGCTGCCCCCACAAAATGCTTTTTTTTCCCCAGGTTACAGGATCTGAAGTTTTACTTGACTAAAATCTTGGATATAGAAAAAGAACAGAATTGGATTGGGTTACTCTTGATATAACATTTAAAGATCCTTCTCAAAAAAATCAAACACTTCTTTAGCTCCCTGCTGAGACGTTAATTTTACTGCATTAATATACATTTTTTAATGTATGTACTATAATATACTGGGCATCAATATACTTTTTTTTAATGCTGTGTTGAAATCTACATAAAGCAATACAGCCTATGTACTAATGTGACGTCGGTAGAAACCATCTTCAGTGACCCTAACTTAACAAGCAACAGAGCCCAGAATGCTTGTCCGAAAAACCTTGGAACTACCTTCCTGGACATACTCCAATATTCTCTAACTACAGACTTCTCTGCCTTATGTTTCCTTTCCTGAAGCTGCCAGATGCTCTCTTTCTAAAGAGATTTAAGAGGGATAGCCCCTCAAGCAATTGTCCCTTCCGAGGCTAATAATATATGTGGAGTTTAAAAGGACTCTAAGAGGCACCTGGGTTGCTCAGTGGATAGAGTACTGGGCTTAGAAACAGGAAGATTTATCTTTCTGAGTTAAAATCTAGCCTCAGACACTTACTAACTATGTGATGACCCTGGGCAAGTCACTTAACCCTGTTTGCCTCAGTTTCCTAATATGTCAAATGAGCTAGAGAAGGAAATGGCAAACCATTCCAGTATCTTTGCTGAGAAAACCCCAAATGGGGTCACAGAGAGTCAGACATGACCGAAATGACCAAAGTACAAACAAAAAAGGGGGGCCTTCTAGATTCGATGTCTTTCTCAACAAATGATTCTCCTAGGTAACACATGATTAACTGAAAAATACTTAAGGGGAGGGGATAGTGACCTTCAAATATCCATAGGGCTTTCAAGTAAAAAAAAAAGGACTGGATTTGTTCCACCTTGTCCCAGAGGACAGAAATAACAGCAGTAAGTTACAAAGGGGAACATTCTAACTTAATTCGCTAACTAGGAGAGCTGTCCAAAACTGTAATGGGCTGCCCCAGGAAAAGCAAAACTGAAGTGCTATTTCTGAAATGGTATGGGGAGGAAGTTTTCACAATGTCAGTGATATTTAAGAAAAGGCTCTTCAAGATTTTAAACATCTGCAACCTGCATCTGGCAAAGCTCCAAGCTTTTAAAGCACAAAGCCAGGTTCAGCAGTTCAGTGCTTTATTTATGCCTCTAAGGAAAATGGAAAATTGAAGTACAGTCTGAAGTCTCCCCAAGACTCCTATGGGTAAAGAAAAACAAATATGATTTCTCCAAGTCATCTCTGTGTCTTAGTCCTTTTGCCTTTTTCCAGGAAATGAGTTTAAGTTAATGGTCTGGCATCAGGCTTGCTAAAAGTGGTGACATCTATTCATCAGGGTTTGAATCAAATGCCAACTATTCTGTGCTCTGGCACTGTTAAAGGTTAGTCTGTCATTCTCTACCCAAGGAATAAAGAAGTCTTGAATTTACTGATTCAGCAAGTCCAAGGACAAAGTGTTGATTTTCTCTCATTCCTTATTGGTTTGTCTTTAACTTTTACTGCTGGATACAACCTATTGCTCTGCTTAAGATTATAAATGAGTATAAAATTATAAAAATCAGTCTTCTGAACCCTGAAGGAGGAAAAACTTTCTGAATAGTTGTAAGACAGTAGAACAAGTCATGGACAAAATATGTCCTAGGTTTGAAGAGCTAACTTCAAGGGTTTCATGATCAGGCTCTTCCATCCATTACCTGAAACTCAGCAGTGAATGCTTTCTATTTTTTAATTTTAATTTTTTTTGGAGGGGGAAGGCAAGGCAATTGGGGTTAAGCGACTTGCCCAAGGTCACACAACTATTAAGTGTTGTCAAGTGTTTGAGACCACATTTGAACTCAAGTCCTCCTGACTCCAGGGTCAGTGCTCTATTCACTGCACCACCTAGTTACTCCTGTGCCACCTAGCTGTCCCTAGCAAATGCTCTCTAAATGGATAGTCACGTGGCGAATGTTACTTCTGTGCCACAAAAAGGGAGCAGCAAGATCTAATATATAATCCACAAATATTTCAGTGGGTTTTATTAATTTTATTAAATTTTTTTGTTGAAAGATACTCTGCATACCCTTTGACCTAGCAATAATGCTACTAGCTCTATGCCCCAAAGAGATCAAAGACAAGGGAAAAGAACCTATGTTTACAAAAAATTTATAGCAGCTCTTTTTTGTGGTGGCAAGGTATTAGAAATACTATATTGATCAATACAGCAATCCATGCCAGTTCCAAAGGAGTCAGGATGAGGAATGCTATCCACCTCCAGATAGAGAACTGATGGACTCTGAAAGCAGATTAAAGCATGTTTTTTTCCCTTTGTTTTTCTTGCTATTTTTTCACAATATGGCTGATGTGGATATGTTTTGCATAACTTTATATATTTAAAGTGTATCCTATTTCTTGCCTTTTCAATGGGTGGGAGAGGGTTAGAGGCAAGGAGAGAATCTGGAATTGAAAGTACAATTTTAGTTAAGGGAAAAAAGAAAGACATGCTATAATTGCCTGCATCTTGGATGGATAGTGAGCATAGGAAACATGAAAGCTCCTAGAACTCCTTCAGGTGGTACTAGTTGAGGGACACACAATTTCAGACTTGTAGAGTGCCTGGTCCTTCAAAGCACTCAACACAGCAACATAATACTAACAAAATAGTAAGCATGTACATAGCCCTTTGAGGTTTGCAGAGCATTTTACAAATATTATTTCATTTAATCCTCACAACAACCCTGGAAGGTAGGTGCTATTGTTATGACCATTCTGTAGACTTTGTGAGGGTTGCAGAATGAATCTTCAGTGGCAATGCCCTTTGAGCCTGGCTTATTCTTGCTTGTACAGAAAAAAAGATTCTGCTTCTGATGCCCACTTTTTTGCGCAACCTCATAAATTTAGGAATGCTAAGTAGCCTGGGTGCATGGAGCTGCACTCATGGACAGTCTTTTCCAAAGTCATGATTGGTCTCTTGGGCAATTTGGCCTTAGAACACGTTCAAGACTCAACAGCTTCAGATACAGGTGTCTGATACATGGAGGGGAACCTGTGATGGGTAGGTTTCTTGCCATAATTAGGCCGAGGTCAGTTAAGCATATGGTCAGTGACCTTGAGAGGAAGTAGTTTTTCTCAGGGTGAACAGTCCATCCAGTTCAAATATTAATGCGTATCCCTAGAAATTCTTGGAAGGAAGCCACTGTTATGAGTATGGGTGAAGGGAAAAGGGGGAGCACACTCATTTTCTTGCAAAATTTACATGGAAACAAACAAAAACAAACCTTGGACCTTTAGCATTCAAACTATGAGATCAGAAGCACTTATGCTTCAAAGAAAACTATGAACTCTTTACATGCAAACAAGAAAGGTTACAATAGACTAACCTTAATACAAATGTTTCTTCTACTTAAGAGTTGCCCAATATAGGGATTGTTCTTGCATTCAGTTGCACCATAAAAGTATTAAATTCACTTAGCCTCACTTCTACTGGTGACTATTCATCCATCACTAATACCTCAGATCAGTAAGGGATTAGAATGGAAGCACCTACTATGTGCCAGGCTCTCTGCTAAGCACCTTACAAAAATTCTTTCATTTTATCACAGCAGTGACCACAAGAAAATGGCTAATGAAAAATTAACCTCAGACAAGAATAGAATCTTTTTCTTCTTAATGAGGAAATGTTTCTGTCCTTAACAATCTGCCTGAAGATAGGAGGATAGGCTAAGTGCCCTGTGGAGGTCTCTCAGATCAGTGCTTTCAGGACCATTAAAGCTGGATTAAGATCTCATAACCAGGGTATGCCACACCCAGTACAGTGTTACTCAAAGAATTCTTCTTTTTGGGGGGGGGAGGGGGGAAGGCAGGGCAATTGGGGTTAAGTGACTTGCCCAAGGTCACACAGCTAGTAAGTGTGAAATGTCTGAGGCTGGATTTGAACTCAGGTCCTCCTGACTCCGGGACTGCTCCATTCATTGTGCCACCTAGCTGCCTCTCACACAGTTCTTAAAAGCACAATTCTGTGGAAATTAGAGGCATTCTCTGTATGCACTAACAACCAAGATGATGATGCTATTTCCTATCTTTAGTCTTTAACTGGAAAATTGACTTTACAAGAAAATACTGAACTGAAACTTGTTGTAAAGCAAATTCCTGTATATCCATGGGTGTCTTCATAAAAATTAAACTGCCTAATCCTTTCTCTCAATTTAAAGTAGCCTGCCTGTAGGTAGCATCACTTAAAGAGTTCTTATTCTTATCAACCCTCAAACAGCTAGGTGGTGAAATGGATAATAAAGTACCAGGCCTGGAGTTAAGACTCATTTTCCTAAGTTCAAATCTAAGTTCAGACACTTACTATCTATGTGACCCTGGGCAAGTTACTTAACACTGTTTGCCTCAGTTTCCTCATCTGTAAAATGAACTGGAGAAGGAAATGGCAAACCACTCCAGTATCTTTACCAAGAATACCATAAATGGAGTCACAGAGTCAGACCAACTGAAACAACAATTCTCATCAGCTCTCCCTGAACTTTCCCACTGCAAGATGTATCTCTCCAGATCCCCAACACAGACAAGATGATGTTGAATGACAAAGGGAAATCTGCAGATACACTGAACTCTCCATGGAATTCACTGTATTTTTCTACTCTGTAAGATCCTGGAGGCTGTAGCCAAGAGGTTCAAAGGTAATGTACATTTTTTGCTGTCTTTGCTTCAGAAGTAATTGCTATTGTGCTCTCAGCGACAGACAACAAACCTAGTAACAGACTTTCATAAACTAAGTTTTAACCCAGGGAGAGTAAAGCTGACCTTCCACATTTGCTCAGAATAATATTCACCAGACTTTTTCTTACACAAACATTAGAAGTAAGTGGTAAAATGTCAACAGTCCCTAGACAGGAAAATAATAGAAGAGATTTTTTTTCCTTTCTAGTTCTTCTTTACTACAAGATTAAAAGGCTACAACTTCATGAGGCACATATTTCTAGCCCTCACATCACCATCATGGGCTCTAAGCTCTGAGATTTGTAGCCAGAGGCTCCAGGTGACTGTCTGACGCCAGGCCTGCTGACCTAGCTGCTACTTGCCTGTCACAACCATCTTCATTTGCAGCCTCTGAAATCATATTAGAAAAAGCTAGCTTCTTCTGCAAAGGCTCCAAGAGCAGGAAAGATAGCAAAAGGTGAAAATACGTATTTTTAAGACTGACTATTGTTCCAACATAAACAGATATGCATTCTCAGAGGTCAGATTTTTCAGTTTGCCACAGATACTCCCTTCTCCTATCTACTTGAAGTGTCATTTGCATAGTGCATATAAAAACCCTGCTAGATGATACCAAACATTTCCAACATCTCCTTTCTTAAAGCCAACTTAATTGAGAGCAATTGATTTGTTGTGGTAGATGCAAATTATGCCACAGAAAGTGGATGGACATTTTTAGACTGGGATGGTTCTAGTTTGATGTGTCAAAAGGTTTCTTTTCATTAAGACCCAAGTAGATGAACGCTACTCAGTGGGCATATGAAATGAATAGGTATGCATCCAATGGCTCAGTCAGATGCCACCTCACTATCCAACCCAAAGTAGAATTCTATGGGATGCCACATACTCAGTCTATTGAAAACACATCAGTGTCCTTTTAAGGGACATAACAAGATATGACTGCAAAGCACTCATAGGCATGGAAACCCATAGAAATAAAGAAGTCTACAATATCCCCTTTTAGTATCATGTAACTGTGCGGTTGAGACAGCTAGATGGCTCAAGGGATAGAATGCTGAGCCTGATGTCAAGAAGAAGTCAAGACCTGAGTTCAGATCCAGCCTCAGACACTAGCTATATGACCTTGGGCAAATTACTTAACCTCTGTTCGCCTTAATCCACTGGAGAAGGTAAACCACTCTAGTCAGTATCTTTGCCAAGAAAACCCCATGAATAGTAAGGTCCTGAGGGTCATGAAGAGTCAGATATGAATGAATGACCAAACATCATCATCATCACCTATGGGATTGCTTTGTGGAATAGATGGAAAGGTACTCTCTATCAGAAATAGATCATTTTTTGTTGCTATTTCTTGTGTAACTTTTTGTAGCCAGATTCTCATTATCGGTCTCCTTGTTTTGTTTTGTTTTTTCCAAAGGAAAACACTTTTACTAAGTTTAACCCTTGAACCCAGACATGCTTGATGAACTGATACCTATTTCAAATAGCTGGCATGATCAAGTCTGAAGTATGAAAAATAGAATTCATATTTGTCCAAGGACATAAACAGGCACACCAGGTATTTGCTGCATCCGTTTTCCTGGAACAATTTAGAAATGCTACACCTGAGATGGCTCATAGAATCCTTTTAAAGATAGGTACATGGTTGCCAAAGGTAACAAACCAATGTTAAGAGAGGTACTAAGATAACTGAGCCTAAAAAAAAAGGCTTTTCTTCCAATATAAAAGATGCATCTATGGAACACATAATCAATGATATGTATTCCAGTCCATGTCTGGTAAACTCTCAGATAATAGCAGCAAGGTAGGGTCACTGGGGTTCTATTAGCTCAATTAATGAGGAGTAAGATAAGGCTAACACCCAGCTCTTCAGATGGCTAAGGAATAGAGCTGGTAGTAATGGAGTTATTAACCTGCATCAGCCAGTAAATTTTGCTGCTGATTCCAACTCCATTTCCTAGTTCAGGCCTCCATTAATAGGCTGTTTATTATCCCTAATCCACATAAGGATCAGCTGCTGAAATGTGAAAGCTTCCTGGAAGAACCAAATGGTCCCCACCCACCCAAAATCTCCCTGCTTTGCATTTTAATTTTCCCTTTGGTCCTATGGACTTCCTCTTAGGCGACTGTAACATTGCTTTCACTTTTAATTACTTAGGGCTCTACAACCTACGGAAAAAGAGAGTATCCCAGGTACCTAAAATAAGGCTCTTCTGATCCAATCAGGTGGCTCCATAGTATACAGGAAGGGCTATTTTAATTGCTGATTTCATAAAGTACCACTGTAAATGAGCATTTGTTTATCCCCAATAAATAAGAAATTCACTAGTATTTAAAAACTAAGATTAGTAAAGTGGCACAATGTAGACCTTCCACTTGTAAGAATGAAAATGTCTCCCCTAAAAAAAAGACAAGAAAAGAAAGGCAAAACAAATGATATTAAAGGAATAAGTCATGCAGACATTTAGAATGTCTGTGTTATCTATTATAGGACCATATATGGAGTAAATATAATAAATACAAGTTGACATTCTTGTGACCCAGCCACTCTCCTCTGAATCCTGTCCTCCTTCAACACTCAGCTCAGGTGGCCTCACCTCTGGGAGGCTTTCCCTCATGTCATCACCCTCCAGGTGTTAGTGCTCAGTCCTAAATTTTTCATGCACCATACATGTTTGTGTATGATTTGTAAGATGTGGTTAAGGCAGGTTCTTGATTCAGTATGTATGCCCTACACCCTTTTACACATACTAAGCACTAAATAGATATTTGTTGAATTAACAGCAGAAAGAGCACTTAACCCTGGGGGCAGAGGACCTGGGTTCAAATCCCACATTTGATAATTACTTCCTGTGTGGCTTTGGGTAAATCACATCATCTCCCTGGGCCACAGTTTCCTCTTTTATAAAATGAGGGGACTGGGCTAGATGAAATTCTGAGTTCCCTTCCAACTCCACATCTGTGATCCTATGGTGCTGTGATCCAAGAAATAGGGTGTACCTCCATCATATCAGTCAGTTTTATTTGTTGTTGTTCAGTCATTTTCAGTCGTGTCTGACTTGGTGAACCCAGTCGGAGTTTTCTTGGCAAAGGTATTGTCATGGTTTGCCATTTCCTTAGCCAGCTCATTTTATAGAGGAGGAAACTGAGGTAAACAGGATTAAGTGACTTGCCCTGGATTTCAGTAGCCAAAATGGAGGATATATTTTAATAAATTACCATTTTCACACTTCTTAATCATGGATATAAAGTTGTAATAGACACATTTTTCTTTTCCAAATTATGTATTTTGGTTTTCAGCATTTGGGTATAAGAGATAAAAGACCATAATTGCTTTTCTAAATTACTACATAGAAGTAGCATGCAAAAGAAATCATTAACATATAATTCCAAATGGTTTTGCTCAAAGGATTACATTGGGCCAAATTATTTCCTAATCATGGTATTTTAAAATCCATATTCAGCATGGACAACCTACACACTAATAGGTTGTCTAATATGACTTAAGACTTACTTGTCTGTTGATGAGAAGGTAACACCCAGCATAGACTCTAGGAGCAAAAAATGTCTTCAAAAGGCCAGAAAGTCCAGTCCGAGCCTCAAATTAGCATTCCATCCAAATAATCTGAGATATAGGTATTTATTGCATTTAAAATATCCCTTGATAACTTATTCCAGCAGGAAGTAAGATCTTTTTGACATTTAACCACAATCTGTCTTACATCAGTTTCAATTCAATATGACATCTACTAAATTCCTACTTGGGCAAGATACTATACTGAGTTCTGTGATTATCACAATGAAAAAGAACAATTTGTCTCAGATTGTCCTGTCTCAAACTGGCCTATAAAAATCCCTATCCTCAAAGAGTTTACAATCTAGTAAATATTCATTCTTGAAGCAGAAACTTCAGGCTAGAAGTAAATTCTCTGAGATAAAAATACAAGAAGAAAGAAAAGACATTCTATAAATTTTTCTGGACTTTAGAGAGGAGGCAGTAGTCAATCAATCAATCAACAAGTAGCTCTGAGCCACCAAATATGGGCCAGGCATTGTGCTAGGTACTGGGGATACAAAGAAAATGAAATGGTCCTTGCCTTTGTTGGGCTTGTATTCTATGTAGGAAAATAACATATACACATATAAGCAAATGCAAAATAAATCCAAGGTAACTGAGGGTGGGGAGGGGAAAGACTTAGAGAGATCAGAAGCACGTAGGAAGTACCAACTGGGCTGAACTTTAAAGGAAATTAGAGATTCTAAGAGACAGAGGTGAGGAGGTGGAGCATTCCAAACTTGGAGAAGAACTTGTTCAAAGTCAGGAAGACTGGAGACAAAATGTCCTGCAGCAGGAACAGCTAGAAGATCAATTTGACCCAACTATAGAGAGTGTGAACCAGCGCTCAAGGGAAGGAGTAGATGGCAAAAGGAAAAGAAGTCCTTTTATGAGACCACTAGAACAATTAATGTTTACATAATCCTTTAAGATTTATGAATTGCCTTCCTTATAACAGTGTTTTAGGAGAGGTTATATAAGTATCAAGAATGGGGACCCAGATAGTTGGGTAACTCGGGTCATCCTCTCCCTCTCCCTCTCCTCCTCCCTAAACGAAGCTAAATTTTGATGGCCAGAAGCTGGCCACTTAACTTCGGGCTTCCATACTTCTTTTCCTTCCTCCCTCTGTCCTTCCCTTCCTTCTTTTTCTTCCCTTCTTTCTTTCTCTCTTCCTTTTTCTTTCTTTCTTTCTTTTTTCCTTCCTTCCTTCCTTTCTTTCTTTCTCTCTTTCTTTCTCTCTTCCTTCCTTCCTTCCTTTCTTTCTTCCTTCCTTTCTCTTTCTTTCTTCCTTCCTTCCTTTCTTCCTTTCTCTTTCTTCCTTCCTTTCTTCCTTCCTTCCTTCCTTCCTTCCTTCCTTCCTTCCTTCCTTCCTT
>NW_027187344.1:5407224-5481858 GCF_028583685.1 Petaurus breviceps papuanus | reverse complement strand
CTTCCTTCCTTCCTTCCTTCCTTTTTAAACTCTCCTCATTTGTTGTCTTAGAATGGAAGCATAGAAGCACAGAGTCCTAGAATCCATACATCTTACCCATCTTGAGCTATTATTCTCTCTACAACTTTCAGTTTAAAACTCGAACCTTCCATTTCAAACCCATCAGACAAGTAAAGATGACAAAAGAGGAAAAATGACACATGTTGGAGGGGCTATGAGAAAGCAAGCATGTTGGTGTGCTTTGGGTGGAGCTGTGAATTAGTCGAGCAATTCTGGAAAAAAAATTGGAGCTCTGTTTTCAAAAGTTACCAAACTGTACTTGTCCTTTGATCCAACTATATAACTCCTAGTCCTGTACCCCAGAGATCAAAGAGGAAAAAGACTGATACATTAAAAAATATATATTATAGCATTTCTTTTCATAACAGTCAAAAGCTGGAAACCTAAAGAAACACCTACCTATGGGTAAATCACAACACAAATTATGATATATGGATATAATAGAATAATAATGTGCCATGAGAAATTTCTAACTGAACAGTTTCAGACAAAACTAAGAAGACTTCTATGTACTGAATTAAAGTAAAAGAAGCAGAATTAGGGGGGGGAAATTTTATAATGAAAACAACAGAGGGAAAAACACCTTTGGAAACTCTAATCAAAGCAAGGCTAAATTAATAAAAATCCAGAGGACTAAAGATGAAACAGGTCATCCACCTCCTGCCAGAAAGGTGATGAACTTTAAAATGTAAAATGAGACACATACACTTTGGACATGGACAATATGGGAACTGGTTTTACTATAGTGTGCACATTCAGAATGAGGGTCTTATTTTTCAGTATTAAAAATCTTTTAGGGGTGGCTAGGTGGCACGATGAATAGAGCACCTGCCATGTAGTGAGGAGGACCTAATTTCCAATCTGGTCTCAGATACTTACCAGCTGTATAACCTTTGGCAAGTCACTTAACCTCAATTACCTTGCCTTCCTCCCTCCCCCAGTGGAAAAAAAAATGTTCAGTGCTGGGTGGGAGGGGGTTTGGGAAAGGTATGCATAAAATATTTGTTTTTTAAAAAGAATTGAATTTTTAAAAAAGAAATCAAATTTTTATAATTCAACTAATAGTACAGAATAAGACACAGTTTCACACATGAATATCACAACACAAATTTGTTTTAACTATACTTATTTGTTACAAGGGAAGATTTTCATTTGGGATGGGGGGAGAGTAATTATCCTCCCATAAAAAAGAAAAGTAAAGAGCATCAATGAAACATCTAAAAGTACACAGAAGAGAATAGAAGGAAGAAGGGGGTACAGACAAGCAGGGCAATAATTTTAAAGGACAAGTTGACATGTCATAAATTCGTGATACAACCACCCTCTTTTTCTGGTCTTCCAAGCCCAGATGCTTGGAATGCTCCAAATGCTCTATACTGTTCTGTCAATATTCAAGAATTTAGAATGACATAAAATAGTAGAGCCAAAAAAGCCTTTAGAGACCATCTAGTTCTATCCTTTTATCTTACAACTGAGGAAACTGTGACTTATCCAAGCTTACTCTGCAAATGACTGGCCATGGAAGAGACTCAAACCAAAGTCTCCTGGGAGTTGGAAGAATGAAACACCTGCTTGGGTCAACTTTTTGAAAACTATAAATGAAGCTCAAAATGCTTTTCAGGTCTCCATGTGTTGTGGGCCAGATCACTAAGAAATATTCTTCAGGCAACAACACAATAAAATCTTGTGAGGGTAAAAATAAGAAAGCAATGAAAAAAGTTATGTTAGGACATTAGGGCCCTTAAGAGAACACATGGTTCAATCCCCTCCTTTTACACATTTGAGAATAGGAAAAAAAGAATTGATTTTCCTAGAAGCACGGAGCTAGTTGTGGAAGAGCTGGCACTAGAACCAATCATCTCCTGTTTCTCTGTCACTTGTTTTCCTCCCTACACAAGGCTGCCCCTCACTAAGGCCTCTTTCACACAAACTTCCTAGCTTATGCCAACTTTTTGGATTCACTCATTCCATCAATCAAGCAATAAAAAGCATTTTAGAAGTACCTCCTGCAGTAGTCGTATGGGGAGAATACAAGGTTTAGGTAAGACATTCTCTCTGACCTCGTGGAGTTCATAGTCCAGTAGGAGGGATGTCATTTACTATTGGAGGTTCCTGGGTGACACAGTAAATATAGAGTGCTGGACCTGGAGTCAGGAAGATCTGAATTCAAACCTGACCTCAGACACTTATTAGCTGTGTGACCTTGGGTAAGTCATTTTACCACAGTCTGCCTCAGTTTCCACATCTGTAAAATGGAGACAATAATAACAGCACCTACCTCCCAAGGGCTTTTGTGAGTATCAAATAAGATGATAATTGTTAAGTACTTAGTTCAGAGCCCGGCACATAGTAAGTACTATATAAATGTTAGCTATCAATATTCTTATTAAATACAACCACATTTGTAGTGCCTGGCACGATACAGCCACTCAGTGCTTTTTCCTTTTCCTTCCTTATATACTTAGTACAGTATGCAATGATGCTTGAGAAGTGCATCGCACTGTGGCGCACCAAGCACTCTGCCATCTCAGGGGGAAGGCTGTCACTGATTAGGGGTGGTGGGCACAACCTCATGGAAGAGGAAGCGTGTGAACTGAGCTTTAAAAGATGGCTAGAAATTGAGCAAAGTAAGGTACATGACACACCGGGGTTAGCAGGGGCTGCATAGCAAATATCTAAATGGAAGGATGGATTTGATGCCATCAACACACCTTTCCCCATTTCCTTAATCTCCAGGTCCATGGAATGAAAAAAATTGACATTTATGGACCATCGTGTGTTTGTGTGCTATCATATTGTGCCTCAGATCTCAAATAAATATGGTAATGGAATGCCCATTTATAGCACAGTCTATGAAGAATTAAAACTGCAGGTCATCCAAAGATTGCCATATGACTAGACACATTATGAAGGGATAGAGCTTGCAACATATTATCCGTGGCATTCAAGGGCTGGTGTAAAAGGGTTCATCACTAAGATGGCTGGAAAAGGAGGTGGGCTAGGATGACAGTGGTGGCCAGAGCAAGAATGTAGGATGAAAGCCCGGTTTCTCTGTCTTGTGAAGAGACCTTGAAGAAAGTCCTCCGGATATTGGAAGAAGCCATGGTACAGGGTTTGGAACAGAACATAAACAAGAACACGGGATGAAAAAAATGCATGGGTTGTGACCTATATACCATTGGAGGGAGTGCCCACACTGATGAGATCATAGATCCATTGAAGTGTATATCAATCAGCTTGTACTCTCTAATGTATCTCACAGGGTTGTTGTGGTGAAAATGCTTTGTGAACCTGAAACCATTATGAAAATGTAGGTTATTGAGATCAAGTAAAATGTCAAAATCATATGCACTAGGTGGCAAAACTGGTTGTGAAATCTCAGGCTTTGGAGGGGGTGTTCTAGAGAGTCCATATAAGCCCTTCCCTATAGATAGAAGAAGGCAGCTAGGTGGCACGATGGAGAGAGTGCTGGACCTCAAGTCAGGAAGACATCTTCCTGAATTCAAATCTAGCCTCAGACACTTACTAGCTGTGTGACCGTAAGCAAGTCACTCAACCCTGTTTGCCTCAGTTTCCTCATCTGTAAAATTGCTGGAGAAGGAAACAGCAAACCATTCCAGTATCTTTGCCAAGAAAACCCCAAATGGGATCACAAAGAGTGAGACACAACTGAAATGACTGAATGACGCAATAGATAGAAGAGTGTTATATAGCTAGTTTACCTGAGCAGAAATGAATGTTCTTCTTAACCTCATTCCCCAACATATATACTTCCCTTATTTGTGTCTATTCATAGTTCAGTTGCAGGTTGAACTATATAGTGTGTATTATGACTTTGACACCAAAGCAAATCCCATATGCCCCACCCCTGGGACTTTGCTAAGACTCTTGGGCAGAGATCCTCCAATCCTGGGCATCACCAAAGAGCACTTGACAGGTGGACTATTATTCTATTCTTAAAGATCTCCAAAGATTGTGGCATTAACTGATGAGCTAGGTGAATTACAAAAGCAAAATCAAAGCGATTCCTGTTTAACATTTTTCTCACACAACATTAGGCAGCTCCCCCATAGAGAACTTCTGTGGCACTTATCTGGGTTGAGGTGAAGAGGGGTGGGAAATATTGCTAGAGGCTAAAGCAAATTACAGATGATTCTGGGTGCACTGACTTGAACTGCCTCATCTGAGGCAGGAAAAACTCTTGCTAAATGAGCTTTTCTTCTCACTTTCTAGAAAGATTCCCTGAAACAAGTGAGGTCCCTGGATACGGCCCTCAAGAAGACCATGCGTTTAGCTAAACTGACCAAAAAATCCACCTCCTCTCCTATCTCCAGTTAGTGTGCCTTTATTCTCTTTCAGTCTCTCTCTTTTTTAAACTAACTCTTTTTTTTCCCTGTGAAGGCTATCGACTCATTTCTTCCACCTTGCCCTATCTGGCTGGCCAGTTCAGAACAAATGCACTTTTCAGGAAGGATATCTGTTGTTGTGTTCTGCCAAAAGTTTAAAGTCCCCTTGATAATACTGCCCATTTAGCCTTTATCCTCCTCTCAGATAGAGATTTTTCAGCTTGGGTCTAAAGTCTTTCACCATTAATTCAGATGCCTAAGGCTTGATTTCAGTGCTTGACAGTTAACATCTTACCCTGAGTACTAGCTGCTGCTAAGGGCTACCTCCCTGGAATGTCCTGTCAACCCTAAATTTAGCAAAGTGCAAGATGTGAATGTCCTATTATTTTAGGAGGCCACATTGTATAACTTCACTTGCTTGTTCAAGATCTTCCATGAAAGACCTGAATCTTCACAATGATGTCAAAGCAGTTAAAACTTCAATTCATTTGTTCCTTAATGGACTTGGTTACTTATTTAAATAGTGGCTTAATGTCATTTATCTTCAAAGAGGTTAATGGGTCCTAAAGGCATGCCATCCAGCCTTGAAAAGGTCTATGCCTAAAGACTGAGTTCCCCCCAAATCAGGCATGATCAGCTGGAAATCCAATGAGGAAAAAGGGTCACTGGTTAGGATGGCCCCTACATGCCATACCTGATGGATTGTGAAAAGGCTCTGTCTCTGTGAAAAAATCACAGAACGGGAGAATGGTATCATCTTAGAAACCATCTCATTCAATTTTATATATAAAGATCTTGATGCCCCTAGAGGGAGAGTGATCTTCCAAAAGTGACACAGGTTCCTACAGTCCCAACCTATGGGCTTCACGTTTCACCATGCTGCCATCTGTTGTACTGTCTGTAACTGGCCCTCCCCCCTGACCCCACTTATTTACAAAGGAGTGTTCTCTAGATGCAGAGTTCTCTAGTTAGACATTAGAGCTGAATAGGACCTGAGACCTGAAGGAATGCTACAGAAAGGGGGAAGTGAAATCCCCAAGGTATAGGAATCTGGGCAAAATTACCCTGTTTCTCTTCCTGGACACAACCTTCCCTCCCTTCAAATACTTCACCTACCCCTCAACTTTCCCTCGGCTGGGCAGTGACTCAAGAAAATAGTCATTTGCTGTTATAACAAACCTGGGGCCTATATGAATTTAGACTAATTCAATTCAACAATTAGTCCATGACCCTCCTGGCTGCTCCCATCCAACTATTCTGATAAAATCATATCTCCCTATGCTATAAATCCCTCTTTTCAAGTTTCATTTTTGAGGCTTCTTGTCCCCATAAAGCTGCCTCAATTTCATTTTTAAAGCTAAAAACATAGGTATTGGTTGGGGTAAGGATGGAATCACAGAATTTGAGAGTTGGAAAAGTTCTCAAGGGATATCTAGTCCAACCATACACCATTGTAACATAGCCAATAAGTGGTCGGCCAACTTCTGCTTGAAGACCTCCAAGGAAGAGGAATCCACCAATTCCCAGGGCACACCATTCTGCTAAACTGACCTCTGCAAAATGTCCATCCATTACTCTTGGTTCTGCCCTCTGGGACCCAACAGAAAAAGTCCAATGCTTCACTCCATGTGACAGCTCCTCAAATACTTAAGCATGTTCCTCCCCCACCCACAAACCCAATGACAAGGAGATGAAACAATCAATATATCACTGCTAGTCATTTGTAGCAAATGGGCTAAAAACAAGGGGGAGAGTCCCATATATAAGAACATTTATGGCAGCATTTGGGTGTAAGAGCAAAGAACTAGATGATAATCTTTAAATATCATTTTTGGATCTCAATGAGAGCCAAAGCATGAACTAATCGATCAGATTGCTCTGCTTTGCTTTAAAAATGCCCTTTCCAGTGTCTGTAACCTGAAAGACCAGATAAAGTCCACAATGGGTATGTATTCTCCCTGTTTGTGACAGGAGGCCTGGAAATTCAGAATAATGGAATTTCTCTTCTCTTGAGGGCATACTCCATGGGAGGAAGGGGAACAGAGACATCCTCAGATTGCAAATTCCGACTGACACTACTTTGTCAATTGTCTTGTATTTACAACTAAGAAACTTTCTGATGGTATGGATAGAAAACATATGAAGACCATAAATATGAGGGACACAAACATCTGGGGTCCTGAAACATATAAAGACTTTGTCAATCCTGTATCAGGCAGTCGGAACTTAGGTTTTGGCTCCTTGTACATGCAAGAGCACTAACTTCTTCTAACTTTAAGGGAATAAACAATATGGATTTACATATCATCTAGCCTGTTTGCTTCCTTTAACCAAACTTTCAGGTTAACATAGAGGTGATCATCAGCTGGGTAATGGATGAACAAACTTGTAAGTGAAGGTGTGGTGTGTTGTCATGTAAGAAATGATACACAGGAAGAATTCAAAAAAACTTTGGAAGCGTGAGCCAAGCAAAAAATATAAGGAGCATGATAACATCAAGAAAATCTCCAGGACTCTGATCAATGCAGTGACCAAGTGCGATTCTGGAGGACTGATGGCAAAGCAGTGCCGGATTTTAGGGACAGAATAAAACACAAGTTTTCAGACACAGTCAACAAGTCTATTTCTTTGTTCCATTGTGCTCGGTTGTTACAAGGGAGGGTTCTGTTGGTGTTATTGCTTGGGGAGGTGGGGAGAAGTGATCATAGTATTAAAAAATAAAAGTATTTTTCTTAAAAGGTCTAATCGATATATTCTGAGTTTCCCCCGATACCTCACTGATAATCCTGAATCGGGGAATGCTGTTCCCTTCAGGCAGCTAGTTGGGCAGGTTACCATTCTTGGTAAGATCTTTTGAGAAGGGATAGGATAGGAAGATATCAAAGATGGAAGTGGTAGGGTCTTTTTTATACCCCAAACCAACTGATACTTCTTAAAAGTGAGAAAAGGGGCTCTAGAAAGCACCTAGGTTTTGCTCAGAGATAGGATGTTGGTGGCACCTGCTATTGCCATCAAAGAAATTCAAGGAAACCTAAGCCATCTATTTCTTAAAGACTGTGAGTGTGCATAGCATGGCATCAGCTCCTGGCAGTTGGCAGTGCATGCCTGCCTTCTTCCCGGATGTGACTGGAAATCATGACTGTCTTTCCAAGCACCTACAGCTCTAACAGACAGGCAAGGGGGTTCGGCAGTTCTGCCATTGCCTGGTCTTTCCGCTGTTTGTTTATTATTTACTGCCACCTGCTGGCCAAAGGTATATCCTGCACACCCCAATAGCCTACTCAGAAATGCACAGAATGTATTCACATAGAATTGTCTAGGAGGGCTAGGGAATAATAGAAGGCATTCTTTACCCTCCATGTTCTACCTTAGTTACACCCTGAAATTCTCCAAAGAAACTAATCTGACTTTCTGATAAACTCAGGCCATAGGTAACAGAAACTCACACTGCTTAACAGTTTAGCAAAAATCAAACAATTAAAAAAAATATTTCTCTACGGAAAATAGAGTCAAGATGAGAATTTCTCAGGTATATGTATTTTTCCATTTATATAAATATATTGCCCTTGAACCAATTAAAAACACATTTAATGACTTCCTGTACCTGCTTTTGATAAATTAGGGCCAATCCTTCCAAAACCCCAAACTTAAGAAATCTCATGACTCCCCTCTTTGCTAACTCTGCCAAGGCAAAAGGCTTAGAGAAAGCCAAAGAAATCTAGTCCTAGAGTCAAGACCCCCAGGCCTCGTGGAATCCTTCCTAGCATAGCAGACAAGGTCCTGGGATCTCTGCCAGGGACTTTTTTTTTTCCATTTGGACTGAATAATTGATATCTTTGTGGTTGCCATTTTTCTGTTTTGCATTTTGTCAACATAAATGAGGTTCTTTCTGATTTAGAAACATTGTCCTACAAATGCCGTGGGATGAGAATGATGCTTTCAGTGAGATCATTGAACTGCTGAAGGCCTTGCAAAACGGAAGTTTGGATCTTTTCATTCCATTTTAACATAATTAAATGAAGCCTGATTTAATCTCCAGTACACAGAGTAGCTTAGGAGGAACACAGGTCAGATGTAAGCAAGATGAACTGGATTTTTTATTTGATGTAGTCCTAAATGTAAAATTCTAAAAGGTATTACAGCTATATAAGTTTCATGTCTACTGGAAAGGTACAGTGCCAAATTTTTAAAAAATGGTTTGAACTTCTCCAGAGGCATAAATTCAAATACCACTCACTGCAGGTGGGGATACTTCAAGTAACTGCCCAACTAACATCTCTACAAGGTTAAGTGAGAGAAAAACCTCAAGCTCTAACCAGAACTGCACCCTGAATGAAAAAGACCTCCAGCTTTGGTTTTCCTTCTGGTTGCCATGTAAAAGTAGCTATTTTAGGGGCGGCCAGGTAGCACAGAAAGTAAGAGCACCAGCACTGGCTCCAGTGTCGGGATGACCTGGAGATCAAATCTGGGCTCAGATACTTAGCACCACACCCAGAAATAACTGGCCGTGTAACCTTGAGCAAGTTACTTAACCCTGATTGCTTTAAAAATAAATAAATAACTAATAAAGGAGCTATTTGAGACTAACACATTCATATGGGTGCTCCCGTAGTGATGCGAAATGAGACTTGTAAACGGATCCTAAATAAAGGCAAAGCATACAAGATGACTTTCATTTGATTTGGGGGTGTTTGAGGGAGGGAGCTATAGAAACAAGCACCTGAGATCAGAGGGAAGAGGAGGAAAAGAGTGGGAAAGAGGTAATACCAAGAGTTATTAATTAATACCAACATTAATGACATTAACACCAGCAAGTAAAAAGGCCTCAAGTTCATATATGTAGATGGAGAAATCCATATATTCCCCCCAAGGAAGTGCTGAGGCCAGTTACCCAGCTTCAATGTCTCCTTCCCACCCTCCAGACATTCTTCAAGCTGCAAGTGATCTTTTTGTTAGTCTTCAACTGGGAAGATCAGGGCTTGTAGATTTAGAACTGAAAGGGGTCTTTCTAAACATACTCAAGGGCCTGGTTTAGAGGAAAGGTTGGTTCACCTGAATTCATACCCACTAGCTTTTGTGGATGGAGTAAGACATTGGATACTGCCAAGGCTTTAGATTGGAAGTGACAGTAGAGGGAAGGATTGGATTAGTGGACAGAGAGTGGTCCCCAAAGTCAAAAGGCCTGGGTTCAAGTTCTACCTCTGATACATATTAGCTGTGTAACCCTGGGCAAGTCACTTAACCTCTCGGAGCTCTAAGCAGCTCTCTAACACAGCAAAGGCTGACACCGATGCAGGAAGAGTTTGCTCATGTGGGAGTTCTCTACATTAGTGACATAAGAGGCCCAAGCCCTACTCTTTATGGCTCTCCTTTTTCCACACACACCATCCCCATCCACATGACCCTAAACCACAATGGTTTCCTAGCTCCCAAAGATGTCAGGTCAGATAATAAATAGCAAATTCTCCTTTTCACTTTTAATTCTGCGGAGGCTAGTAGTTCTTATTTGTTGTTGTTGGGTCATTTCAGTGTGTCTGACTCTTTGTGACCCTGTTTGGGGTTTTCTTAGTAAAGATGCTGGAGTGATTGGCCAATTCCTTCTCATTTTACAGATGAGGAACTGAGGCAAATGGCTAAGTGACTTGCCCAGGGTCACACAGCTAGTAAGTGTCTAAGGCCAGATTTGAACTCATGAAGGGTCTTCCTGATTCCAAGCCCAGTGCTCTATCCACTAGACCATCTAGCTGCCCCTGGTTCCCATTTACTGTACTCTGATACTAGAGATAGTAAAGTTAGGCTAAATAAATGTCCAGCCTAGATAATCCAGACTCAAAATTTTGGACATTATAGATTACTTTGGTCACAGTAACAAATTCCAAATGTTTAAAGGAACATCGATAATTTACCCATTCTTCCCTTCTTTTGTAGCTTCAATGCTGTACAAAAGCCTCTACCCTCTGATATGCCCATCCACAAGTTTGGGTCATCATGATACATGTATATTTTCTAATCTATGTGTTTGCATAAGCTATGTGTTTACTAATCTATGATGTTTGAATTTCCTACGTAAAATCTTCAGTGTCATCTTCCATTCAATAAGATCTCATTATCATTTTTGTATTCTTGAGTGGTTCCACAGATCCAAACCCATTTTCAGAAGAGAAACCCATTTGAGTTTCACCTGCCTGGGACAGTGTCAAAAGCCAGGGGAGTTTTAAACAAACCAGGAATGAGAATTCTGAAAAGAGATCTGGAGGGCATCTCAAGGAAGGACCTGGTGTCATATCTTTGTGCTCTACCATGGGACTTTCAGACTAGAGAAGACAGTATTTGGTCCTCTGTAGGCTACTACCTGTCAAGACCAATTTCATAGCTGAATAGATTGTACTGTTATTCTTTCTCCATAGCCACCGTGGCCATGGAGAAAGAAGGAAGAATTTCCAGGGCATCTCCATTTAAAACAAGGAGAAAATCACATACTCATGGATTACTCATTTCATAGGACCAAAAGTATGACTGGTTGTTTCATGAACAAGACAACTTCAATCATTGCCTCAGTTTCCCCCAACCAACTCTGATCTTTTGATGACTATACCTAGTAAATCATGATTTGAAAATGTAAAGCAACAATAGAAACAGACCGGTTAAAAGAATACAAAAAGGACCATTCTGCCAAATAAACCTATTGATGAAATAAGGACTTTAACCTTTGGTTCATTAACAGAATTTCAGCATTTAAAACATATTGCTACTTTTGACTACCCTGGCCACAGATTTTCTTCAACTGAAAAAAAAAGACTCCTACCTATTTTCCATAAAGAAATCTTTGTAGCAATCCCAGTGGAAAAGTCAAAAGTTTGACTTGAAAAAAGAAGCTACTTCAAAAGCATTGTCAAACAGAGGTGAGGGTTTCGTTAAAATGCATAAATTAAAGGGGTGTATGTTAATACACCTATAGGAAACTTTACATTGGGGGTTCTGTCCAAGGGCGGGCAAGAGGATGTGTATCTGCATGTGCTGGGGAGGTGAATAAAATATACATTTAATAAAAGAGCAAATTAATCTGTTTATTACTTACTGTTTGGACTGCGTGTGTGTGTGTGTGTGTGTGTGTGTGTGTGTAGAAAAATGAAAGAAAAATGTAGAATTTTCTCAATAATAAAAAGGGAGTTGCACTGCGGGGCCCCTAAAGCTTGTGAAAAATTAAACTCGACGGATTCAAACTGTCCTATTTCCACTTCAAAAGAGAAGAGGCACTGAGCTCTTCCCAACTTATCTTCAAACGCCCAGCACCCTAGAAAGTTTCTTTAAAAAAATAAAGTCTCCTGTTCCCCCAAGCACTGTACCGGTTACTGTATCCACTGTCTCTCCCTCTTCTAATTATACCCATGTGAGTCTATTAATCAACTTGTAAATTATTTAGAGAGTCATGCGCTATCTTCAGCTAGTACAAACACACTGCATGCAAAGACTTGCTGAAATCGCACAGAGGTCCCTACGGGTCTCTCTCCCGTGTTAAGACAGCTTGCAGCTCGCCAATACAGCGCTGTTAAAAACAAGGAATAACATTCAGCTTTACCTCCTCAGATAGAAAGATTTACTTTGCCTTTCAACTCAGCAACTCTTTGCAAGTTTTTAACAAAAGAGAAAAGCTGGCCTATTGTCGAATCTTTAGTGCGCATTTAGTGATGAGAATATTAATTCGCGTCAGAAATGAAGGCTTTGGCAAAGCGATGATTATTATCATCCTGGGGGTTGGTCTTTGGGAAGTCAAATTTGAAAACCTTCCTAATCGTTCGAAGTTAAAATGCTTGTTTGGTTTTCTGGTCGCTGTACTGGCCGCACTATAGCTAATTCTAGCACTGGTGGAAATTAGGATATCCATTTCCCTTCTCCCTTCACCACATCCCCCCCTTCGTGGGTGTGCCACATCATTAGGGACCCCGCTAGATGGAAATACCTAATAAAGAGGGAGGGAAAATATCTATTCTAGTTCACCTTGGAGGGCTTTCAAACAGCGATATAACGTCATCTGTTGATCTATTTTTCCATCTATACTCTGTGCATCAGGATCTGCATTTTAATGAGAAGAGCCATTATAGCAGCTAAATAGCTGCTTTTCCAAACAAAAATAAGTATGTGTCTACAATATTCTCTGAGGAATTCAGAGATTTTTGTGATTGTCCTGCTTTGGATGAGGGTGGGGGTGAGGCATGAATATCTGGGGGATGTGAGGAGGTTTGGATTAAAGACTTGTTGCAGTCTGGCACTAAAACTAAACAAATAAACAAAACCCAACAAACCCGTTTTGCAAGGGTATGAACATATTGATGTTGTCTCCTGCCAGTTATTAGAGAAATAGTCTATGAAAAGCAAGAACCAAACTCAGAAATTCCTGGCTAGATGAATAATCATTTCTGCATTCTCCTGACCATACTATTCCAACAAGTTTGAGACTATGCCTCTCATTAATAAAGACAAACATCTCACACACTCAGAGCAAAGACTTCAACCAAGAAGTACAAGATATGCCTTTGGCTGTTTTTAATATCTTCCCTGGACAGCCATTCTCCAGAGATAGCCAAGCAAAGCGAGGAAGAGAAAACAATTACCAATGGCTCAATGGAAGGCAACCTTTTTGAACTAAAGAGAGGATGAGGTGCAGCTAATTGGACTCAGAAATCCGAAGGTGAGGCTCCCACCTCCCACCAGGGTCTGGATCACAATTTATGGGTGAAACTCCCTAACTGTAACCTAGACATATATCAAGGGGCAGTGGGTTTCTTTATGATGTGGCGACCACAGTGTGACCTGGTGGACTATGTCAGCTTTTACACTCAGTACAAATACAAAAAAATAAATTTATGATTCAAGAACCCTCACTCTTCCCTAGGAAAAGTTAGAGTTAGGAACACAGCACCCTAAAACCAACTCAGGGATGATAGCCAGAGCAAAGGCTTGAGAAGGGGAGTAGGACTGGATGAGTAGGACATGATCTCCACTTCCAAGGATGGGAAAATACCGACTTGTGATGTCAATAGTCCAGACTTGCTAGAAACCTATCAATGCCAGGAGCCCAATTTTAAGTGACACATAAATAACTGAGTACTTAATTCTACTGAACACCTAGAGTTGGTATTAACTCTGCACTCTACCACTGTACAAGTGACAGAGATGTACAGCAATGAAAATTGCATGATTTAAGACAATACCATTCTTCATATGCAGACCAAACACCTATCCACTTTAATGGGGATTGTCTGCATAAAGAACATGCGCTTAAACCCTTGGGGAATAAATTTGCCATTCAATCTGCAGCTATAGTCAGAATGAGTTTAGGAGGTCAGACCTATATATTTCAAAGTCTAGGACACATATACTCAGCAAAAGGGAAAAAAAAAACAATCCAACCCTCCTTCAAACACTTCACCCATGCTGCTGGAGCCAAGGTCCCGTAAGAGAAGATTTAAGACCAAGTTGAGGTAGGACCTTAGAGTCTTCTTGCCAAATAAATGTGAAGACATGGGTAAGTGGTACAGCAATTAATTTTGTAATTGGCACTAAGTTGGGAGGTGTTGGCAGTACCTATAAAGATAAAAAAAAAAGTAAGCAAGACTAGAGAGGTCAGAAGGGGGTTATAACACCATCAGACCAAAACAGGGGGGAAGTAACAAATCCTTTTAAGGAGAATGATGTGACAACTAGTTCTATTCAGTGGGGGAAAAGATCATGATTATGGTGACAGTGGTGATGCCTTTATATCTATATATACACACAACTATACATACATATACCAAAATCAAGCCTTTGTCTTCAGAGATGAGCTCCCAAGAACTTATTCACTTGAATCATATAATCCTATGAGACCAGAGCTAGATGAGACCTTAGAAAATATACTTATTAGAACACAGAATATAATAGCATCACTCATTCACTCGACAAATATTAAGTACTATGTTTATCTTGTTAACAGCACGGTGCTGTTATAAAAGTTCAGATAATGTACAATCTCTATCCTTATGCTTATGGTCTATAAGGGAGATAAGATGCGGTAACCAAATAACTATAATATACAATAATGCAAAATAACTTTTGCATTCAAGAATGCAAAACAAAGTCTAAGTGGAAGGCTGTTGCCAACAGGAACAATCAGAGGAGACTTCATGGAGAAAAAGAGCACTTTGCTTGGGCTTTAAAGAATAGTTAGGAGCTCAACAGTTGAAGAAGAATATGAGAGATAATTCTAGGTCTAGGAAATGGCATGAGGAAAAGGTGGAGGCCAAAGAACGACAAGGAATGTGTGGGAACAGAAAGTGACCCAGTACAGGATTAGGGCAGAATATTTGGAAGGTCACACTATGAGCTAAGATTGGAAAGGTGACACATTGTGGAAACCCTGGACCTTGAATGCCTCACAAAGGACTTTGCACTTTCCTTTGTGAGCAACGAGGAGCTATTACAGGTTTTTGAGCAGAGGAGTGGAGAGCTCTATAAGTAAAGGAGGTTATCTCAGCAGTAGTATGAAGCATAGATTTGAAGGGGGAAGAGAATGGAGGCAGAAAAACCTGTAAGGCCCCATGATGGTCCACATGAGGGTTAATGAGAGCGTGTACTAGGGTGGTGGCAGTGGAAAGCAAGGAGGATTGGATGTGAGACATGTTTCAGAGAGGTATGATGTGAATTAGTGATAGCAAATTCAAATAGAAATGGGGGTCACTAAATCTTACATAAGGATCCTTGCAGGCCTCATAGTGACTTTGCTTTAAAATGGGACATTATCTGTATTTTGGTTTATTTTTATTTTGTTAAATGTTTTCCAATTACATTTTAATCTGGTTCAGGATGCATGCAGCCCTTGGGCCACATTTTTGACACCTCTGGGCTACAAGACTGGGTGATGAATTGTTTGTGATGGTAAAGAGAGAGGGAACAGTCAAAGATAACTCTTTTTTAAACATGGGAGAACAGGTGAACATTGCTGTTGGAGAAAAAAATATGAAGTCAGAAAGAGGGAGAAAGTTAGCAAGTCATCAAGCTAAAAGAGAAGCTCAATTAGACGATGTTAGAGCATAGACCACAGAATGTTGTAAAATACAGCATAGGCTATTCAAAGCTGAAGAGACCTTAGCAATCCCCTAAGTCAGAGGTTCTTAAACCAAGGACTGTGAACCTGTTTGTCTGTTTTTTAAATACTATGATAACTATATTTCAAGATAATTGGTTTCTTTTGTAATTCTATGTATTTTATTAATTTAAAAATATCATTCTGAGAAGGATCCTTGTCGCTCAGTCACGGCTGACTGTTTGTGACCTCATGGACCACACTGTCCATGGGGTTTTCTTGGCAAAAATACTGAAGTGGTTTGACGTTACATTCTCCAGTAGATTAAGGCAAAGAGAGGTTAAGTGACTTGTACAGGGTCATAGCTAGTGTCTGAAACTGAATCTGAACTCAGGCTTTCCAGACTCCAGCTTTAGAGCTCTATCCACTGAGCCACCTAGACACTACCTTTCTATGACATTTGGAAAAGATTAAGAAATACACACATGCATGCATACACACACACACACACACACACACACACTCTCACACCCTGCTAGGGGTTTGGTCTTGGACCCCACTAATTTCACTGATAAAGAAGTGATTTGAGAGTGCTCAAATAATTTAATCAAGTGCACACAGCTAATTGAAGGACAAACTAGGCCTAGAATCCAGGTCTCTTAAGATTCCCAGACTCTTTGGCATAGAGTAATCTAGAAAGAAACTAGAGAGTAGATATATCAAAACAGGCTCTGGTAGCAGTGAACTAAAATTTAAACATAAATACATGTAGTAGGAGGTAGGAGGCCTTACTGTCATCAGACCAATGTCCATTGTCAGTGGGAGGAAAAGAGACTTTGGTCCTAGGACGGGGAGAAGAACTCCCAAACCAAATGGGTGAGTCCAGGGGAATTCATAGAGCTAGAGTTGGAAGGAACTTTAGGAGTCATCTAATCCAACACATCCATTTTACCAGTGAGAAAACTAAATCCAGGAAGATTAAGTGACTTTTCCAAAGTTCCACAGGGAATAATCATAGAAGTCAGCATTTGAACCCACTGCAACACACAAACACCTACTATGAGCAAGGCACAAAGACAAAATCCAAACAGACCTTGTCCTCTAGTGGTGAACTCTCTGTTGGCAGATACAACTTGGACACAAGTAAGAATCGCACAAGGGAAATGAGGAAGAAGAAAGAACTACCAGAGGAGAGAAGATCGGGGAGGCTTTGCAGAGGAAGGAGCACCTGCACAGAACCTTGAAGGAAGATTAGGCTTCTGAGTTACCCCTCTCAGTCCTCATTTCTACCCTCAGTTCTAGATTTGAAAGCACAATAGCAATTTAAAACAAAGGTCGGGCAGCCTCTAAACATGGGCAGGGCTGGGATTTGAGAGTTAAAAAATGCCTGATGGAAAGGGATTGCCTCGAGGCTCGCCCCTGAGCCCCATCATCCCTTGGTGTTAGCTAAAGAGAATTCATATGGGCTATGTGTCTGGGCTTTTAGGAGAGAAGACTGGATGACTTCTCATCACCTAATGTGAGATGACCTTCAGTGAAGTCATTTAAGAAAAAGGGAAAATGACCCATGGGGGAGGGAAATCTTTGACCTCGGGTGAGTCACTTCCCCACCTCAGGCTTCAGTTTCCTCCTCTGAAAGATGAGAGAGTTGAACCAGATGGTGTCTAAGGTCCCTTCTAACAGCCTATATTCTGTTTTTTATTTTGGAGGGTGGAAGGCAAGGCAATTGGGATTAAGTGACTTGCCCAAGGTCACACAACTAGCTAAGTGTCAAGTGTCTGGGGTCAGATTTGAACTTAGGGCCTCCTGACTTCAGGACCAGTGAAGCTGGCTAAGCCACCTAGCTGCCCCTAAAAGTCTATATTCTAACATGGCTTCCAGCTCTAACATTCTGATACTAGGATCCACAAAATTTCAAGGAAACTTGAAATAGATATATAGCATGGTCCATTAGAATGACTTAATTTTTCTATTTTTCCCATAAGCTAGCAGAGTACTCTGTGCATGGTGGATACTTAATAAATGTACATTTAATAAACTTCATAAATGAAAAAATTGAACATCATGGAATAATGAATGAATCAATCAACTTGTGTAGCAACTCAGGTTGCCTACAGCAAGTACTCTATATTAGCGATCTTGTAGTTGATTAAATAGGTCAGCAGTTTTCAGGTTGACCTTCTCTTCAAAACTAAATTCTATTGAGGATTGTTTTCAACTTTCTTCCTGACTTAAATGGTAACAGAAAAGTTTCATGCCAAACTGGAATTTTTTCTCAGCACATAAACCTCTTTAGTTTTCTCAAAGGCTTTTATGAGGGCCACTAATGAGATCATGGTAGTATTTACTAATGTAAATTCATTCTTTGTTATTCCTTTGAGAGGAGCATTAGTGAAATGACAGAATTTATTGCAACTGTTACTGAAATATGATAGTTGTAGTTTTGGTATCTTTAATTTTGTAGAGATGTACAGTCTAAATAAACAACAAGCTTGGGGGGGGCATATTTTTAGCCTAGAACACAAGGTCTGAGATTACCTGACTGCTACTAACATTTATGGAAAATGGTAGTCAGCTTTCTTTGTGTTTCATCAAAACATATTATCCAACTGAAGCTAAATTTGAAAGAAACCTGGATTTGCTTTGGAGAAAGTTCAAGGCATCCCAGAATGTCCAGGCTGGCAGAGATCCTCCTCCTCTCCATTTTAAAGATAAAGAAACTGAGCCCCAGAAAGTAAAAGTAACTGACTAAAGGTCACAGAGTTTGGCGGAGCTAGAACTGAAACCTAGATTTCATGATGATAATGATGATGATGATGATGATGACAGTGACTAGTATTTATATAGTACTTTGGGGTTTGCAAAGTACTTTACATGTGTTATCTCATTACAGATGAGGAAACTGAGGAGGAGAGTAGTTAAATGATTTGACCAGGATCACATAGCTATAAATGTTTAAAGCAGGATTTGAAATCAGGTTTACTTGACTCTACACTCAAAAACATTAGGCACCACCTGACTGCCTCATTGCTTCCTCAAACCAAAGCAGTACATGTTTATTCTACTTTAAAACAAATCATTTCACCAAGACTAATCTATAGGAAGGGAGTAACTGGCACATGGATCAGTGACACAGAAGTTGAGTTGTCAGAATTTCTACAAAGAGGTTCATGAAGCCCACTAACATTAAGTAATGTATTTTGGCAATATTATCAAGGAGGGATGTGTAATGTTTTCTTAATTCACTATGGCAATGAATGTAGTTTAGGGAGCTGTCTCCAAGTAATCCCATGGAACCAACTTTTGGTTCATACTACTATCTTGACTCCTCCTTCCAGAGGTAGTAACTTATAAGATCATCTTTCAGACTCAACACCAGCCCCAGCCAGCCCAGACACCATTGTTCTCCCTACAGTTTGCCTGCTCATGGCAACCACCTCACCGTATCCTTTTCTAGGTCAAATCAAAGATTTTTTTTAATTTAAAATGACCCATTTACTTAAGAGGGGAGGGGGGAAAGTCAGCTATTCACTTAATTAAGCCTGATGATTAAAACCCCCATGAGACCAAAGGTTTTTCAAGGCTCATAATGGTAGTAACCTACATATGTATGTTGATGTCTTTCATATCTCAATCATCCCTCTACTGGACTCGCTGACATTCTAAGGGTTTGAGGACTACACAAGTATGTGGCTGCTAATTGATCTTGTTTCTAAGGACTATGAGAAGGACTATGAAATATACATATGTGAAATGATTTGCTATTCAGGGCTGTAAAAATCTACAAATGAAGTAAAATTCAAGTATGGAAGGTAGAAGAGAACGAGCTTTTGTTAAGTGCCTAAGATGTGCCAGATTCTGTCTTAAGCATTTTAATAATAATACTATCTCATTTAATCCTCTTAACCACCCTGAGAGTTGGTGCTATTATGATCCTAATTTTACAGTTGAGGAAACTGAGGCAGACAACAGTTAAAAGTGACTCGTCCACGATCACATGACTACTTAGCATCTGAGACCAAGCCTGAACTCAAGTCTTCCTGGACTAGTGCTCTTTTGAACTGCTTAGCCACCTCATTTAAGTAAGACTTAAATGTTCGCCTCCACTGTAAGGTTCTCATATTTAGTCTGACACCGTCTTTTACATCCTGGTCGCTGCAACACTTCCCCCTGAATAGGTGTGAGATGCTTCAATATCTAGTTTGTCTGGAATCATTCAGTTTATCTGAGGCATATTGTGAAAAGAAGAACACAGTGAAATGATGCTCAAAAGGTAGGTTGGCAAAGGCCTTAAATGACAGCCCAAGGAGTTGGCATTTTGTCCTCTAGGCAATGGAGAGCCACTAATGGTTGGTTTTTGAATGCTGGAGTGATATCATGAGACCTGTACATTCTAATGCCTTTTGGCAACTGCATGAAAGTATCCTTGCAGTGGCAAGGGGTAGCCTCAACCTTCAGGGCCAGTTTGCTGGAGTTGCTTATAAATATTTTATTATCATATAAAAAGTTAAGCTTCCTCCATGTGACTTGGTAGTTTTCAATCTTGCTACTAAAGGAATGAGAAATTAGTCTGTAACTTGGAATAAAACTAAGAAAAAACCAAACATGGAAACCTATATTCAGCAATGAACATCTTGGCTAGATAAACCACCAGAATCAGGATCCTAGGCAACATGAGACAAGAGAGATGAAATGTAACAGGGAGAGGCTTGGGAAGAATTACTAGGTGGGGACTTCATTGAACAGTCAAATTGTGGAAAGGAAAACAGTGTCTGTCTGGGCTGATGCTTCAAGGTTACTCCAAGAGAATAATATCCTATGAGTGACTATCTCTGGAAAGGAAAGTCAAGATGAAAGGAAAGACAAGAAATCATACTTTTTCTTTGGTTCCATGGATTATTTGGAAAGTGTTCCCTAAACCACTTTCATATTCAGGTTGGCTTGAGAAAACATCCTACCTTGCATACCTCTCTGTTGTTATCTTAAAAAGCACATCATTAATTTCAGAGAGTCCTGTTTTCTCTCTGTGAAACTCATCCTTGGAATCTCTAGTAAAGAAGGGCTCTTTGGGCTTTTTTTAACCCAAAGGTTCTTTGGGTCCAAACACAAATTAGCAAAAATATATCTGTTCTTAGAGATATATTTTTGAGAAGTGAAAGAAAAAGGGCATCCCATTTTCATAAATTTGCAATATTAGTTACTCTTATCTGGCAAAAAAAAAAAAGAGAAATCTCATCAAAAAAATTACTAAGTTGAAATTCACAAGTTCTTTTTCATAAGGACTTTATATTCCTGCAACACTTTCCTTTTAGCAAAAATCTATCATCATCAGTAATCTAAGCTCATATTAAAAAATGCACAGAAAACATCTCTCTACAATATACCAAGCAAGGGGTCATCCAGATTTTGCTTCAGTTTAATAATAATAGTAATAATAATAATGTGTCTATATAACACCTTGGGGTTTATAAAGCACTTTACAGATATCTCATTTTGTCCTCCCAACAACCCTAGAAGGCAAATGTTTTAATATCCACATTTTACAGATGAGGAAACCGAGGCAGAGTGAGGTTAAGTGATTTGTCCCAGGTCATACAGCTAGTAAGTATCTGAAGCAGGATTAGAACTCAGGTCCTTCTGCCTCTTAAGTCCAATACTATATCCACTGTATCACTTAACTGCCTCTTTAATATGTGAACTTCCTCAGAGAGTCCATTGCACTTTTGGAAGACTTAATTTTTAAAAAGCTTTCTTTACACTAAGCCCCAAGTCTTCCTTGATGCAATTTACGCCTTGATAATTCAAGCTGCTGAATCATAATACACTTAGTTTTCATTACCCAAACTACAAGAATAGAAAAACTGGAATAGAATCTTAGACCCAGATATTGGCAGACTCTCTTCTACAGATTTCTTGCTACAAAAAATAAATACTATAGTGCCTCACAAAGCTTTAGCTCTTGCTTCATAGTTATCAGAAACTTTACTTCCATTTTTCATAATAGAGAAAACACATAAACTCTCTAGTAGTTCTTAATCTAAAGTTAACAGTGGTCATCTGTTTCAGGGGGCATTCCTGGCATCACATATCTCTAGAGGTAGGCCCCTTCTGGTGGCGGCATGTTTCTAGTGGCCTCCTTGATAGAAGGCATGTAAAACCAGAGGCCTCCATGTTGGTCTCCATGTGTCTCCTTTCTCCTGCCCACCACGATGCGGGGAGAAGGAAAGGGGCTCCATCAAAAAGGACAGGACTTTGAACAGTAAGAGCTGTTAATTCAGCAGACTTCAGAGGGAGAGACAATTCTTTAGTTTCTTCTTCCTCTCTTCTGAACGTGCAGCTTGGGCCTCTGACAGTTATCCCTTGGGCTTCCTTACAGGAAGGAAAAGGATTTCATCTTATCCTTTCAGCATCTAGAGAGCATGGAGGTGTTTATGTGAACCTGAGACTGGATCTCAAGGTTTTAGCAGCCTCATCTGCTTTATGTGTGTATGTGTGTGTGTTTTTTCTTGAGCACAGGTGACCAAACAGTGATATTAAAAGAGAGATTTTTTAACCCAATAGCTCCTTTGGGAGTTTTGGAAATCCTGGGTTCTGCAGCTGGTGCCAGCTGCCCTATGGAAAGTGTTCCTTGTAGCTGCTACAATGCTTCTTGGAGAAAAAGATGTCCACTGAGAGGAGAATGAGGCAAAGCCATGCCTTAGCTTGTCAAAAGATAAAAGACATTTAAAAAAATTGTTTAGACAGTTTTAGACAGTTCAGAACTGAGGTGAAAGTAAAATGCCTGTTCCTGTCTTAAGTATTTGTATAATGCTTTAAGGATTTGTCAGCGCATGGTTATGAATTTTTTGTGTTTAAGCATTTCTTTTGTGATGGAGGAATTAAATAGCTGTCCTATACCTGATCAATCTACTTTGTCCATGAGTATCTTATTAGAAAGGAATGTGTAGGGGCGGCCAGGTGGCTCAGCGAGTAAGAGCACCAGCTCTAGTGTCAGGATGACTTGGATCAAATCCGGGCTCAGATACTCAGCACCACACCCAGAAATAACTGGCCATGTAGCCTAGAGCAAGTTACTTAACCCCACTTGCTAAAAAAAAAAAAAAAAAAACCAATGCAAAAATGAAGAATTAAATCTTTGGGCAGCCAGGTAGCACAGCGAGTAAGAGCACCAGCTCCAGTGTCAGGACGACCTGGAGATCGAAAGATCGAATCCCAGGCTCAGACACTTAGCACCCACCCAGAAACACCTGGCTGCAAGTTACTTAACCCCAATTGCTTAGGGACGGCCAGGTGGCTCAGTGAGTAAGAGCACCGGCTCCAGTGTTGGGATGACCTGGAGATCGAAATCCGGGCTCAGATACTCAGCACCACACCCAGAAATAACTGGCCGTGTAACCTTGAGCAAGTTACTTAACCCTGATTGCTTAAAAAAAAAAAAAGAAAGGAACGTGTAAATCCCTCTTGGGATATGAACCAAATCTAAGCTTTTCTGAAAATGTTGTTCTACAGAGTTCTATTCTAGGATTAGGGGGCATAACAAGTCAGAGAATTTAAGAAGAACCTTCCTTGTCTTCTGGGGGAAGAGTTATAGTACCCCCATAGGATTGACCCTGGCCTGTGTGAGTCCCAAGCTAGAGTCCCTTAGTTGGAAAGGGTAGCTAGCCCCATGGACCACTGGCTCTGGAGGGGACTTTGAGTGATCATTTTACTCTCCATACCTTTAGGCAAGTGAATATTTAATCTACCTAAAACAAATAATCAAAAATCAAATTTCAAGTTCATAAAGGAAAAAGACTTTTAAAAATCTGTTTGAAATAGGTAGGTAACTCCCTTCCACCGTTACAAACTAAGTGTGTTGTAGAAGAAAGATCATTGGACTAGGAACTAGGAGTCCTGGGATCTAGGCCCAATTCTGTCACTACTAACTCACTCAATTTTGGGTAATTTCCTTCCATTGTTTGAGCCTCCATTTCCCCATGAATAAAACGAGGGGGGATTGGCCCAGATAATCTTTAAGTTCTTTTCTGATTCTAAATTCTGAATGACATAAGTTAGGAACAGTCAATGTTAGTGCAAAGCAGAAGTTACTCATGAGTAAAGTAAATTGATCTCTGCTTATGAAATAGTCCATCCTTAACTCATCTGGTTATCATTCCCCATTGTGAACCCCCAGAGTATCAGAGATTTCCCACCCTGGTTTATTTCTCACCAGAACTTGTAACCCTTTGGTGGTTAGTGGGTAATATGACCCACCTTGCATTTCCTTTTCAAAAAATGGCCGGATGAGTTCTCCAACATTCGTATTGCTTGCAACTGCTTCTTTCAGCAGGTGCCCACAGCAGACTGAGGGAAGAGAGGAACAGAAAGACATAGGTTAAATTTTAAATAAGATGGGAGGAAGAGAAAAATAAGCCCCAAAGCTGCGTGCTAGAAAAAGGTCACTGTGGACAGAAAAAAAATAAAAGGGCTTTTCTTGTATGAGAGTATGCCCAAGCAAAAACAAATATCATACAGAAACTGAGCAGCAAAGGCTGTGGAATGAAAAGGAATGCATTTGATGAAGAACATATTAAAAATGGAAGGCAAGAGAAAAGACACTAATAAGATGTCACCAAAATAGGAAATCCAGAAGGGCCTAGTTTAAACTCAGAATTACAGAGCAAAATTTAATACTCCTTGACTTAATGGGAACAAACAATATCCAAGAAATGAGTAAGCACAATTCTGAATGATGGGTCCTAAATACACATGTGTTAATAATGCTATTATGTAGGAATTGTTAGGTGCACAAGAGCCAGGATATATCAATTGCTAGTTATGGGGATGATCCTTTCCATCGGCAAATAACTTCTAGGTCAGGGTGGTCCCTGGTAAGTAATTTTCAAAATATGGCTGATGTGGTCGTGTTTACCTTGTTAACATTTAAAGATATAAATCCATCTTTAGAAGCAGTGCTTACTCTTAATAACAAAGGTTATTTAGTTATTAAGCCATATGACTCAATTTTCACATTAGTTGCTATATGCATAAGTCAAACCTTCTTAACTTTGCCAATCATTCCTTTCTCAACCTGAGCCTGAAGCAGATAGCGCTAATGATAATAGCAAAACTGAAGACTTCTTTACCAACAAAATTAGTTAGTCATTATTTTGTTCATTATTTTTATGTAATGATAACAATTCTGTCCAAACCAATTACATTACAGTTAACTTATTGCAATAGTAATGAAAATGATGCTTCAGCATCATTATTTCATTATAAAGATTCTAGAAGTTTGGAGGGAAAAAATACAATGGGGTTTGTAATGAAGAAAAGAGAGGTCAAATAACTTTGTTATTGCTGTTGTTATAATTATTGACTGTAAGACTTCATAAAAGAAGGCTGTGTGATATAGTTGGATAAGTATCAAGTTAGGAGTTCAGAGACCTGAGCTCCACTGTCAAGGGTTGTGAAGTTGGACAAGCTTCATAAACTCAGATTCCCCATCTTTCAAGTGAGAAAGTTGGAAGAGATGATCTTTAAGGTCCCTTCTAGCTATAAGTCTATGCAATTTGTGTAACCCTGGGCAAGTCGCTTACCCTGTTTATCTGTTTCCTCATCTGTAAAACAATCTGGAGAAGGAAATGGCAGAACACTCCAGTAGCTTTGCCAAGAAAAGCCCAAATGGGGTCATGAAGAATCAGACATGACTGAAATGACCCCAAAACAACAATTCATACAATAATAAATATTAACTGCAGAAAAATGTACAAATATTAGAAGCAGTGTCTAAAGAAGACTTTCAAGATGTATCTTCTCCATCTGCTCACTTCTGGAGCCTCATGTGAGTTTCTATAGACAGTAGTCACTCAGTATGTCTAGACTGATTAGAAGAGTTTGGTCTTGTTGATTTTCTTGGTTTTTAAGGAAATGGTGAAAATGTGGTTTGGTAGTTTATGTGTGTATGGAGACAAAGCAAGGGGATGACACACAAAACAAAGCTTTTGCCGCTTAAGACCCAGAAAAAATCCTTTTAACTTGCTATAGCAACCCTGTATCTCAGCATGGAAATTCTGTAAATGTGTTAGCTACATGCCCAAATCTTAGCTGGCTGAACTGAGCATACTTATGTTGTCTTAAATTGATCAAGGACAGCTCTGTAGCTTATAAAATTATAGATGCAAATCCTCAATTGTCCAAGAGAACAAAAAGATTTCCATTCTAACATATAATCAAGAAATGACAACATGAAAAGGAAAAATTATGATGGGTCACTTTTAGCTTCTTTCTTAGAAAAAAATCTCACCAGCTAAGTTCATTTCTGTGCAATTAGTTTATGAGGAAATTATTCAAATAAAAACATTACTGAAAGAAATATATTGCACAAGATAAAAATAGAGCACAGTGATAATTACTTAAGGATAAACTAACATTTCATTAACTCATTTAAAAAAATCTAGCACAATTTGTTTGTGCTTTGTTTATCAGATCTTAATTCTTTAGTTAATGTCTTTGCCATAATAACTGCATATGTATGGACAAAATAATAAATACAAACAACAAAAGCATCTTTAAACCAAGGATGAATCTGTGTTTGCTTTTCATTTGTGACAAAATGCCAATGCACTCTATTAATTGCAACTAAGATGCTAGTTATAAAAAGACTTACAAGGATGATTATATAAGCAAAATTAAATGGAGGACATACTATCTAGACAAATTTGGTTTACAAAAATAAAAAACCTAATACTGTGGGAAGGAAAAGTAAAAATTTTGGCCAGAATATATATCTCTGCTGATCAAATATGATGGATAACTGAGCAGCCATTCATTTTATACATGTAAATACAGAGACACTAACCCCGGTTATTCTAAGTAACTTTGGTGTGTAAAGTGAAAGAAACTGAGTTTTTAAATGCCTTTATCAAGGGGAAGATCCACTAGAAACTTCCAAGAGTTCAAAGTGGGGTGGGGAACACAGGTTATGTAACTACATTTTATCTTTAAAAATAAAATGGAGGTTGCTTCAGGGTTGCGAGGAGTTTAAGGCAGGGTCTTTAACTCTCCCCATCTATACTGCCCTGTCTGGTGCCATTTCCTCTGACTTTCAAATCCTTTATGCTTTTTAACACATGCTGGCATCTAATGCCACCTGGGACCACCCTGTGAAAGGCCGGGAGAGCTCATTTCAATATTTTCTCTCCTCCTGGTGAAATATTTATTGAAATGGTATACAAGAAAAAGTCTCCATCCAGTTCAAAAATTGTTGGCCTGTAAACACCTCACTGGGCTGGGGTTGTTGCATGATACCAGAAAATAAATAAATAGAGAGCCCGCATTATGCAAGGTTCATGGTTTCAATGGAGAAGTCAAAGCAGGAGGGCATCTCTAAAAAACTACCACTCTAACAGGTATAAAAATGACAACCAGAAAAAAATGTTCTAACTGGTTTAAATTTGGATATATAGTTTTATTTGTTAATTTTTTATAGCAATATTTTTCAGGGAGAAAAGTTATTCTGCAGTGATGGACAAACTGAAAAAAAAAATTGTGAGCATTTGGGGAGGAAAGAGAAAAGATAAATGATTTCCTGGCCCCCCTCAAAAAAAAAAGTTGGAAAGGAGATGGAACATATTTACTGGAAACTTACCATTGATAATACCATATTTCTGAGCAAGGAGAGCTGCCTGTAGGCTTTTCCCACTGCCTATGGGTCCACAAAGCAAAATCTTTGGAGTAAAAGGAGCATTTGACCGATGCTGGCTTTGGACATAGGTAAGAGCTGAAAAGAAAGGATGGAGGGGTAATAAATTTAAGGACCCAGATAAAAAGAAAACCATCTTACCACACTTTTGCTTTGCCTTTCTTAATGGGAACAATTATTCCCTTCTTTTACAACACCATGGAAACTCTGTATCTCTATTGAGTAGCCACCAGAGCGGCAGGTGAAAATAATTATATTTCAGGGACTCTCCCCTCCATGGAAAGACACAGGAAAGGCAGAGGGGAGAGGAGGGGAGCAATTAATTTCAGGAGAAGCCAAAGAAGCACCTGAGCACTGCCCAGCAATCTCTATAAAATATAGTGGCTTCCATTCTTTCCCACATGTTCAAAATACTTGTTATTGGTATGCGGGCTGTACATGAATGGCATCGCACTGTGATTTCTCAAAAATCAAACAGGATTGTGGACTTCTTCATGCTTTATTCCTATTATTATTATTTGCATGAAAAATAGGGGTGGCATGAAGCCCCCAGACTGATTCTGTTCTCCCTTGTCAGAATCTGCTTTTGATTTCTACTGATCATGCCTGGTATTAGATGGAGGGTTCTAATAAATTTATTAGTCCAAGGGCCTATCTCCTGGGAACTTCTAAAGGACGGCAGGATTTGTGAAGAATAATCCGTGCAGCTGCACTCCAATGACACAAACTTGGTTGCAGGTCCCCAAAGAAATGATGATCAAATGGGTCAGGGAGACGGTGGGGCTTAGTTCCCTCTCAAGGACTGACTAGGGTGTGCCTGGCATTTGATGAACAAAGGGAAATGGAAACACGGAGGTGAGATACTCCTAGAAATGAGGTGACTATCACAGCAGTGTGCTTCAGGGGCCAGGGAGTCATGAGAGAAAACAAGTGAGACCACCTGAAACCTGAGGGGAAGAAAGCTTGGAGAAGTGAGACAGGCTCATCAGTCCAATGAAAAGTCAGATACTTTGGAGATCTAACAGCAGGCCTTTTACAAGGCTGCAGGCCCCCCTGTGGAAACCAGATCTGCTTCTCCTTAACCAGGCCTTCTGAGGGAACAGGGACTCTGGCTTTGCAGGCAATTTGCAATTGTGAAGACAATTAGATTGCAAGTTTGTATGTAAGCCTTTGGTCCCAGAATACCTTCTTATTTCCATGACCCTTCTAAATTGAGTTTCCTGATTTTCCCTGATGAAGGAACATAAGAAGGAGATGCAGATGCCCCTGATTTCAGGAAATGGGACAGTTCAAAGGGGAGGAACTATTACCTAGTGTTGAAATTGTGGGAATTTCATAGTCAAAGATCTTCATAGATCTATAGAACCCAGATGGGGATTCAGACTGAAACCTAGATCTCAGAACGCTAAAGTTCAAAGTCACCACAGAGTAAAGAATGTTAGAACATAAAATATTGGAACTGGAAGAGACTTTAGATCAAAGATCGTTAAAACACAGAACATTGAGTCTGGAATAGTTCTAAGAATAAGGAATGTTAGAATAGAATAACCTAGTCCATAGGATGTTAGAACATGAAGCATAATAGCTGGATGGAAAACCTGAGACCATAGAATGGCATCTCAGAGCCTTAAGTTCACCTCAGTCATTTTACTGATGGATAAACTGAGGCCTAGAGACATTCTGAATTATTGCCCACCTCCACCAAGGTCACATAGCTAATAAACGTCAGAGATGGGGGTATAACTAATACTCTTTTCACTGTTAACATGTTGCCTGCATCCACTCCCCAAACAAGGAAAAGCCAGAGGAATCTTGCCAACTAAGATTCTTTATCCTCAATCCTTTTCACAGTCCAAAATTCTAAAAGCATACACACTACAGGCAAAGTAGCCTGCTTACAAATGGTGCTTAATTTACAGTAAATAACTAAGTTAATTAGAAATAATGATCCCCCAGACAGTCTCAACATCTAATTATTCTTTTAAAAATATCTGGCTGGTTGATACACTGCAGAGAGGAGGGGGAAAAACAAACTAGAGATTTTTTTATTCCAATTTTCAATTTATCTCTCTACATTATTAATTAATAATAATTAATATTCAGACACTCACATTTTTATTTACAATTCCAAGCATGAATTCTTTATGAACAATCATATGAACTTTTACATTTAATTAAGTAATTTGGAAGTAATTAATGTATGAATTCAGAATCGTGGCATACTATAAACTTCTCGGCTGTTTATCTTAGAAGTACAGTACTTGTTATTAAAGATCCTTTTGAGATGCAAAATAACTAGAAAATTATAAGTAATCACAAGACTGGGATTTTTTTTAAGTGTAGTATTCTTTGGACTTTCAACTGCTAGTTGTTGGGGTTTTTTTTCAATTTCAAAATATAAGATTGTGCCTCAGATATCAGGTAAAATCAAGTTTCAGAAAACTCATCAAAGCAAAGCCAGTTTACCATCACACTCCTTCATACAGTAGCTGTTCTTCAATTAAATGCCCTGAGGATAGCTAGGAAGACTCTGTCTATGCGGGCTACAGGATTGAGGGTGACTGCTATGGGTGTCTGACCTGGATAATTCAGTCCCTAGAAACTTAAATCTCCTTTTCCTCAAGAGGTTTATCCAGATAATTGTCTCAATTTTCTGCATTGCTCTGCCTGTGTTGACAGATTATAGATAGACACTCCTCAGGCATCAAGCACCTTTAGGAAACTGGTGAATTTTCCAGATAACTGAAAGTTGAGACTTTAAGCAGGTGGGATGGGGGGTGGGGGGATGACAGATATTTTAAAATGCTAATTCTTTGAGATGGAAATATTTATAAAACACATTACACTCTTTTTTGAATAAACAGGATTGCTGAACATAATTTCCCTTTTTCTTTATGACTCAGGAAAATCATTAATGACAACAATTATGAACTATACAGGAGCCATAGTGATGTGCTCAGGTGACTATTAAAAGTATACAAAGCTCCTTGTGCCCAAATTAAATTACCTCAAACTTTTTGAGAGAGTGAATCTACTTTTTACACTTTTTCTAATCTATTCCCTCACTATCATTTATTTTTAAAACTTTTTTTTCAGTAAACGGTGGGGGGAGGAGAAAGAAAAAGAAAAATGAAACTTTTGTAACAATATGCATAGTTCAAGCAAAATAAATTCCCACATTGGTCATGTGCAAAAATGTGTCATTTGTATCTCCCTCCCAGGAAATGGGGGACACACATCATCACTGGGTTTCTGGGATTATAATTAGTCTTTGCATTGATCAGAGTTCTTAAGTTTTTAAAATTTGTTCCTTTTCACATTATTGTTATTGTATAAATTGTTCTCCTGGTTCTGTTCCCTTCACTCTGCATCACTTTATGTAAGTCTTTCTAGGTTTCTCCAAAACTATTCCTTCCATCAATTCTTATGGCACAATTATATGTTATATGTTATCATATTTGCTCAGTCATTTCCCAATTGGTAGGCACCCTATTAGTTTCCAGTAATTTGCCACTATAAAAATAGCTGCTATAAGTATTTTTGGACAGGTTAGTCCTTTTCCTATTTCTTTATTCTCTTTAGGGAATAGGCTTAATAATGATTTTGGGTAAAAAGGTTTGGCAGGGGGCAGGGCATAGTTAAAATTGCTTCCCAAAATGGCTGAATTTACTCACAACCACAAACAGTGCCCCAGTATGCCTTTTGCCGGAAGCCCCTCCAACATTTATTATTTTCCTCTTTTGTCATATTTATCAATCTGGATGTGAGGTGAAACTTCACAGTTGCTTTAATTTGCATCTCTCTAATTAGTGATGTGGAATATTTCTTGATATGACTATTAATAACTTGGATTTCTTCCTCTAAAAACTGCCTTTTCATACCTTTTGACCATCTATCAACTGGGAAATGACATTTACTCTCATACATTTGAATCAGTTCCTTATATATCTTGGAACTGAGACCTACAGCAAAGATTTTTTTCTAATACTTTATTTCCCTAATTTTATCTGAATTGGTTTTGTTTGTGCAAAATCTTTTAAATTTTATGTAGTCAGAATTGTTTATTTTTCCTCTTTGTCCCTCATATGGTAGTGAATTCTTCCCTTATCCATATATTTGAAAGGAAACTTTTCTTTGTTCCTCTTTGTTCTTCCCATTTATTAATAATGTGACCTTCTATATGTAAGTCGTGTATCCATTTGGAGCTAATCTTACATAGGGCAGCTCAACATTTCTTGCTCTTATTAGTGTGGCTATCTTCTCTTCTATCTATCAATCTATCCATCAATATTTATTAAGCAATTACTATTTGCAAGGAATTATGCTAAGCATTGGAGATACAAAAAGAGGCAAAAGACAGTCCCTGCCTTCAATGAGCTGAGATATATAATACACACAATAGCCTCATAAGTTATTATTATAAAGATGCTGGATAAATAAGATGTCACTATATTTTGATAGTCACCTTGAACAGCTCTGGAATATTTCAAATGATGCCATAAGTTTATATTTACCCTGGTAGAAGACATCCACACAAGGCTGATCAGAACTGATAACCTTCAAAATTTTGGGATAAGAAGGGAGAATCCTAGGCATGTGCCTGTGATACTCAATTAGTCTCTTGGCCGTTTCCTGCTCAGAGATGCCCAGTGGTGCCTTCAGCCGGTTCTGTATTTCAGGATCCGAGGGCCAGTCAAAAGTTGTGTGATAAACCTCTGTGGAAAAAAAGAGGTGTGTGGGGAGGGTGTCTATTAGAACAAAAGACCATTGCTCCAAATCAACAAAGCTCTGACCAATGAGGATCATATACACCATCTGTCCACACTTTCTATACTGGACCTAAACTTCTGCTAATTTAAAGCTTAGAAATATTTCATCTATGTTTGGTTATGATCCAACCTTCATCCAATTATTCATTCAGTAAATATGGGATGGAATGGACAAATTCTTAGTTCAGTCCCCGGGTCTTCTCTTGGTTTTATCAGATTGAGCAAGAATTCAACTTCTTTCTGCCTCAGTACATTTGGAAGGGAAGAACAATCAGATTACAGATAAAAGAAAACACAGCCCTATCTGAAGATAGACAGAAACCAATGCAACTCCTGAATGAAGACTAGTAGAGACCTTCATTGTAAGCAAAACCTAATTAAGAAAGTGATAGAAACAAAATGAATTGTTGTACTATATTCCCAAGCCAAATATAAATGATTTTGTGCATTATTTAGCACTTTGGGTCATCCATGCTACTGTTCACCACCTCTCTCAGACATTGACTCTCCAGGTAGAGGGAGAGGAAAAGCTATTTCCCCTCGGTCCCTGGCAGGTTCCCTCCCTCAAAAGATGGAAGAGGTGCCAACACAATCAGCATCTTCATGTACTCCCCTGCTCCGTTCACTAAGGTAGATATACAGCTGACTGTCCAACAACAACCCACAGAAATAAAACCACACCCCGAAGTCACAGTCTCCCGTCACTGATAGATTCTCCAAAGGGCCACCGGCTGTTTTATGTAGTTACCATGAGTTTCCTGATTATAACAGAGTCCTGAGTTCTCATCTTTCTGCTCTATAACATAAAATCAAGATGTTGGAGTGGATATATGGATAAGGTCCTAGTCCTGAGATAGACCCAATACTGAATGAAGCATTTAAGTGTCTACAATATGCCAGGGGCTATGCTTCACACTTTAATGAGAATGGGGGGGGGGAGGGGAGAGACACAATGTATACAGAAACATCCAGTGTACAGTGGATGAAAAGTCCCAGAAGTTTTAAGGGTTCTGCACCAAGATGGATAATAGGACCCAGGGGACTGGAAGGGCAGATGGTAAGGTCTGGAAGTCCTCCATCTTACCAGAATAATTGTAATTGGTGGCTTTCTGCTCATCAAAGTGAACAGCCATGACCACTGTGCATGAGGGGTTGAGGAACTAGAGGGATCTAGCCCACCACATCAGAAAGAGCTGAAAAGGTTTCAAGTCTCTGAGTAAAATGAGGATTCTGAGTTCCCTTCCATGGGTGAGGGAGGGGGGCAGTGTCAATGTTTAGCCATGAGGCAAGAGAGAGAAGGGAGGACTGACAGAAAGGTTTGGGGAAAAGGGGACTCATTGGCAACTACTTGGGTTGAGGAGAAAAAGTACACTCCCATCCCCCTCATATGGTTTGTTAAGACATATCCTTCCTAAAGTGACCTTGGACAAGGGTCTTAACCTCTCTGGTCTCCACTTTTCTCCTCTGCAAAATAAAGAAAACGGACTAGATTAGCAGTTCTAAATTGTGTTCCACAAGATGTGAATAGATATCCTGTGACAAAAAAAATAGTACTAGAAATGTTACCCTCTAAAATATCAAAGAGTAAATTATGTATGTATGAAAAATATCACATGCCGCAAGATGTTTGTTATGAAAATAAGTTTAATTTCCTTGATCTTAATCTATATTTTCCCTGACTGCTTCTAATCTCCAAAGACAGCCCACATCCCCAGGACTCTTCAGATTAGAATCTCTGGATTCTAATTTGTTTCAACCCCAAAGATTTTCCAAGGCCAATCTGGACTACTTGTTGTTCCCCTAAATTCCATATTCCATCTCCCAACTCTGTACTCAAGCTATTTCCCAATGTACTTCCTCATCTTCACCTTGCAGAATCCCTGTCTTCCTTCAGGGATCAACTTAGTTGCCACTTCCTCTACAAAGCCTTCCCTCATCCCCACAATTGTTCATGTTCTGTCCCTCCTCAACTGCTTTTGTAATAAATTTATCTGTGCACATGTTAAATTCTCCTAATACAATGTAAGCCAGTTGAGGGCAAAGACTGTTTTATTTTGCCTATGTATACCCAGTACCAAAAAACATACACAGTAGGTGCTTAATAAATATTTGTTTAATTGAATTGTCAAGTAAATTTGGGAAAGTGCTGAATTAGACTTATGTCTCACATTTTATGAGTCTATGGATTTATGAGTCTAAGAACAGAACTAGGGAAAGAAAGGAAAGGATTACTGTAACATAGCTAACGGTTTCTTTACAAGACTGATTCTCCCATCTTTGTATGATTAGTGTCCACCATACTATCTTTTAAACTCTCTATCTGTAGGAGTAAGTCAGTCAGTCAATAAATAATGATTAAGCACCTACTATGTGCCAATCACTGTGCCATGTACTACAAAAAGAGGCAAGGAAGCTCCCAATAACATTACCTCCATTGTAAGAATCAATCCGTTTGCCCAGATTTCTCTCAATCAAGACAGTGTCTGGAGCACTCAGCACAACTACAAAGAGAAACGGGAAGAAAAAAAAAGAAAAATAGGTTAAAGATACTGACTCTCTATTTTGTTTCTGTTTTGGAGGAATATGGGTGTCATGTGAGGCTGAGAATGAATGCTACTTACTGACATGCCTGGGAGAGATCCCAGAAGTCTGTATCATCAGTGCCTGTTCTCGAGTTTCAGGAATGCCATCCAAAATCCAGCCCTAGTCAGAAAAATCAGGAAATGGAGTTTTTGAAATGAGGACAATCTCCACCCTTAATTAAACCTGAAAAGTCGTATGGGAATGAACAAAAGCCTAAGGCATAGATGTCACCATAGAACACTAAGACATTCCTCCCCACTCCCACCTCCATACCCCTCCCCATCCTCCCCACCCCCCCCCATCTACCACTACTTATACCCCTCATTCTTTTCTCATTCTCTCTTCTCTCTTCATCTTTTCTCCCTTTTCTACTCTCTTTTTCCTGTTCTTTTCTTCCTCACCCTTTTTCTTCCCCTAAATTAAAGGCTAGGTTTATCAGTGATTCCCATAGGTTGATGATCTCCTTCCCTTTCTATCCTATAATTTCATCAATTGAGTTCATGGAACTTGATTGATAAAGGGTCCTCTGATTAACCCCCTGCTAACTTTACAAAAATACTTTTTTCTTTCTCAAATAGCTTCTTAATGCTAAATTTAAGCTATTTACTACTCTTTATATTCCTGGAATCATTGACAATCTTCTGATTTCCTTTGGCCATATAAAGATGACCAAATATGTGCAAAAAGTTGTGTTCTGTGGACATTTAATAATAGAATTATAGGCATTTTCCATGGAATTGTCTTCATTCTGGAGTTAAATAATTTTATTTTTAACCTGTCACCATAAATTACTTTCTATTTCAAGCTGCTCCCTGCCAGGTTGTTCTCACTATTCAGAAATGTATTTCAATAGCAATGGAAAAATACATGCTGGATATATGTAGATTACAACATGCTGCCAACAATGATTTGTGCACAAGTATCATTAAAAACCCCATCACTGGTTTTGAGAACATGTAAGATATATGGACCAATCACGCATCAAGAATGAGGAATGAGAAATGGGCCATCTGAATACAACAGCACTGATATCTACTAACTGATATCTGCTACTTTTTTAATCAGCCAACATTAAGCTTCTCACTTTTTCACCCTAATCTTTTTAACTCTATTGAGAACACAAGAAAAACAAAACCCATTACACAGATGTATAGTCAATCAAAACAAATTTCTACATTGGCCATGTCCTAAAAAATATTTGCCTCATTCTGAGTCTTTCACCTTTCTACCTAACACGTTTCATTATTAGTCTTCTGGAATCCTGATTCGTCATTACACTGATAAGACCTCAGCTCAATGGTATTCTGTCACCTCCATATACCGGAACTGGTTCATCTATTCCCCAGTTCATGGGCATCTGCTCAGATTCCCATTTTTATCACCTCAAAAAAAGATATCAGTATTTTTGCATTTCCTTAGAGTAAGCTTTGCCTAGAACTACTAATCTCTCCCCTAATCTACCCTCTATTTCCTACTCCTTTCTTGTGCCCTTTCCCTCCTACTTCCCTATTAAATGAAATATATTTCTATTCCCAACTGTACGTGTGCATATGTATTCTTCCTTCTTTTGACCAGTTCAAATGAAAGTAGTACTCAAGTGTCAACTGCTTCCCTCCACCACCTCCTCTGTTTGCAAAAAATGTCTGTATGCGTATCCTGATTATGTGAGGTAATTTTCCATAATTTTACTCTCCTTCCCTCCCCATAACCCCACCAACTCTCATTGTATCACTCTTCCCTTCTCTTTCCATTCTTCTCTTAAATCATCTAGATATAACAGAACCACTCCCAGGCCTTGCCTAATTGGATTCCCTCTTGCTCATAGGGTACACACGTATTATCTTCCCATATTTGAATGTAGTTTGTCCTTGTTTAGTCTTTTATCATTCTTCATTCATGTTTATCTTTCACAATGTTGCTCCTCCCTCCTGTGTCTGAACTTCAAAATTTCTCTAAATCTTTGTTCATTAGGAATCTTTTGTTGTTCAGTCTTGTCTGTCTCTTCATGATGCTGTTTGGAGTTTTCTTGGCAAAGACACTGGAGTGGTGTGATAGTAATGGCAATTAAAGATTCCCCTGTATTGGCTTGGTTTTCAAATTGATTGTGTTAAAACCCAGAGTTTGTTAATCCCACCTGTGGGATGGGCTTGTTGATGTGAAAAGAAAGTCCTGAATTGGGAGGAGCTGGTGACGTAGATTTGGAGACACAAGAGAGAGGCGGAAGATCTTTTTTGGTAGCAGCACCTCGTGGAGAGAGAGAGACTAAGAGAATTGCTGGTGGCCGCTTTGAATTGCCCTGGACTTTTGAGACCTGCCCCCTGAGCTGCCAAGGACTGAGGAGACATGGCTGTTTTGCTGGTACTTTGTCTGTCTGTTTTGATGTTATTTTGCCAGATTTGTCCACTGGTGAAAGACTGTCCTTTTGTTGAAGAAGTCCTGGAACTTGGCTGTTCGCTAAGAAGGCCTGAGACTGTCCTGCAGACAGAGAGTGAATACTGTCCACTGGTGAGGGACAGTACTGTTGTTGCAGGGGTCTGGAGACTGTCCGGCAGACAGAGTGAATACTGTCCACTGGTGAGGGACAGTGCTGTTGTTGCAGGGGTCTGGGAGCCTTTCTGTTGGTTCAGAAGCCCTGAAGAAGGATTTTCTTGTTGTATGTTTACAGAAATCCTGGGAGAGGGCTTTGCTAATGTGTTCAGGGGTTCTAGGACTGTTCTACAGACAGAGGATAAATTCATGAAGGGACTGGCAATGTATCTTATGGCCTTGCTAAGCCTTGTCTCCCCAGGAACTAAGATTGCTGAGAACTTGCCTCGTGTCAAGATGAAGAAAAGACCTCCATTTGGGTATTAAGTGCTGTGTTTAAACTTGATGTAACTCTGGGGTAGATTCAATTGTGATCCTAGGGGTGGGGAACTTTTGACCTTATTGTGCTCTGTGATTGACAAATGAAGGTACTTTACCTATGTTTGGAAAATAATCTCCATTTGAGAAGAGGGGTTTTGTGGTGGACCTAATGAAGGTATAGCCTAGGGGTGGAGTAGTATTTAGAACTGGGACTTTGTAATTGATTGAATGATTGGAAAGTCCTGGGGTGGGGTAGTCCTTGGAGATTATTTAATCACACTTAGTAAATGCTGTATTTTGAATGATGTCATGTTTTGATCTTCTCTGTTCTGGGTTTGTTACTGAATAAAATAGAGAGCACCTATGCTGGTATTTTGAACCTGGGAAGTTGCCTTTGCTTGATATTACATTACAAGTGGTTTGCCATTTCCTTCTCCAGCTCATTTTACAGATGAGAAAACTGAGGCAAACAGGGTTAAGTGACTTGCCCAGGGTCACATAGCCTATGAATGTCTGAGGCTGGATTTGAACTCTTGTCAGATGAATCTTCCTGATTCCAAGCACAGTGCTCTATCCACTGAGCCATCTAGTGATCCTTGGAAGTCCTCTCTTTCATTAAAGATCCATTTTAACTCCTGTTGTATTATACTCAGTTTTGCTGGGTAAGATCTTCTCAGTTGTAAGCCCATATCCTTTGCCTTCTGTAATATCATACTCCCAAGTTCTCTATTCCTTCATAGTGGTGGCTGCTAAATTAAGTGTGATCCCAACTGTGGCTCCTTAGGACTTCAATTCTTTTTTTTTTCCTGGCTGCTTGCAGTAATTTTTTTTTAACCTGGGAGCTCTGGATTTGGGCTGTAATGTTCGTGGGGCTATGATGTTTCCCTTTGGTGTTTCTTTCAGGAGGTAACCAGCGTATTCTTTCTAGTTCACTTTTGCCCTCTAGTTCTCAGAGTTCTAGATAATTTTCTTTTCAAATTTCTTGAAATAAGCTGCCTAGGTTTTGTTTTTAATCATGGCATTCATAGTCTAATAATTCTTAATTTTTTTCCTTCAATGTTTTCCACATCCGTTTCTTTCCCCGAGAGGTTGCTTTCATTTTTTTCAGTTTTTTTTACTTTGTTTTAATATTTCTTGTTGTTGTCTCATGATGTCATTGGCTTCTACTCAGTCCATTCTAATTTTTAAACAATTTGTTACTTGGACAAGCTTTTATACCTCTTGTGCTAAACTTATGATTTCCTCTTGTGACAAACTTATGATTTCCCTTTTCATTTTTTTCTTCCTTAGTTCTCATCTCTCTTCCATTTTTTTACTGTCTCATTTCATTTATTAAAAAAAAAAATTTTAACTTTTTTAAAAATTCTCATTTAATTTCATCTAAGAATTCTAGTTAGTTTTGTGCCCAAGCTGTGTTTTCTCTCTGTTGCAATACTTAAAGATGTTTTGGAGTCATACTCTTTTGCATTTGTGTCTGGAGTGTCTCTGCCACCATGATAGCTCATTATGCTAGGGAGTTTGGGCTTTGTTTGCCAGTTCTTCCAGGGTCTTGTCTTTAGTTAGGGCTGGTCTCTGTACACTTCTGAAGGGAAGGTCTGTCTTGTTGCTACTTTCTTGAGATATTTAGTGTTATGTTATTCTCATACCTCAGGGACAGTCTGGGGACCTGCAAGCTTTCAGGGTTCTCAGAGTGGTCTGCTCCCCTGATCTGAGCTCTACAAGTTTCTGACCTGGGTTTTGGTCTGAGCAAGAGTAAACTGCATTTGGATTCAGCCTCTATCAGTTAGTTGGAAAGCTCTGTTGGCTCAGAGCAGCGTAACTGTGGGCTCCCAAACCACTGACAACGCAGCAGTTAATATAGAACAATTCCAATTTAATTTAACAAATATTTATTAAGCACCTATGGTCTGCAATACACTGCATAAGGTGACACAAAGACAGAAACAAAAAAAAAACAAACCCAGTACTGGTTCCTCTTTCCTCTCTAAGAAATGCTTTGTCAAGTGGGATTGGCTCCTGGGGAGAGGGAGAGGGTGATCAGGGTAACTATGATGGTGCCGTTAATGGAAACATGACAAAATTCTTTTAAATATAACTAGGAAATGTTTAACAAAATAAACAAAAATATAACGCAGCTTAAAAGAAAAAGAAAAATAGCTTCTGTTTTCCAGGACTTTACATTAGGGGATGCCCATAAATAAACAGATAACTAAGGACAAAATAATTTGAGGACAGAGAGAGAACTAAGTGGGAGGAGGAAAGACTTCCCATGATGGTGGCACGTGAGCTGAGCCTTGAAGAAAGCTGGGGTTCTAAGGGGTGGAGGTGAGGAGGGGGCACATTCCAGATGTGGTGAAGAGTAAGCCTGCACACAGGGGCACAGGGACAACAGATGGGATGGCAAGTTCAGGAAACAGTAAGTGAGCCAAGTAGGATAGGAAGCGGGAGGAAGAAAGTGAGTAATAAGAAATCTCTCTTGCAAGACAGGCTGGACTCATGATGAAAAATGCTATCCACACAAGAAGAGTCTGGATGCAGATTGAAGTTTACTATTTTTCTCTTTTTTTATGTTTTCTTTTTCTTTTGGTTTGTGTCTTCTTTTACAACATGACTAATACAGGAGTATGTTTTGCATAATTGCATATGTATAACCTTTATCAAATTGCTTACTATCTTGGGTAGGGGGAAGGTGGAGGGAGGGAGAAAAATTGGAATGCAAAAAAAATTTTAACGAATGTTAAAAAATTGTCAACATATAATTTGGAAAAAATAAAATGTTTTTTTTTTTTAAAAGAAAGGTTAGGTCCAAATTCTGAAAACCTTTAAGGGCCAAGCTAAAGAATTTGCATTTTATCAAAGAAACACTAGAAAGCCCCTGAAGATTCTTGAAGGGATGACTTGATCAGACCCAGGCTTTAAGAATTTTGGTAACTGTATGAGACAGGGGATTAGAGAGAAAAGAGCCAAAAGTCCAATGAAGAATCTCAATAACCTAGGCAAGGGCATGAAATAAGAGTGGTAGCCATGAGAGAAGAGAAAAGGAGGGAGATGCAAGGGATGTTATGGAGGTAGATAAACCATAGTATTTAGCAGTCAAGTGAAGTTCATGATGACTATACTGTCAACGTGTAATTCATCTTCCAAGACTCCCCATGACTAGATTCACATTGGTTCATGAACTGGCCTGATCCTTTAGGCCTCTTCCAAAAGGTCATATTCTCTTCTGTTTATTTCCCCAAATCAAGATTTGACTCTAGGAAAATCTCCAAATATCTCAAGTTTAGGTTTCCACAAATGTGGGTAAGAGAGATCATTACTGTCTCTGGATGTTTGTCCTTCATTCTCTAAGAGGACCACGATATCAGGAAAGTGATGTTGTGACTTGCAAGTGAATTGGATTTAATTGAGGGAGGGCTGTGCAAAGTTACCAGCCTCACTCTCTCCTTCAGAGACATCTGGGTCCAGTGGCAAGATCAGGACAACTAGAGATGGCCCTGGATGCAGTGGGAGAGCTTGGCCTTTTTAAGCTAAGGTCTTTCTCCATCTCAGTTAGATTGAGGCAATTTAAGACTAGGTAAGAAATGAGGCAAAGAATGGCCTCTTTTATCTAAATTAAAAAAAAAATCAATCTGGGAGGGGAAGATCCTCAGGGTTTCTGGACAAAACAGAAATGATTGCTATTTACATTCACTTTGAGCCATCAGAGGCCAAATAATGACCAAGTAACACTTGGGCTGGGACCTATCATTGGCCAATCAATAAAAATACTGGCTCCCATACAAGGATTCTAAGTAGCCAATGCATATTGGTAAAGGACATACTTTATTTCATACCACAGAAAATACAAAATATGCAAAGGAGTCACAGGAATCAATCAAGGATAGATTTAAAAAAATTAGGTACTTAAAGAACTCAAAGGAGTACATCAGAGTTTTTCCCTTTAAAAGGAACTGAATTTGGGTTACTTTTGCTACAACACTCATTCTAAAGAATCCCACACTCTTCAATGGGTACCTTACACAATTCCTTCTCCATGAATCATAATTCCCTTGCTCCTAGAAAATAGAAAGAGAAGAAACTCCTCCTCTCCCTTACTCCCAACCTTTCCCTTACTTTGAAAATAGGCACGAGGGAAAAGAGCCAAGAACCATCTGTCATTCATTTACATAAGCCAGACTGACAAGGGTCCATCTACTCTGCTCCTCAATTCTTATAGTACAATAGTATTCCATTACATTCATATACCACAGCTTGTTTAGCCATTCCCCAAATGATGGGCATCCCTTTGATTTCCAATTCTTTGCTACCCCAAAAAGAGCTGCTATAAATATTTTTGTATATACAGGTCTCCTCTTCACACTTCTATGATCTGTTGGGGATACAACCCTAGAAATGGTATTGCTGGGTCAAAGGGTATTCAAGGGTCCATCTTCTCCAGAGGCCTAGCCAGCTAGTCATCTTGGGAGAAGCCTCAGTCATTGTAGATGAATAAGGAGCTCATGTTCTGTCTTCTCAAACAAAGTGCCAATGGCACATCCACAATTACCAAGGAGAGGGTGCTCATCAGATACCCCAAAGGCTGATGCCCTATAAGCATATCAAATTGATCAAGGAGCTAATTAAATTGATCTGAGAAACTCCCATTGCCCCCTTTTTTTCTTTGCTTTTACAACTACCTTATCCAAAAAAAATCCACAACTTTTATTTTTTAGGACCAATGTAATGCAGAAGAACTACTGACCTAGGAGTGAAGAGATCTGAATTTTGGTTCTGGATTTGCCACTAACTTGCTATGTGACTTAGAATAAGTCACTTGCTTTCTCTAGGCTTCTTTGTCTCTCTTAAGCTGGTCTCAAATATCCCTCTTCTAGTTCTATCACCCTTCAGTTATTGTTTTAAGTATTTGTGCATAATATATGCATGTATACATATGTATGTATAATATAAGGGTATGTATACATATGTTTCCTATATATGTTATATATACACACATATTTATGTTATACATAGACATATATGGTATGTTGCTTTAATGTAATAGGCAAATTAGTTCAAACAGGATCAAATTTTGGGGACTAAATTTAGCAGATTATTTCAACTCTCCATTTTGCAATTGGTAAGACACAATGCTATCAAATGAAAACTAGGAATGAACTGTCAGACTTTGGCTCACTGTAATATTCCTTGCAAGAGATCTCACTTTAAACCAGATACTTAACAGAACTTGGAAGCTCTAAAGATATATTTGTTGGAGCCATACACATATAAGAATTCCCACAAAGGTCAGAGACTAGATTGATAGGCATGAAGCAACAGTCAAGGTTATGCAGAAAGAATAACAGTTGATTTACCGAAGGAAGTCAACTTTAACCTACTAACAGGGTGAGGGTTAACAGAAAACAAATGTCTTTCCCAATGTGTTATGTGGAGAGGAGAATTTTTCCAATATTAAAATATTTAGGTTGCAGCAGCAATCGAGTGAAGATAAAAACAAGCCAAAGAAATTTAAAAAGCAAAGGACATTGGCAAAAATCAGGCTTGCTTTCATTATTTTCTTAAATTATACAGCAAAACTCAGAGTTACTGAACCCCTCATTTCTGGAGCTAATGAAGCAACAGTGTTAAAAAAAATGTTAACAGCCTTTTGCTCCCTTAAGTCCTTGTTATAGCCAGCTAAGTGTTGGATTGCAGATCTTAGAAAAAATAAACATCTACAAATTTAAGCAATATTACAGGAGTATAGTAGAATACCTCATTTTTTTTAGAGGCATGGTATTTGATATCTCTTCCATTAACAGATCTGAATTTGAATCAAATTTTTCTAAAAATTTATCAAATTCTTAACTCATTTTTTCTTTTCTTTGAGATATGTAAAAGGGGATTTTTTAAAATAGAACAAGTGTTTGTCATTATGCTTCAAATCACTTTTGGGGAATGAGGGAGGTTGGTGTAACATCTTCACTCAGTACCTAAAAAAAGGCCTCTGCTTTTAATATTGCATTACTGAGCAATCATTTTAATCTCTCCCATAAATTTTCAGCTGATAACGGTATGTGGTCCAGAGCTTTTAGAACTATTTCAGGGGAACATATCTCACTGACTTCTTTTGGGGAAAGTGGGACATTCCAATTACATAGGAAAAATGCAGCAAATGAGGAACAACTCCCTAATTAGCCTGGCTTCACTGAAGCACCATTCTCCAGGTGCAGGAATGAAATAAAAAAAGGAATAAGCAAACCAGCAGTCAGCCGTTCCCAAGGTCTGCTTTCTCAGGCTAGGATGAACGATAAGGTCACCCAGGTGCCAAGAAATGAATTATTCCCTACAGGATTCCCAGAGGAAGGAGAATGCCAGTCCACATAATGGCAGTATGGATGGTATCAGAAGTCCAGAGCTCCACCGCAGAGGCAGGCTATTTAGCCAGCCAAGTGAGACGTTTTATCACCATGCCTGCCCAAGTCAGCTGGCTTGGATTCCAACGAACTAAAGGGAGCCATAAACCAGATCTCTGGTATCAAGGCAGTTTCAATATGGCGAGTCTCCAAGACAGAAGCTCTGAGTCTAGCCGTGGAGCTTAGAGAACATCTTTCTCTTTCAAGTTACTCTTAATTTTACAGAAATTGTACGCCACTGCCCAGCTTCAAAATGGACACCACTTTCTAGTCTAAAAGAAAAGTACTTTAAGCTAGAGAGCAGACAGCTTAATGCCTGCAAATTCTAGCAAAGCAAGAGGTTATAAATCAGTAAAGAGCATCCCATCACTAGCATTATGGGGCACCAAACACGTGGAATAAAAGCTACACAGTTAGGTTTATAGGTCTGATTTCCAAGAGTCTCTGGATCCTAAGGTATCAGTCAATTCCTAATTAGAATATATTATCCGTCTTCTTGACACTTCAGTGAAATGTCTATTCCACTCCAGAGCTGCAGCTTTGTTCAGAACAGGTTAATTGATATTCTGATGCATTCTCTCACCATACCCCCAGTGGCTCGGTTCTGTTTTATCACACATCAAAAAGGCCTTCTGCTCAGGGCACCCCATGCACCAGCACGGGGCTGGAGGTCTGAGCAGCTGCAAGGAGTACGGTATCACAGGAGGGACAAGCACTGAGCAGATGTCACAGATAAAAAAAGAGAGAGAGAGAGAGAGAGAGACAATAAAAGACAGGAAGACTTGGGAACCAAGCAAGGGGAAACAAGGCCCAGCAGAGCAAGACCTGACTTCAAAACATTCCTATCATGCGTTATGCAAACACAGGTCCTTTCTGCCCTTGTGATTATTATTAAAGTGCAATTAGCAACTTCACATGATAAGATTTTGTTACTCTCTGAATCTTCTATTCTGATGAGTTGCTTTTCATCTCACATCCCCTCCTTTCAAGGTTGGATTGGATGTGTTCCCTTGTGTTTTAAGCTCCTTGAGGGCAGGGACAACACTTTAATTATCTACCTCCCCTACACCTACCGAGCATAGCACCTTACACATAGCAGGTTCTAAATTGTTGGTTAAATAAATGAATGAACAAGTTTCCTCCCAGCATCACCACTTCTCCCTACCCCAAATGCACTCTACCATAGGTTTTCAATCAGTAAGCAATATATTATCTCTTTAGAGAGAGTCTATACCCCACTCTTCTTCAAAATCAGATCTGGATCCAGCAGCGAGTGCCTCCAGATTAAAATATAATTGGGAAATGTTTAACAAAATGAAGAAAAATACAGTGTAACAGAGATAATCTTAATTTGTGGTTTTGTCAATTGATAGGTGGCCTGAAGGGATCTGTTTTTGAGTTTAACACCACTGCTCTATACTATGAAATTAAACTGGTCCCCTAAGGTTACTCAAATGCCATGCAAAATTCCCTTTGACAACCTATGCTAGCAAAAGGGTCCTTATTTTGAATTCAGGTCTTTAATTTAAATACTTCACAATGTTTGAAAATAAAACAGCTAGGTATTTGTGAAAAAATTCAGAGCTACAAAATAGTTGCTACAATAGATAATCCAGATATCCAGCAAAAATCAGGCAATGTTAAAAAAAATCAAGCCTTATACTTGCAGATATACTTACAGATTATACTTTATATACTTGCAGATACATACACTCATATACCAAAAGAGAAGAACCTATTTATGCTCTCTATGCCTAATATGTATCCTCTGTACATTGTTATAAATGTACAATAATAATCCCAGGTATTTTGTACTCTTCCACCAACATTATAGTAACACTGAGTAAGCATTGCTTGGAAAAATAGCTCTATACCAAAACCCACTCTAAATTTTAAAATGATAATAAAAGTGCAACATCTTGGCAAGAGGAATAATAGATGTTCCTAATCTGAAGACAGTTATTAAAGTAAGACTATAAAAATATATGAATTTCAGTTATAACAGGGGCAAACCTAACTAGGGTGTCAATCACTAACTATTCAGTCAAAACCACTTCTTCAGACTATTTTATTAATTTTAAGCATTAATTTTATGTCAGTTCGTCTCAGACCATGGACTGTAGAGATCAAATCCAATACTACAAAACAATGTTTTCTTTATATGGAAGCTGTAACTAGGGTCAGGGAGAACATAAATATGTCTTATAGGTTCCACACTGCTACTATGTTTGCTGAACTGAGTTGAGTGGGACCCATCTTAAGTCATATTAATGTAGTAATTATACTTGAGAGTACTCACTTATTTACCTAAGAGTCACTCATTTAATGAATTTGTTAAACATGTACGCTGCATTTTTCTTTTGTAAAGTAGAAATCTGGTGTGATACTGCCATTATTTTACTCAGATTTTTATGAAAACCCTCAGTTAATCTCTTTCATTATTTAATGCCTCTGTTGTTTGCTGCATGACCTTGGTTAAGTCACTTCTATTCTTTAGGTCTCGGTTTCTTAATCTGTAAAGTGAGCTGGTTGTATTTGATGACTTCTAAGATTCCTTCAAGCTCTGATACTCTCTGTTCTATGGTCCAATATCAGTAAGTCTAATCTTCAGTAAGCCTTCTTCCTCCTGCAGTGAGTCACATCGCATAAAAACCAATTCCATATGTCAGAAAATCCAGTCTGGTATTCACATCAGCAATGAAAACAATTCATTTACTGAAAGGATCTCCAGGAATTCCCTTAATTATCAATCTGATGATAGATCATTTGGAGGGATAAGGAAGCTCAGCCAGCTTTCCAATATCTATTACTTGGGCTTATTATTATTAGTATTTTTACTATTTATAATTAGTATTAGTATTATTATAACATTATAATTAGTAGTATTATTAGCAGTATTATAACTATTTCAGCAGGATCCATCCCTTTTTCTCTCATCTCAAAGTCAAATCTTGTGCCTAGGCTTTCTTTGGTCATATACTGAAATACTGGGCTAGTCCATGACAAACTTGTAAAGTTGGGGAAATGTGTCTTTAATATACTATCTCCTCCTTTATCAGTGCCTTCTTTTCACTCACTGCTCTGCTACCCCTGGCATCCCGACACAGGCATCTATCTTGATCTCAGCTGGCTGTCAACTAAACCCTGATAAAGTATTCACTGATTCTGGTTTATGGTGTTTCCTTCCCATGGGTGCTTGCATTTTAATAGGTGCCTTTGTGCTTCAGGAATATTTTCCATTTTCCAATAACACTTTTAAGTTCCATGTACATTGGTCAAATGTTAGACAAAATTCTTCCATTTGAACTCCTAATTAAAAAAACAAAACAAAACCACACACTATATACCATAACACTATATCATTAATGCTGAAGGGTGATCTTATCATATAATATTATAAATTATTACATTTTAACCTGCATTTATGTCTTACTAGCATTAAAATAGTGTACCAAATAGAATTTGGGACATCCTGAACTCTATGAACCAACCATGGGTCTCTAAATCTCTAGACTCTCTAAACAACACTGTGGTCCGGCAGCACCAAAAATAAGGAAATTATCATGGAGCCATACTCACTGTGCACTAACCCCAGGAGATGAAATGTTCTCACAAGTCTCTGCTCCTAACATAATGCTTGCAATAAGTTTTCTGTGTACGCACTAAGACCTCCCCGTCTGATCCCCTGCAATCCTAACTACATTTGTATTAGAGGAACACACAACACACAGTCTCAGCAGAGCTGTTGATCAATAAAACCATACTCCTTAGAGGATGCATGTGACATCTATAAACCTGTGAGTGTCAAAACAATGGCAAAAAAATTCAGCATTCCTACTGTCAGTGGGATGAAAGCTATGCAATTAATGCTGGTCCAATGACACCACAAGGAAAAATAAAACAAACAGCTGGTGGTACTATGGTCCTGCATACGACTTCTCGACTCTGTTAACATTTTCAGTATAAAATACTGACTCATGTTATGGGCAAGACAGCATAAATCTGTTACCAAAAATAAAAATAAAAACTCTGGAAATCTGCCAACTATGAGCTTAAACTTTTGGTTCTACGGTTAAAATGACAGCACAAAAGGAAGGACGCTGAACATTTCCTACCTATTTCTTCAAGAGGCAATCTTGGAGTAGTGAAAACTAGATAGGGGTATACTCAAGTTTAGTCTACATGCACTGAAATCAGGATACCCACTAATACCAAAGGAAGCAGTGAGTTCAGGTGCCAAATACAATCATTTAATTTGATCAAGTGCTAAATGTATGAAAGTCCTGTGCATTCACAACATACATATGGGTGTGAATGTACATAACATCTATGTGTATGTTACAAATATATATGCTGTGTATTAAATGAGTTGTATATGTATATAAATATATATATTGTATATATCTCTATATGTACATATTGTCTCTACCAGCTTATACTCCAGACAACTTTGTCAATGAGTGTTTGGGGGTTTTTTAGGTCCCTAAAATGTTTTACCTTCTCCAATCCCTTCATTTCTGGCTGTGTGAGCCACTTTATCACCCTGGGTCTGAGTTTAGTCAGTTGTGAATATTAATATTTGAAAGACTTGGCACAGGATTGTTGTATGGAAAGCATTTTATTATAGCCTTGAGGTGCTATGGAAATATAATTATTATCCTGAATCATAGGTATATTTGTGATCAAGGGCCTTAACATAACGTTAGATCCAGTCAAAAATAAATTAGGCTATGAACCCTTTGGTGATAATTTTTTACTTTCACTAAAACACAGGAACTACTCCATAGCAATATATGTGTGTGTATATTATATATAAATATGTAATATGTACATATAATATCTTTACTCTTTAGGTAACTGTCTCATGGCCACTTTTAAGATTGTCATGGCTGATGAATATCCCTACCAGTTTATATTCTGATACATGCAACATATATATGTCAGAAACATCTAGGAGATGTGTAAACTGTACATTTGATGAAACTAAATGATATTCTGCACTAAAGCTCAATCCATTGATTCCTTTAGCATTGGTGGGGGCTAAATGGGCCAAATTCTGATTTCAATTATATTTGGATAAAGGTTGAATGGGGTAGCTAGATGGTTCAGTGGATAGAGCACTGGGTCTGGAACTAGCTGTATAACCCTCAGCAAATCACTTAACCCTGTTTTTGCCAGTTTCCTCATGTGTAAAATGAGCTGGAGAAAGAAATGCAGACCACTGCAGTATCTCTGCCAAGAAAACCCCAAATGGGGTCATGAAGAGTCAGACGTAACTGAAATGATTCAATGACAACAACAAAGGTTGAATATAGCCCTGTTCATTTCTTATCTATTCTGAAAACAGGTCCACAGGTACATGGATTCATAGAACCAATTATAACAAACAAACCTAGTCAAAAATTTTTTTTAAGTTCTGTAGAAAGCATGAACTCACACCACGTTTGACAATAAATAGCAAGCACAGGTGGGATATCTGACAAGGAGCCAGAGTATGGGGAGGGGAGAAGAGAGGTTCTTTTTGAACAAGTAAGTGAAATGGGGTGTTTAGAATTCATTAAACAGGAGCACAGAGTTGAGAGAGCCTTCCTCTGCAGACTGAAGAATGTCTTTCATTTAACAGCACCACAGGAAGACACAAAGATGCAGCACGTATGTTTTTCATTAGAGAAAATACGATTTCAACTAGGGGGACTCATAGTACCATGGGGTTTTCCAAAGTGTTTGGGAAAGAAGAAAAGAGAGATACTTGAAGACAAAACCATGATTGAAGATCATATCAGCAGAGAAAGACAGAAGGATAAAGTGACCTCCACGGTTGAACATCAGGGAAACTAATTTCTAACTCAATCACACTAAAGGCCCTTCCCTTAAGGCATAAGTATGTCTTAAAAGAAGTATACAGAGAACTGTGTATACCCTGCCTTCTTTCATTACACTCAACAACTTTTTGAAGTAGGCCTCACCTCCAAAAGAAAATGAGCTCAGTCCCAAAAGGGAACTCACATGAGTGAAAGAGAAAGAAGAAAGAAGATGGAAGGGGGTAGGAGGAAAGCAGTTTATAGCTGGTCTTACAGTCTTATTGATTTTTTTGGGGGGTGGGAAATGCATTTAATCGTCATGCATCTGGTACCTGAGCTGCTCAGACTTCTTTGAGGCACATAAGGATGAAGAACATCAGACACTCTTAGTATCAGGGCTCAGAAATGTAATGGTATCATTGGTCTGTGGATTCGAGGGTGCTAGAAGCTGAAATTCCCCCATTTGCCTTAACAGGTTTCTCCCATTTGTTTCCTTTCTGCATATTCCTTTAGTTGTTGTTCTGCTGTCTGGATATATAAGGCTTGTCCAGTGCCCTTCACACAGACTGATTGCTCCTCCTTGGCCATCTGTGGGGACACCATAAAATGCTGCCTTCTTGATGCTATGGAGAGCTATGGTCTTTTGTGGATGATAAAACACCACGGCTCTTACAAGTCACCAGAACTGTACACAAGTCACTGTTTTTGTGTCTTCATAAGTTTTTTTTTCCTTTTTTATTTTTCCTCTTAGCCAGACATTGCCCAGTTCACACTACCCTGACATAGTCTAAGGGAAGGGAACAAACATTTATGTGCCTAATGAGTACTAAACTAAGTGCTTTACAAATATTATCCCATTTGATTTTCACAACAATCCTAGGAAGTAGGTGCTATTATGATCCTCATTTACATCAGAGGAAACTGAGGCAGTCAGAGGTTAACTGACTTGCCCAGGGTCCCAAAGCTAGTATCTTCCTGTCTCCAGGTCTAGCATTCTCTCTACTTATGCCACCTAGATGTCTCTAAGTCTAATTCAAGGAAAATCCAAGTTAGGCCTTTGTCCAAAGACCTAGAACCAAAGAATGTGACATGTGTAAGTGGGTAAACATGATCTAGCTGAGTTCATTCTCACTTCCTAAAAACAATTTTTAAGAAGGAAGCACTATGGTACATTAAGAGGAAGTTCTAGGCACATCTCTGCACCTAAGTACGTCACCTTGGACGAGTCCCTTCCCACCCTCCTTGTCTCAGTTTCCTCTCCTATAAAATAAGAGGTTTGGAGTGGGATGACTTTTAAGATACCCTCCAGATCTGAAATTCTATGACTTTCATTTTAATTGTGATCCTGTCCTTTTAATTTATTTGCAAAAAAAAAAAAATGGAATTCATATACAAAGTGGTATTTTTATTCTTAAATAACAATGATATTCTTAAATAAGTTTAGGTACATAGAGCCACACTCATTTCTTCATGTAGAAGGAAATGTATTATCTGAATATGAATATAGCTGCTAAGCATTTAAATTCTGGTTACAATGGGTAAAAGAATGAAGAAAATATAAAAAATGTTGCTGAGCAAGATTATTTGCAAGATTATTGCAAGATTAATTGGTTCTCTAAAACACGGGCCTTGGACATCATTGAATAATGATGATAAGACACTGTGGTTGTTTAATTGACAAAGGATCAGAAGACCAGAAAGAAACGGAAAAAGAAGAAAGCATTAATGACCATGGAATTTTACAAATGCCCCAGGGGGGTAGTGTATCTATGGATATGTATTTCAGATAAATAAGAGAAAGGCCACTGTGGATTTTTTTTAATGGAGCAATAATACAAAAAATTCTCACTAACAACAAAAAACCCCACCCTAGTCATGTGGTGGAAATCTTTAAGAAAATAGATTTGAAGTTAAAGCACCTTATTTCCTCTTTCTTACCCAAAGCAAATTTCCATTGCTTATGATGAAGTACAAAATCAAAATGATCATTTATTTAGGCAAATTAAGTCTCTGTTTCCCTTCCCCAGAAGCTATTTTTGTTTTACAGGTAATTAATCCTCATTTTGCAGGCGATTAAATTTAATCAGGCAGCTAACTGGAACAAGTGAATACAGCACTGGGCCTGGAGTCAGGGAGACCTGAGTTCAAATGTGACCTCAGAAACTTTACTAGTTGTGTGACTCTGGGCAAGTCACTTAACCTCTATTTGCCTCATTTTGCTCAACTGTAAAATGAACATAATAACAACAATAATATTTACCTTAAAGTGTTGCTGTAAGGATCAAATAAGATAATATTTGTAAAATGTCTTTAGCACAGTGCCTGGCACATAGTAAATACTATGTAATGCTTATTCCCTTCCCTTTTCCCATAATAGACAAGGGAAAATGAAATACATTCACACTGATTGTTTAAAGAAGTTAGATTTGACATTGAGTCTTTTCCCAGGATTATCAAGAAGATTTCTGAGCTGTCTACCTTTAAATAAGAGTTTATATTAATGACTCACAAAAATTCAAATATTTTAAAAATTTAAATGAGATTAGAAATATCATAATTCGTGCTTTTGGGGGGAGTTGTGTGTGGGGTTTTTGTGTTTTTGTTTTTCTTTTTAGCAAATTAAGGATAATAAAACTCACAACAAAACAGTAAGATATGTAATATAAATATCACACTCTCCCCATTCTACAAATGAGAAAATAGGGAGCAGTCCAGAAAGAAGTGAGTTGCTCAGGGTTACACACTTAGTTAAGCAGCATTGACAGAATCGACATCCAAGACCTCAGATTCCTCTTTCTACACACCCATGCTGTCCATGGAGCTCTCTTGAGTCCATCTATTCGAATGTCCTCCTGAGCCCCTAAGCCTCAAAGTCATTCTTCTCACTCTTAAGAATGGTTAGCCAACTTAGTACTAGTAAAACTCAATCTCTTTTGATGTATCCAATACAAAGTGCTAATTTCTCTTTTTTGAACTTATTTGATGGTCACTTTAAAGAAATTCTTCAAAGAGATTGTGTTATACCAAAATAAAAGTATTATCTACTGAATCTCGATGAGTTACATTCCCAACATTTCTCCCAGGAAGTTATCTACACCTTTATCTCTTCCTCTGAATTATACATTGGTCTTCCTATGTAGCCAAATGGTAATAATTAAGTGGTAACTAAATGTGCATTTATATCAATTTTCTGAAAAGAGAAGAATTTACTTGCTTTACCTGTGTGTTGAGGGACCAAAATACACTTAGATTATTATCACCTTTAACTTAGACTGTTTTTCAAGACTCTCCTAATTGTTCTCCCTGTATCCAGTCTCTCCCTTCTCCAGTAGATGACCTGCAGTTACAGTCAATACTCAATATTGACACATTTTAAATTTTGTGACTTCAGGCATTCACGGGATTTTATCAGTAACCATATTTTCTCTTTTGTTTTGGCAATTGTGCATATCATGGCTATGTGCAATAGAGAAAAAAATGAGAAGCATGATGGCCACAACTTTTTGGAGTAGCTGGTATCCTACTAGGTAATTCACTGGTCATATTCACCCTCCTGTTGTAAAGAGCACCCTGAACATCTGTTACGTATTTTCATTGTTTGCCTTAAAAACTCAAGTTTTGTGTTGCAGTTATGCCCCCGAAGCATAGTGCAAGTCCTTTGGGTTCTAAGGCGATGTCAAGACCTAGCCAGTCTCAGATCTTTCTGCAGCAGCTATTTAAGTGCCAGCAACTTCTCCTTTGGTTTTCAGAGGGTGTGATAGTAATGGCAATTAAAGATTCCCCTGTATTGGCTTGGTTTTCAAATTGATTGTGTTAAAACCCAGAGTTTGTTAATCCCACCTGTGGGATGGGCTTGTTGATGTGAAAAGAAAGTCCTGAATTGGGAGGAGCTGGTGATGTAGATTTGGAGAGACAAGAGAGAGGCGGAAGATCTTTTTTGGAAGCTGCACCTCGTGGAGAGAGACTAAGAGAATTGCTGGTGGCCGCTTTGAATTGCCCTGGACTTTTGAGACCTGCCCCCTGAGCTGCCAAGGACTGAGGAGACATGGCTGTTTTGCTGGTACTTTGTCTGTCTGTTTTGATGTTATTTTGCCAGATTTGTCCACTGGTGAAAGACTGTCCTGTTGAAGAAGTCCTGGAACCTGGCATTTGGTTAAGAAGGCCTGAGACTGTCCTGCAGACAGAGAGTGAATACTGTCCACTGGTGAGGGACAGTACTGAGAGTGAATACTGTCCACTGGTGAGGGACAGTACTGTTGTTGCAGGGGTCTGGAGACTGTCCGGCAGACAGAATGAATACTGTCCACTGGTGAAGGACAGTGCTGTTGTTGCAGGGGTCTGGGAGCCTTTCTGTTGGTTCAGAAGCCCTGAAGAAGGATTTTCTTGTTGTATGTTTACAGAAATCCTGGGAGAGGGCTTTGCTAATGTGTTCAGGGGTTCTAGGACTGTTCTACAGACAGAGGATAAATTCATGAAGGGACTGGCAATGTATCTTATGGCCTTGCTAAGCCTTGTCTCTCCAGGAACTAAGATTGCTGAGAACTTGCCTCGTGTCAAGATGAAGAAAAGACCTCCATTTGGGTATTAAGTGCTGTGTTTAAACTTGATGTAACTCTGGGGTAGATTCAATTGTGATCCAGGGGTGGGGAACTTTTGACCTTTTTGTGTTCTATGGTTGAGCAAATGAATGTATTTTACTTATGTTTGGAAACTAATCTCCATTTGAGAAGAGGGGCTTTGTGGTGGACTTAATTAAGGTATAGCCTAGGGGTGGAGAAGTATTTAGAACAGAGACTTTGTAATTGATTGAATGATTGGAAGGTCCTGGGATGGGGTAGTACTTGGAGATTATTTAATCATACTTAGTAAATACTGTATTTTGAATGATGTCATGTTTTGATCTTCTCTGTTCTGGGTTTGTTACTGAATAAAATAGAGAGCACCTATGCTGGTATTTTGAACCTGGGAAGTTGCCTTCTTTTGGCATTACATTACAGAGGGTGACGAAGGCTGAGAGATTTACAGCAGTATAGGATACAGTACAATGCCCTCACACCACTATCCCGACACAGTAGAATTAGGTAAGATTCAATTTTAAGAGTTTTAATTTTTTGTTGTATGTAGATTGAATGTGTTATAAAGGTGAATATTGTTTGAAATCAATACTTTATTTGAGATGTTAGCACAAAACGTCACAGAATTCTAGGGAATTGCTAGCAAGAAAAAATGTTTTGCATGTTACCAATTTTATTTTGTTTATTGTATTGTATGGGTTATTTCATGGTTTTACTGTGTTAGAAAAAAGCATATAATGAGAATTAGTGTTTTGTTATAACAAATTGCATGCAGAAAAGTGTATTTTCAGTAATTTCTAGCCAAAGATTACAATTTTTGGTGGTAGTAGGAACTCAATCCCCTATTACTCCCCATATGTTCAGTGTGTCAACATTCAAGTTTTTTACTTTCCAGCCATTTTCTAGCTGCAAAAGCCGAGGATTGACTGATATTCCTAAAGGATAGATCTGATTATTTCACTCGACTGCTCAAGAAGTTTCAGGGGCTTCCCATTGCCTTTAGAATGAAATACAAACTTCTCTATTTAGTAAAGCTCTTCACATTTTGCTTCCAAGTTTTTTGCAATTACTCCTCTTTGCACACTCTAAGTTCCCCCACTCTGTAATTCAAGGGTTGCATTTTATGTGCAGTAGTGGGGAGGAGTGGTTAATCAGGGCATCCATGATCAATTGACTTCTACCCAGCCCCAGTAATTACATTATGGCAATAAAGGGCAATTAAGGTTAAATGCTAATAAGAAGGTGGAGTTGGGGTTTTTTTTACCCCTATAAAAATGGTGGTTTAATCAAGCCTGATGGAATTAAGAGTACAGCTATCAATACCTTGGCACTTTTTACCAATTACCCAATGATCCTTTTAAAAGTACAATACATTCTCTACAGAGTCAAGGAGAGTCAAGGGAGTGAGAATCTGAGTTGAGCAGGAATCAGTCTCTTACTCAATAAAAGACACTGAAGTCAAATGGGAGAACAGGCTGAGTGAGTCAAAGAAAGATAAAGATCTGATGAGTGAGACCTCTGGTAGCAGAAAAGAGAGCTAGTTATATAAAAAGAATCTAGTTCTCAAGTAAAAGCTTCTAGATCAAAGAAAAAAGTACTATAAGCAGTCAGAAAGAAATATTAAAGCACCAACAAACTATAGTCAGGATAGCTATGCTGTGTATAAGGGAGAGAAAAGCTAGGAATCCAATATTCCAAATATAAAGATAAAAACTTATAACCAAGAATAATGTATTCTGCAAAACTGAATGTAATCCTACAGGGGAGAAAATTGACCATTAAAAACAGGGGGCAAGTAAACTACTGAAGAAGGGTCAAATCTAGCCTGCTCTCTGTTTTTGTACCAACCACTAGATAAAAATGGTTTTTACATTTAAGAACAAAACTTTACCTAAAGATGTAAAAATCATTCTTGATGCTCCTGCCCTACAAGGGTAGATGGCTTGCTGGATTTGTCCCACAGCCTGAGTTTGCCAATCTCTGTTTAAAAGAATAAAGGAGTTTTAAGCATTCCTGACGAAAAGATCAAAGCTGTGTAGAATCTTTAAAATGCAGACAGAGGAAACAAGAGAAATTCAGAAAATTAAACACATTTGAGCAATTGGAAGAGGCTAAAAGGTAATGAAGGACTTCCATTATGTTGAGTGGGAGAAGACATAAGTATCCCTTCAGAACCCCATTTTCTTCAAGGGTCTTAAGAGAGTTTTAAGAAGAACAAATGTGGGGTCTGGGTACACTGTGGGGTTTTTAAAATTGTTTTATTGATTTTAAAAGTCAGTAAAAAGGACAAGAAAAGTTAGTGGAAATTTCATGAAGTTACTCTAATCTGAACCAAAAGAAGGTTAAACATACACACACAAACATTCACGTGTACACAAGATTTTGGTTCAGAAATACATTAAATTCAAAAGGAAAACAGGCAGGGACAGGGAGGAGGAAAGGAGAATTTAAGAGGGAAGATAGAATCTGAGAAAGAACAGTCACAAGCAAAACAAACATTAACTTTGGAGAGTGGATCATGAGGGAGAAAGAAAAAAGAAAAAAAGGTGTAAGAACTAGTCATAGGAGTCTAGTCTAGAAGAAAAGAAAAGGGGCTTGGGAGTAGGAGGAAATTACTTCCATTATATATCATTAGTGTTGATCATATTTCCTCATCTTTAACGTTGACACCTTGCTCTTTGTAAAGAGTGGGGTAAAGATCAAGGAGAGGAAAACGTATAAACAGATATGACAGAGGCGCATAATCAAAATCATGCGTATAAATGGTACAAACTCACCTACAAGACTGAGGATGGATTAGAAAGCAGAGTCCAACCCTACGTTAAAAGAAGTACAATGGAAACGTCAGGATTTACACGAAATTACACTGATGACATGGAGTGAAATGTATTATGCTTTAGGTAAACTGAAAGAGCTAAGTGTGGCAATCAAGACATCAGATAAGGCAAGAGTAAAAATGTATATCTCTAAAAGAGACAAATTAGGAAACTACATTACGTTTAGTGGCACCATAGAAAATGAAATAATTCGGGTGGCTAGGTGGTGCAGTGAATAAAGCACCAGTCCTGGAGTCAGGAGGACCTGAGTTTGGATCTAGCCTCAGATACTTAACACACACACACACACAAAGACTTAACTGTGTAACCTTGGGCAAGTTACTTAACCCCAATTTCCCTCCAATAGGCAAAAAAAAAAGAAGAAAATGAAATAATTCCAATGCTTAATATACATGCATCAAGTGGCATAGCACCTAAGTAAATACTTAAAGGAAAAGCTAATCAAATTAACTATGTAGCACAGTGGATAGAGTGCTGGGTCTGCAGTCAGGAAGACTCATCTTCATGAGTTCAAACCTGGCCTCAGATAGTTACTAGCTGTCTGACAGTCACTAAACCCTGTTTGCCTCAGTTTCTTCATATATAAAATGATTTCTAGAAGGAATAGTAAACTACTCCAGTATCTTTGCTAAGAAAACCCCCAAATGGGATCACGAAGAATTAGACATGACTAAAAATGACTGAACAATAAGAAAATCAAATTATAGGAGAAAATAGATGAGAAAACTATAATCATTGGGGGCCTCAAGTGTTCCCCTTTCACATTTACACAATCTATCAAAAAGATAAACGGGGAAGAAGTTAAGGCCCTGAACAGAATTTCAGAAAAGTTTCTACAATAACTCTCTGGTGATGATTCAATAAGAACAAAAAGGATTATATATATTTCTCAGTTGTGATGACATCTTTATAAAAACTGAGTGTATAGTAAGGCATAAAAACCTTATAACCAAATGCAAAAGAGTAGAAATGTTATGCACATTCTTCACTGAACACAATGCAATAAAAATTATAATCAATAAAGAGCATTTGAAGAAAGTATTCAAACAAATTGTGACTAAATAATTTAATAATAAAGAATATGTGGGTCAAAAAACAAATCATAGAAACAACAGATTGTTTCATTTTAAAATGACAACGAGACAATAAATAAAAATGTTTAGTTTCTAGCCAAATTAATCTTTAGGATAAATCTTATATCTCTAAATATTTTCTTCAAAAAAGGCAATAAGGAACAGTTCAATTAATTAAGGTGAAGTAGAAAAGCAACAAATAAAAAGCTCAATTAAACATCAAAATAGAAATTCTAAAAATAAAAGAGATAAATTGAAAACAAAAATGAATTGATAAATAAAGGTTGGAGTCTTTTTTAAAAATAAAAATAATAATGTAGGAAATAAAAGAGACAACTACTAGCTAAATTAATTTTTAAAATAAAGAAAATTTAATTATCAAAATAAAAACTGACAAAGAGAATTTACAACAAGTGAAGATAAAATAAGTTAAATTATTACTTTGTCAAGACTGAATTGACCTATAAGGGAACCATGAAGTATACAAACAGAGTTACCATTTCTAGTTCGAGTCAAATACTTAGAAACTGAAGAGCCTGCTTCTGGCCATAAGTGATTCAGGGTTAAAGGTCTTAAACTTTGAAATGAAAAAGAGTTGCTTTGGTGGTTACAGAGCCAAAAGAGCTGATGACTCAGTAAGTGCACAAAAGAGAACTAGCATCTCGGCCTCTCTCCTTTCCAGCTGTGAATCACATTAGGACTGTTCCAAGTGGGACAGAGACCAAAGAGAGGAAAAACATAAACCTCAAAGCCAACCAAAATTTCTTTGTCATAGTGAGCACATGGTATCTAAAGTTTATGTCCTGCATAGGTAATCCTGAACTTGGGGTTTTGGTAGCCTCTTTTTAGGTTTGTTCTTTTGTGATCATACACAAATGAGCACTTATCCTGAGATGAACACATTCAAGTTTGGAAGAGAGTTCAAGGAATCTCAAGGTTGAATTTAAAGAGTTGAATTTATACCTGGATGCAGGGTTGTTCTATATTAAGAAAACAAGAGACATAAAAGACCTTATTAATTACACAATCTCATGATTATATCACTAGACAGAAAAAGCTTTTGAAAAAATACAGGACCTACTTATGTTAAAAAAAAAAAGTTAGAAGGTTTAGGAACAAATGATCTTTTCTTAAAAAGGTATATAATAGCTGTCAAAAACCAAGAGCTAGTATCTGTATTGAAGAAGTACTAGAAACCTGTCCAGTTATAGCAGGCACAAAAGGCAGCTAGGTGGCACAGTATTGAGTATGAGACCTGGAATCAGGAAGACTCATCTCCATAAGTTCAAATCTGTCCTCATATACTTAGTAGCTGTGTGACCCTGGGCAAGTCACTTTACCCTGTTTGCCTCAGTTTTTCCATCTATAAAATGAGCAGGAGAAGAAAATGGCAAACCACTCCAGTATCTTTGCCAAGAAAATCCCAAATGGAATCACAAAGAGTTGAACACAACTGAAAAACAACCACAAAAAGCAAGGATGTTCACTGTCTGAACAATTATTTTATAGTTTTAGAAATGCTAATCATAAGACTTTAAGAAGAAATTAAGATCATGAGCATTGGCAAAGAGGAAATAAAATGGTCACTTTTGCAGATGTTATGATGGGATTTAGGGATTCAACTAAAATTTGTCGAAGTAATTAATTTTTTCAATAAAGTAGCAGGACAGAAAATAAACCCACAAAATCATTAAACTTTCTATATATGTTACCAGCAAAACCCAGAAGCAAAAAAAAGAAAAAGAAATTTCATTTACAACAATTTCAGATTGCATAAAATATCTGGGAGTCCACCTGCCAAAGCATATCAGGAATCATATGACTAGAACTGTAAAACACTCTTAAAGAAAAAAGAAACAGGGTGGCCAGGTAGCACAGTGAGTAAGAACACCGGCCCCACAATTGGGATGACCTGGGATCGAATCCGGGCTCAAACACTTAGCACCCACCCAGAAACACCTGGCCATGTAAACTTGAGCAAGTTACTTAACCCCAATTGCTTAAAAAAAAAAAAAAAAGAAACACATAAATGTAAAGGTGGAGTTAACTGATTAAATTGATTGAGTTGTGCCCAGTTGCTGAGGTCAGAGTTGGGAGAGCTGGCTCAGATTTGAAAGAATTCACTCAGACCTCTTTAGCCAATGGAAGCTTTATTGATGCAAAAGCATACAGGCCTGAGATTTAGCAAGGAGCTAAACAAAGGCATTGATATAGGAAAAGGACCAGACTTATATAGACAGAAAGTTATACAGCCTGTACGGTAATGATGCAATTTTTAGGGTCTCTAATGGGGGTTGGAGATTTAGGGACAGGATAAGGAAAATGGATGACACAAGATAAGGGAGACAGGGGAAATTTATGACCCAAGATGGGGGCGGGAGGTGGGGGGAAGACAAGGAATTTTTATGGTCCTGGATAAGGGAAAAGTTTACTTTAGGACACTCTCAGGCTCAGGGGGCCTCCCAAAGTATTGAAAAAGCAACCCTTAATATTAACCCTTAGGGCACCTTTGTATCCACATCACTATGAATCATCTATAAAATAAAATAATAGATTAGAAGCCAAGTTATCTGAGCACCTAGTAGAGGGGCCAATTAGAGTGAGCTATGAATGAGATCAAGTTCTTACCAAGCCCTCTTAGGAGCTGTTTAGTGGGTGAAGGGTGGAGAGCACTTTGGCTTTGACCTTGGTTTCCTCCTCTCCCCCACTGACCAGAGGAGGACCTAGTGAACTTTGATGGTCTGCAGCAGAGATGTGGCTTGCAACATCTCTGAAGTGCTACCTAAATTAGAATAAAATGTAATTGGGAAATAGTTAACAAAATAAAAATACAATAGGACATAAATAATGTTAATATGTAGTTTTCCAATCCAATATTCAGCCCCTAGGGATCTTCATATACAGCTTAGTTTAAGTTTGACACCACTTGTCTGAAAGACTTCTCATCTTCTCATCAACATCCTAGCTGTGCCCCTGCAACAGCTTACAGTCATTTTCATAGAGAACCAAGCAGATTGGATATTGATTCGTAATTGTTGATTCATATGATGTTGATTCTACAACTCATCCAGAAAAGAGACTATCCAGGGGTGGGGAACATAGCTATGACTTTGAGGCCACATGTAACCTTCTAGGTCTTTGGGTACAGCCTTTTGACTGAGTCCAAATTTTATAGAACAAATTTTTTTTTTTTTTGCCTTTTGGAGGTCAATTGGGGTTAAGTAACTTGCCCAAGGTTACACAGCTAGCTTTTTTGTGTTAAGTGTCTGAGGCCAGATCCAAACACAGGTCCTCCTGACTCCAGGCCGGCGCTTTACTCACTGTGCCACCTAGCCACCCTAGAACAAATCTTTTTACTAAGGGGATTTGTCCTGTGAAGTTTGGATTCAGTCAAAGGGCCTCGTTTGAGGACCTAGAGGGCCACAGATTCCTCACCACTGGCACTATACTATGCCTAAGGGAAACTTCTGAGCATTTCATGGAAGGAAGAAAGCAACTTCCAACAACTGGAACTGTGAATTACCCCTTGACCACATGTGTCACATAAGCTTGAGTTCTTTTCCCCCTGGATTCTGTATGTACTGATGGGAAGATGCATCACAGAATTCTGGGTGGGGAATGTTTTGTACCAACTATCCTTATTTACAATTTACTAATTATTTCTTCCTAAAAGCTACTTACTGCTGGCTAACTAAAATCACTCTCAACTGATAGGCATAGCAGGAAGCATATCAGTAGGGAATTCATTGAGCTATAACCAAGGAAAGTCACTCCCAACTCCTTCAGGGATACACCTAGATCCCTAAGGGGACATAGCAGCCATGCCTTGGGGAACTGATTCATTGAAGTGAGTGGGAGTTAGAATAGTTGCCTCAAAACATGCACTATATAAATAATTGTAGAAATGCTTATTATAATAAAAATAACAATACTGCCTAAACCAATCTATAGATCCAATGCCACATTAGTCAAATTGTCATAGAGTTTCTTTGTAGAACTGGATAATAACAAAACTCACCTGGAGGAATAAAGGGTCAAAAATCTCAAGAGAAATTTGTGTGTCTGTGTATGTACATGTGTGTGTGTGTGTGTGTGTGTATATGTGTGTGAGTATCTGCACAGCTAGAAATGTAGATATATGAGAGGGGGAAGGGGGGGGGACCTAGTAGTACCATATTCCAAAATATATTACAAAGCAATAATTAATTATTATGATTATCTGATAATTGTTATAAATTTAATAGTTGATCAGTGGAATACATTAGGTACGCAAGACCCAAAGAAAGTGAACATAGAATAGTATTTGACAAATTCAAGGACACCAAGACTGGGGTTTGACATTAAGTACTTTCTGTGTCTATTCCCAAACCCTCTTAATTTTAGTACATTCCCTCCATTAATTATTTCCTATTTATCCTATAAATAGCTTGCTTTGTACATATGTGTTTGCATATTGTCTCCCCTGTTAGATTGTAAGCTCCTTCAGGGAAAGGACTATGTTTTGCCTTTTTTTTTTTGTATCGCCAGTGTCAAATACAAAGCAGGCACTTAATAAATATTTATCAATTGAGTGAATTAATACAAATGTATGAAAACAAGAGACATCACCAGAAGAATATGGCACCTTGAGCACAAGACACAGATACATCTGAGGACTGGGGACTGAATGAACCTGGAGTCATAAGTCTTACCTCTCACCATGAACTTCAGCCCTCATCCTCTTCTAGGTCCAAAAAGCTCTGTCCCTCCTCCCTCTTGTTTCCTTCTTACCAACTTCATTTTTTGAAGGAGATCAATGACATTACCAGGGTGCTAATATCTAGTAATACATATCCTTACTGAGGGCAAGGATTGCTGAGTTTTTGTCTGTGTCCCCTTTGCTTGATTCAGTAGGGGGCCTTGCTCTGTATTTGCTGAATTGAATAGAATTGATGTGTGAGATTGCATAAAAGCTGATCTTCTTAAATTCAGTCTGCATCTATATTGATGAGTTCCAGCCCTGAATGAATCTAGTACATTTAGGCAAACGAAGTAAACACCACTAGATATTTGGCCTGATGGGACACATCGCTATTGCTGATGAAAAAATAAAAAGTAGCTCAGCTTTAAAGGGCACTGAGAGACATGAGGCAGACCCAGATAATTCAAGCATAGTGATTTGCAATGCAAAAGTCCAATTCTACTTGGAAAACTCAAAATAAATTATGGATTAAGGCATACAGCATTTTGTAAAGGAAACTGCAGACCATTTCTAGTCAATAAGATTTTTCCCCACCCTTTTTATTCCAAGAAAAATTGCTATTTCTATTCTCTGCGATGAAGGAGAAAGAATTCCTCTTAAGATACACAAATGAGATTGGCACATTATAAGAAAAGAAGATCTAAGGTCTTTTGAACAGAGTGGTCATTTTATGGTATTTTCAGTTAGGAAGGCAAACCACTTTGGGAGGCCAGATTTCACAGGGGGGAGTTTGGATTAAAAGAAAATTTAGAGGAGGCTAGGTGGTGCAGTGAGTAAAGCACCGGCCCCAGAGTCAGGAGGACCCTTGTTTGGTTCCAGCCTCAGACACTTAACACCCACACAAATAAAAAACTATCCGTGTAACCTTGGGCAAGTTATTTAACTCCAATTGTCCTTCAAAAGGTAAAACAAAAACAAAAACAACCAAAAAAAGGAGATTTAGTCTTCTCAGAGATTTTTTTTTTGCCTTAACCTTTCTTTTGGCAATTTTATACTAAATTCTGTTACTACTTTGTTTTTCTGTTACTTCTGACACAGAAGACCAAGTTACACACCCTGAACTCTGCTTAACTTCCCTAAGCCTCAGTTTCTTCATCTGTAAAGTGAGGTCAGCAACACTTCACTTATCTACTTCACTGAATCATTAGGAGGGTGACACCGTGAGCACCACAGGGTGAATCTCCTCCTTAGCCTCAGCATCATTGCGCTTGTCCTTCGTTCTTGAAGACGACCATGACATCAGGGAAATGATGACATGACTTGCAGTTGACTTTGATTTGAATGATGGAGGTTCTGAGCCTCAGTATAAGTGTCAAATGACTCATCACAAGCTGCTGTCTCAATAGTCAGCCTTTTCAAAACCAAGTTTCCCCAAGAGAATTAATCACCTGCCCTCCTCGAGCAACCCCCAGTGTGGAGCTGTACTCCCTCAAAGTAACACCCACAACACTGCCCAAGGCTTGTGGTCCCTAGGAATTAATCAATCAGCAAGCATTTATCTAGCACCTGCTATGTGAAAGGCACTGTGACAAGTAGTAGGGGATACAAAGACAAAAACCAAAATAGTGCTTTCCTTCAAAGAATTTACCTTCTATTAGAGGTAACAACATGTGTACAAAAGTATATATAAAAGACATATATCAGAGTAAATGCAATGGGGAAGCACTAGTAGCAGAGGGAATCAGGAAAGACTTCATGTGGGTAATGACATTTGATGTGAGCTTTGAAAGAGTCTAGGGATTCAAAGAGGTACAGGAGAAGCACATTCTAGGCATAGAGGACAGCCTATGCAAAGGCATAGAGATGGGAAATAGAATGTTATATGTATAAGGAAAAGCAAGGACAATTTAGCTAGAACATAAGAGTGCATGTAGGGAAATAATGAATAAGCAGCCTAGAACGATAGGCTAGATCCAGGGTGGGAAGGGTTTTAAAAGTCAAAAAGGGGGGGGAGGGAGAGTCAAAGAACAGAGTTTATAGTTGGTCCTAGAGACATTAGGAAGCCTTTGGAAATATTGGTAATAGAATGAAAAAAGGAAAGACTTGAAACTGAAAGACCAATTAGTGGACTATGGTCTGTCTGAATTAGAGGAGTGGGCCACATGATTGGGAAGGAGAGAAGGGAATAGATGCACTCTTGAATCTCGTTTGGAGGTTAGAAGAAGGTTTGGCAACAGACCAAAGCTGGGGAGAAAGGAGCTGGCAATTCAAGGATTATTCCCAAGTTGTGAGCCTGAGTGACTAGAAGAATGTTGGTGCTCTTGATAGAAATGGAAATTTGGAAGAGAAATAGGTTTGAGGGAAAGATAAAATGTTCTGTTGTGGACATGATGAATTTGAGATGGGACATCCAGTTTCAGATGTCTAATAAGCATACCAGAAGAGGGCTGGTGATGAGGGCAGAGCCAAGACGGCAGATTAGCAGAAGCAATGTTTTGAGCTTCCCTCCACAACTCCTTAAAACACATCCAGAAAATTCCCCAGACCAAATCCTGATGAGAAAGTCATCAAAAAGTCACAGTGAATCCTTTGTCCAGACCAGGTCAGCACAGGGAGACAGATAAAAGATAACAACTGTTGACACTGGGAGCTGAGTCAGAGCAGGAACACTCCAAAAGTCAGGTAGAAGCACAAGAGCAGGCGATTATCTGCAGTCCCATTCAATGGGGACAGATACCAAGTGCAGTTTTGTTGCCCACTACCTAGTTCTGGCTCACAAAACCAGGCTGGACTAAGAAGGGGAGCCTAAGTAGGGAGTGGACAATATACTAAGATAAGAGGAAGTTCAGAAGCAAGCAGCAGGAGTTTGTCTCAGACCCCAGGAACAGAACAGAATCTCAGTTATAGCATCTAGCACAGCCAACAGAGGAATAATTAAGACAGGAATCCCAGGTGAAAGGGGAACCTGAAGTTTTCTCACTCTAAACCAACAGAATTACTTAACTGGCTAATAGAGGCTGGGTACGGTAGCAATCTACTATTGCTCTAACAGAAATCCAAGTCAGGAAATTACTAGTTCAGACTAGGGGGTAGCAACCACCTTTGCTATGGATCTCTGATATGGATATGCACTCTGAGAGCACTGAAAGGAACAGGCCAGTCTTCCCTCCAGAAATGTGTCAGAGCCCAGACCTAATATCAAGTCCAAAGTCAGGAAGGAGTGTGGAAGAATGGGCAAACAAACAAAAACCAAAAAATAGCCCTATCATAATAAGCTATTTTGATGGCAGGGATGTTCAAGATATAAAGTAGGAAGGTAGAGAATGACTCCAAAACATCTATAAGCAATGCCTCAGAGGAAAATAGAGCTTGTACACAAACACAACTAGAATTCCTGGAAAACATGAAGCAAGAATTTTTTTTTTAGGGAGGAAGGCAAGGCAATTGTGGTTAAGTGACTTGCCCAAGGTCACACAGCTAGTAAGTGTCAAGTACCTGAGGTCGAATTTGAACTCAAGTCCTCCTGACTCCAGGGCTGGTGCTCTCTATTCATTGCACCACCTAGCTGTCCCAAGAATTATTTTTTAAAGTTACAATGTTTTGTTTCATTTTGGGTTTGTTTGGTCTTTTTAATAAATGAACTGAGAATACTTTAGAGGCAATATGGGAAAGAAACAAGAGATATGGAATAATTGGAAAGGGAATTAATATAAAATGTATAAAATCTTACCCAACCAACAAACTCTCTAAAAATTAGAATGTATTAGAAGCCAATGACTTTATGAGACAAATATTAAAATAAGGTCAAAAGGCTGAAAAAATAGGAGAAAATGAAAGCAAAAACAAAATAAAACTGAACTGGAAGACAGATAGAAAAAGTTTAAGAATAATTGGACTATCTGAACTCCATGACCTAAACAAAACAAAAAAGCTTAGATACCCACTTCAAGAAGTTTTAGAGGAAACTGCCTAGAACTTGGACATCCAGAGGGCAAAATGGAACTAGAAAGAATCCACTGGTCACCTCCTGTAAGAAACCCTAAAGTGAAAAGTCCCATCATGGCCAAGTCAAATAAAAAAAAAATGCTTCAAATAGCCAGAAAGAATTCAGGTACTGAGAAGTCTCAGTCAGGATCATACATTATTAGCAGTCACTGCTATAAAAGAGTGGAGAACTTGGAATATAATATTGAAGAAGGCAAAATAATCTGACTTATAGCCAAAAATAACATACTTAGCAAAACTAAGTATTATGCTGCAGAGGGAAAAATGGATTTTTAATGAAACAAAGCACTTCCAAACATGCCTGATGAAAAGACCAAAGCTGTTTTTGAAACCCTGAAGTTCAAACACAGGAGTTAAGAGAAACATGAAATGATAAATATGAACAAACTGATCATTAATTAAGGATAAATTGCTTATACTCTAATATAGGGAGATGATACATTTGTTCCCTATGAACACTATCATCATCAGGGTTCATAGAAGGTATCTAATTAGACAAGTACTAAGAGTGGTTTTGTTTTATCTTGATCTTAAGAGAAGAATAGAAGGAGAGGGATAGAGGAACACACTGGAAGGTGGGGAGAGAGAAAGAGAAAGTTATCTCACAAAATCAGGGCATACAAGTAGAAATCTATTCATCCAAGGAGGAGGGGGTGAGGAAGTGACTAAATGTGACTTGAATCTCACTCTCATCTAAACTAGTCAAAGAGGGAAGAATACACTATCTACACACACACACACACACACACACACACACACGGAGTTGCACAGAAATACATTTCATCCAACAAGGAAATAGAAGGGAAAGAAGAGAAGGGGAGAATAGGAATTAGATGGAGGATTTTAAAAGGGAGAGATTAGTCCTAAGCAAAATAAACTCTAAGGATGTAAAAAAAAAAAATTTATAGCTGTTTTGAGGTGGCGAAGAATGGGAATGTGAGGGAGTGTTTATAAATTGGGGAATTGATTAACAAGTTATGGTATATAAATGTGATGGAATACTATTATGTTGTAAGAAATGATAAAGAAAATGGTTTCATAGGGGCAACTAGGTGGCGCAGTGAATAGAGAACTGGACCTGGAGTGAGAAGGATTTGAGTTCAAATCCATTACCAGATACTTGACACACTAGCTGTGTGACCTTGGGCAATTAACCCCAATTGCCTTGCCTTCCCCCCTCAAAAAAATTAGTTGCAGAAAAACCTGGGAAGACTTGTATGATATGATAACCAAGAGAACAATTTATACAATCATAGCAAAATGGTAAAGGAAAACAAATTTGAAAGAATTAGGAATTTTTATCAATGTAATGACCGACCACAATTCCAAAAGACTAATAATGAAATGTGCTACTCACCTCCTAATGGAGAAGTGAAGAATTCAGCATACAGAATGAGACCAAAAAAGATTTTGAATATGCCCAATGTGGAAAATTGCTTTGATTGACTATACATGTTTCTAAGGGAATTTATTTTTCTTTACGTCTCAAGAGGTAGTGAGCGGTGGGGTGGAAGGGTTAGAAGGCAGATTTTTGCTGATTGAAAAAATATATATATTTTTTAAAAATAGATGGCAGGTGAATAACAGACAGCATGAAGGGAAGATGCCAGTCAATGTGAGGATACCATAGCTCAGTACAGCATCTGGACATCGACACATTGGCCCCAGGAGGAAGCTTGGAGTTGTAGGGAGGTATTTTGGACAATAACTAGCAATCTCTTGCCTAGTTAATACTCTGATCTCCCAACCTCATCATCCCAGGTTCCATGTTGTGATATTCTATTCAGCACATCAGAGACTGGTTTCTTACAGAATAAATGAAATAATGTACCTTAAAGGGCTTCATAAACCATAATAGCTGACAGTGCAATGTAAGTCCCTTAAGGGCAGGGATTATTTCATTTCTGAGTTTGTGTCCCCAGGGCTTCAAACTGTACCTGTCACATGATAGGGACTTAGGCACTCACTGAATGAATGACTGAAATGATAAGTGATTTTATTTAAGTGATTATTATTTCCAAACTGTTGATCAAGATATTTTTCAATGACTTTGGCATATAATAAGACACTGACTTAAAAAGAAATGTCTTTTCTTTGAATTCATGTTCCAATCTTATCTTGTGGCAGATTAGAGAATTCCATCCATAGACTAACATCTGTATTTATGCTACCTGTAGTGCCCTCAGTGGAATGGTGATCTAAGAAATGACTGTGCAGAGAAGTAGAGCTATTACTGAATTATAAGTAGACTCCCCAGCCCTGACACATCTATATAGAGTAAGAGATGATAAAGATCAAATTCTGCCTTGTACAGAGCCCCACTTACTTTTTGGTTACTCTTCTCATGCTGGGAAAAACTTGGCTTTCTAATGCTTTATGGGGATTAAGAAAGTGATAGTGTAAGCAGAATGGATGAAGATTTAGAGACTAGAAAAGTCATACTTCTAAGCCATCAGAAACTTGAACTGAACAATTTGAAGTCAGAGACAGAAGAAGACACAGAAGTTAATATGGCAAGTGGAGCTGAGAGAGTTTTTTTCCACCCCAACACTGGCTTTGTCTATCTGTACCTTGACTTCCTGAGTCAGGAAAAGCAATCAGACACCGCTTTCCAGTGACAGGACACTGAACTTCTACTTATACTCACTCCTAAACCCATATGCCCTTGTTGCTTTGAGGAGGAGGGGCTAAGTCCTAGGATCCCAATTCCTTAATGTTCACCTAATGACTGGCCCTATTGGATGGGATGAAAATAAAATAGATGGCACCTCTATGCTCCTTGGCCAGCTCCGAGGAGGACTAGCTGCTGGGGGCTAAGTAAACTGAACTGTGCCTTTCATGGGTTCAGAAAAGGTTATGTACCTTTTGCATCTGGAGAAGTAGCCCTATAGCAGGTGTTTCATTATATGCTGGTTATTGTTTTTATTGTTCCTATGCCAAGAGTAAAACATCGTATACAGAAGAACACGCTCTGTCTCTTTCTGTGGAAGGAAACTCCATCCGAGGTCAAGTGACTACTTGCACAGAGCAATCAGTAAATTCAGGATAAAGATGGGGGTTCCAGGAGGATGAGGACTTGGGATTTGATTCTGCTCTGATAAAACCGTAATAAACATACACCCTTATATTGACACAATGCCTGGTACATTATGGGTACTTAGCAGTCATAGGTTGATTGACACATTGGGATGGTAACCCAGAGAAAAGCAGAGATGTAGAAGAGCTGGGAGAGGCAGGGCTGGGCTCCCTCTGAGAACAATAGAGTTTGGCTCCTCTTCTAGCACTGAAATTCCCAGAACTTAAGGCTTCTTATTAAAAAGGATCAAGTCAGTTGATAGCTGAGATACCTAGTGGTGAAATTTATACAATTTATCTGAATTACAGTCATCTGAGCTCTGTTTAGTTTTTGTTTCCAAAGGAGAATACCTTATGGAGGAGAGGGGGAAAAGGAAACAAGGATGCAATGACCCAGGGAAAAGTCACTATCACAACACAAATAATCCAGTTATTTCTAAAGTCATGTAGGTCTCCCTAAAGAAAAAAGAAAAGAAATATGCCAAAACTAACTTCTCTTTTCTTCTTCATCAAAGGTGAAATGCAAATCCAACTGTTTGGTTTGTATATGGTTTGTGTTTATCTGATTTGCCCATCATCTTTCTGGGCCTGCCACAGGCCATCAGCATAGTCTTCCGTGTTCTGCCTTTGATCATCTCTACCCTAGAAGATTAGCATATACACATACTCATCCTTCTCTTTATGCTGCTTATCATACCCCATACTCTCCCAGGTTGTTGTTGAAAAAGGCCATCAGATCCAAACCCCCCAGCTGACTCCCATCTCTATTCCCATCTAATGGTACTCCTAGATTATCCTGTTCTAAGGAATGATTCTTACCTTTGAAATGCACTCTTCTTTTTCCAGACGTTCCTTGAGCAATTTCATCAGTAGTGAATCAGGAATTGCCTAAAGAAAGCAATGTACAAAAAAAGAAAAAGAACTGAATATTTGCAGGGAAGGTAAAAAGGAATTTTAATAGGCAAGAGCACCAGTTAAAGTTAAAGTAATATACTTTTGAAATTAAAGTTCCCCAAATCCCAAATCAGTATGATATAATTCAGACAGCTTTAGGAATGACAAATAAATTCAGGTGAAAGAGAGAAAAAAGGAAGGAAGGAAAGAAGGAAGGAAGGAAGGAAGGAAGGAGGAAGGAAGGAAGGAAGGAAGGAAGGAAGGAAGGAAGGAAGGAAGGAAGGAAGGAAGGAAGGAAGGAAGGAAGGAAGGAAGGAAAGAAGGAAGGAAAACTGGAAACACATTTCCTCTGACTTTCCCTTTGTTTTAACTTTTCTCTCTCCTCTGAAATTGATTGATATCCCTAATGCACACTGGTTTCCATATAAGTATAAATTCCATGGCACATCAAAATGCAAAAAAGTTTGTGAATACACTATGAATATGTGACATAACTGTTGTTATTATCATTATTTGGGGTCCTCAGTAAAGAAGGCCTTTTGCCAGACTCCAAGAATTAGTCCAGTTCTGGTTGATTCACAGTGGTGGAGGAAACAAAGACACCAGCTTAGCTCAATATTCATTTATGCTCTAAAGACACTTAGAAGACTGAGTTAGTTTCTTAGACTCTTCATTTTTCACCCAATAAATAAGCCACTCTTGGAAGAGTTGCCATGCTTTAGGATGAATGGTATGGGGTCTTAGAGATAAAAAATAGATTTCAATGAAGTCTCTAATATCTATTTTACTACATCTCCAAGGAAATCTAGAGTCCTAGGAGTTTTCCAGATCAGAAATATCCAATTTCCCTCAGTAATTGCTCTAAATTGGTGAAAAAGAATCCCTGTAGGGCCTACACCTGCACTCACTTTTGTGGTTGAGTTAGTACCAGGCCTGATCTAAGGGAAGTGAGAAGCCCTTCTCTATAAGGCTTTCTAGTAGTGTGTGTAACTCCCTTCCCTGGACACTCACAACTCCATAATGATGTGAATTCTGTGGGAAGTAAGAAATGTACTTTGGAGTAAAATGTTTCTAATCCTGCATAGCCTTTTCTTAATCTCCTTTCGATCATTTGGAATGGGCTTTTATTCATGTATTTATCAATTGGTCCAAGCTAAAGATCTTTCTGTTTTTCCTCAATGTACATATTTATTAAAATCTACATTTATGCATGGCTCACTTGAGAAGGGGGCACTACAGTTAGATTGGGGGCAGTCTCTTTTAAATACTGGAGAAGATTCAAGATACACAATGGAAATGTAGGAGCTGATCTATCACAATGCCTCCAAACAGGACAACTGAACACCCGCTGTACAGACACTGCCAGAAACTTGTGTGTAGTTAGTATAGTATATAGTCTGGAAGGAACCTCAAGAGGACTCACTGAAATAAGTCCCGAGAATCTGGAGAACTCAGACTGTCAGGGAGCTGAATTTAGGGGAGATGATTAAGGAAGAAGTGAGCTATATGCATTGTCCATAAAGTTTGTCTAGTTGGAACAAGATGTATGGGCAAAAGATATAAAATTTCCAGAAATTGTGAAGTGAAAGAAAATAAATTGTTTTTTTTAAGGACACTGAAATGTATATACTTTGTTAGTCTAGTAACATAAAGATATGTTGTGAATAATTTGGTTTATGTATAAAATTTTTATTTCATTTAGAGTAGCAAAAGTTTGGGGGGAGGGGATTGGGAAGATACAAATTTTTTTTTCATTTTTTATGATTTTGAAGAGGAGAGTCTTCCCTGCCATACCTCAAATGTGGGATTTTCCTCCTGATTTTTAAAATTTCTTTTTCTCCTAGCCTTTGCATCCCTGATGTTGTTTGGAATGTGGTGGAAGAGGATAATTAGGTAAGTGATTTGGGCGGGGGTGGGGGGAGGGGGAAGGGCGGTGAAGTAGGGAGAAAAGGTAAATTTTGAAACCTGTAACTCCGCACAGAGGAACTTTACTTGGGGTTCGAAAGTAACTAGCTGCCCAAATCTCAGCTCACCATCAGGGCTAGGTGGGACCTAGGAAAGGAAGTTCAAGGGGTTCCCTTTCTAGCAGGAGCTTTTTGTGTAAGGTACTTTGTGGGGAGGGGCAGGAGAAAAGGGAGGGCATCTGGAAGAACTCTCTCCATTCAAGGTGGCCCCTCATTTGGTCCATTATATTCCTGCCAGACCCCACCCCTCTCTCCTCAAGTCCTCCCCTACCAATGAGCCAAGTCTAGGGGTAGGTGTCCAGGTCAGAGACTAAGGAATAGAAAGAAAGAAGATGAATAATGTTTTCAAAAAAGTAAAACTGCCAAGGGCACAAACTCCCAGAGCAAGGTTGGGTTTTTGCTCCGACTTGATTTTCTCCAACTCTCTCTCCCCTCCCCTGACAACAGCCCCTCTGGAAGTGGCATTCAAGAGGTAAAAGTGGGGTGGGGGAGGGGGTTGGAGTAAGTCAAAGAAAGCCGGGGTTTGAAAGCCGACAGGTCCCACAGAGTGGTGCGTCAAAGCCTCCCGCAGCCCAGCGCTGCTGGAGCGTGGGGCTGTGGCTTTGAGTCTGTCACCTTCCAAAGGTGCGTCATGCTGCTCCCTGAAACTCTAGTGTCTTGCTCGGCTCTTTGATGTGTCATGTCAACAGGGGCTAGCAGTTTCCAGGGGGTCCACTCCTCCAAACCCTGCAAACCAAGCTGAAACAGAAATTAGACTAACTCCTTTCAGAGTTTGCAGTAAGATCCTGCCCCACCAGCCCTGGAGGGAGGGAGGGGGTACACATTGGCAGGAGGCCTCAGTCAAGCCCGTTAACGACTGTCCCCAAGCACCACAGCTCAGTGCCAGGCTTTCTGCTGCTCAGGATGCTCTGACTACAGCCAGCCTGCAAACCCACTGGTCTGTCTGCTTTTTCTCACAGAAAACTGCAAGGCACTGCGACTATTTCATCCCTTTTAAAGAGAAAATCTGTTAGATTTCTCTAAATTTGGAAATCTCTCACTTCTTGTTCCAGGTCTCCAAATGTTTCAAACAGCAATGTCCTAGTAGGATCATGCCTCCTAATCACCAAAATCACTGTTAACTCATTCTTTCCCCTCTTACTGTGATTAAAGACATCAGTTTAGGTTATACATCTGTGAGCGTGTGGAGGGCAGGGGCTGTCTTTTGCCACCTTTTGTACCCTCAGCACTTAGCACAGTGCCTGGCACATTGTTGCTGGTGTTAAGTCGTGTCCAATTCTTCGTGACCCTGTGGATCATATCTGTGAGGTTTTCCTGGCAAAGATACTGAAGTGATCTGCCATTTCCTTCTCTAGGCAAACAGAGGTTAAGTGACTTGGCCAGAGTCACACAGCTAGTAAGTGTCTGAGATTGGATTTGAACTCAGGTCTTCCTGACTCTAGGTCCAGCCCTCTATCCATTGAGGTACCTAGCTACCTCACCTGGCACATAGCAGGTACTTTATAGATGTTCATCAATTGATTAATTCTTCATAGGTATGGTACCTTTGATCTACAATTACAAACTTCTTAAAACTTAGGTTTCTTTTTTTTTTTTTAATAAATAGAGGGGAAGGATTTGAGTGAATTAGAGAGAGCTGCCTCCAGGCCTCTCCCTTTATGTTGTTCTCCTGGAATGAATTCCCCCATGCCCTCTGCCTATTTAAATCCTTCCCATCCTTCAAGACTCAGCTTATCATAAGATTTAGAGCTGAAAGGTACCTTAGAGATCATCTAATCTAACCCCCTCATTTGACAGACAAGAAAGCTGATATTCAGCTCAAGTCATTCATCCAGTAAATATTTATTGAGATTCTCCTATGTGCAAGGCCCTATATTAGAAACTATGGGGAATACAAAGAACTCGAAGGTGCAGCTCCCTACCATTAAGGAGTTGAAATGTAATATAAGAACGAGTCCCAGCTCTTCCTTGGAGCATTCCTAACAACC
>NW_027187344.1:5379902-5407214 GCF_028583685.1 Petaurus breviceps papuanus | reverse complement strand
CAGGGACCATGTCTAGGCTATCAGCATGGTACAGCACAAAGAGCAATGGTTCTGGAGCCAAAAGACCTAAATTCAAATCCTGCTTCTGATGCTTAAAACCTGTATGACTTTGGACAAAACCTTCACCTTCCTGAGCCTCAGTTCCTTCATTTGTAAAATGGAAGTATTGAGCTATATGACCTCTGAGGTCCCTTCTGGCTTTAAATCCATAAACATACACACACACATATGTACATATAGTTGTTGAGTTGGACACAAACAAAACAATTGAACAACAGTATATGTGTGTGTGTATATACACACATACAAAATCTTAGATATATGCATATTTATATATACATATGTAATCTTATAGATAAAAGAATCATATATATTTGTGTATATCTGTATAATCTCATATATATTATTTTAATGTATATACATATATGATTATGGATTTAAAACCAAAAGGGCCTTGTATATACATATTATATGTGTATATATACATATATTATATAAATGTTATATTATGATAGATATATACATATACATTTTATATATATATATACACACACACACATATATATATGTAGCCTTTCTCATAGTACCTAGTATAGTTCTTTTTTTTTTTTTTGCTTTTTGGAGGGCAATTGGGGTTAAGTGACTGGCCAAGGGTCACATGGCTAGTTTTTGTGTTAAGTGTCTGAGGCCAGATTTGAGCTCAGGTCCTCCTGACTCCAGGGCCGGTGCTCTATATTCACTGTGCCACCTAGCCACTCCCTACATAGTTCTTACAGCAATAATAACAACTAACATTTATATAGTGCTCAGTGTGTGCCAGGAACTGTGCTAAGTCTTTACAATTATAATCTCATTTGGTCCTCACAACAACCTTAGCAAGCAGAGGCTATTATTATCCTCATTTTTCAGATGAGGAAACCGAGGTAAACAGAAGTTAAGTGACTTGCCCAGGATCACACAGCTAGCAAGGGTCAGGTCTTCCTGACTCCCAGTCCAGCTCTCTATCCACTACACTACCTAGCACCACTTCCATTTAGGATAAATTTATCAACAAATTTTTGCTGACATAACTTGTTGACTGAAAATACTGTGAGACACTTGCAAAGTTGTGGGGGCTCCCTCTCTCCCTCGGGGGACAATCTTCAGGTTCTTATCTTTCGGGCGGGCTTGTGCACCATTAGTGTGAAGGGAGGAGAATACATGAGACTGCTCCTCATGAGAAAAAACTGAAAGTAGGACAAGCACTGCTGCTATGGGAGTCATAAGCCTGGAGTTCGAGTCCTGACTCTGACACTTACTAATTACCTGATCTTGGCCAAGTGACTTGAGCTCCCTGAGCCTCAGTTTCATCTGCTATCTACCCTCAGGGCACCGTTGTGCTTTGTAAATTTTAAAGTATGAGATATGTGTCAGTAAATGGGTCAAGGTCCCTCCCCAGATCAACACCTGCCAAACTAAAGCAAATTCCAGGCCCTCATTTTGATCGAGGATTCCTCTTCAGCTTTCTTATTGAATCCCCTCATCTTATACATGGGACCCCAAAAGGGCACATGAAGGTCCTAGCAAGGGGACATAGCTGTTGTACAACCATGTTCAAAGAATGGTACTCCTCTGTCTTTACAAGTCATCCTCTATGAAGGAAGATAGACATAGCATGGTTAGGGGCAGCTAGGTGGTGCAGTGAATAGAGCACCGGACCTGGAGTCAGGAGGACCTGAATTCAAATCCATCCTCAGACACTTAACACTTACTAGCTATGTGACCTTGGGCAAGTCACTTAACCCCAATTGCCCTGCCTTTCCCCCCTCCAAAAAGACAAAAACAAAACAAAGTCATAGAATGGTAAAGGAGAAAAGGGATACCTGCCTAACCATCCAGTCCCCAGTGATCAACAATAAGGTGACAGGCATCTGCAGTCACTTCTCCCTATCACAACCCAAATCTTCTTTTCTCCCAGCTAAATCCTTTTGGTTCCTTCTAATATCTTCGTATGGCATAGTCTTTCTCACCCTTCTGGTTACCTCTCAAATTGCTAATTTTCCCCCTAAAGTATAGTGCCCAGAACTGAACACAATACAGTTCATATGTAATCTGACTAGGGCATTGGAGAGCAAGACCATCACTTCCTCACAGACCTCTATTAACATAGCCTAAGACTGGGTTAGCTTTTAGCTGCCATGAGACACCTCACTCACACTGAGTTTGCAGTCACTGTTATCTAGGCATGACTCCCCTTTATACAGTACCTGGATGTATCATGATTGCATAAATGTTCCCATGCCCACAGTGATGTATGTCTCTCTAATCTACAATTCAGGTCCTATCTTTGTTTTAATGTCTATGGTGGAGTTCTATAGTCCATACAGATATACGCTAGGCTGAAAGGGCTAAAAGTAGCAGGAGAAAATGAACATATTTGTGAGTATTGAAAAGGTTGGCTATTTCTCCTAAAAAAAAAAAGCCACAAGGAATCCCTAAGCATCCAAAGGACCTCAGAAAACCATGTAACTAATGGCTGTTTTCCTAGCAGACTATATTCTACAGACGCAGTCAACCACCAAGACCTCACCAATTTCAGTCCTTCAGAAACTCCTTTAACTATCTGATTAGTCCTGACAGCCTTGCTTTTCATCTTCCCTCCCATCAGTGTTTCTGAACCAAATAACACCAACAAGGAACCCTTGAAAGTGCTTGATAAGATCTGAAATATGTTGATAATTAGTATAATTAAACCCAAGAGAATTCTCTACAAATTCTGTCATCTAAGTTGAATTTTATGAACCTAATAAAATCATCTTTACAATAGAAATAAACATTTTTCCCCATTGTAGCATATAAAATTAGATAATTTTTTTCTACATTTGTGTTAAGCCCAAAGATGTTTTCCAGTGCCCCAGGATAGGAATACAAACAGTTAATATTGCAAATATACACAGACATTGGGGCAAGATAGTGGGGAATTCCACTTTTATTATATCAAATATCTCTTTCATTTATAAATGCTGCCAGAAAAGTAAAGGGAATTGGAAAACAGAGGTGGCTGGAAAACTTCAGGTCATGCCTCAGTCACATCATCCACTTTGGCAGGTACTGACCCTAAAAAAATATTTTTTCCTATCTCCCAAAAAGGGTGGCAAATCTAAGTGAAGTATCACCAACTGCGGGTCTTTTGAACCGGCCCAAAAGGGCAAAAAAACCCAAGTGTAACGATATCTGAGGGATTGTATACACATTTCAGTGTGGATTCACTTTGCCAACTTATTTTGGATTGGGATACAAAGATGTTTACAGTTACAGCTATCATCAAAAGAATAGGATGGCCCCAGATTAAAATTAATTTATCTGCAGTGATCAAAAAGATCTGAATATGTAGATGGAAAAAGCTTCTGAATAAAATCTACACTACATAGGTGCAAATGTTTATTACTGCTTAAGATCTATAGAGATATAAGTGGAACTAATAATAACTCATGTGTATATAGAACTTTAAAGATTTACAAAGTGATTTATTCAAAATAATTCTAGAAGGGGGCTGCTAGGTGGTACAGTGAATAGAGCACAGGCCCTGGAACCTGAGTTCAAATCCAGCCTCAGACACTTAACACTTACTAGCCACATGACCTTGGGCAAATCACTTAACCCCAATTGCCCTGCCTTCCCCCCTCCAAAAAGCAAAAAAAAAATTAAAAATCAAAAATCAAAATAACTCGGTAAGATAGCTAAATAGAAGATTTGTCACACATGTTTCTTACATGTGTGCCTCACTACTGTTATGGTCTAAGTTTAAGGTTACTCCTCCCATGGATACTGTGCATATTTGTGGGAAGGAATGAACCAGAATGTTTTGTTATTAACTGTCTTTATCATATTATCTGAGAGTAATAGTAACTGCCCTCTGAATGCTTCTGCTTCTTCCTCTTCTTTTTCTTATTCCTCTTCTTTTCCTTCTTCTTTCTCTTCTTCCTCTTCTCTTTTTTCTTCTTCTTTTTCCTCTTCTTCCTCTGAAAATTGAAGTCCTTTGTCCAAGGTCCCATAACTAGTAAGTACCAGAGCTGTCCATTTTCCTGATTTTGTTGTCTTTTGGAAGCATCTATTCATATAATATTTAAGAGGAAACACAGCAACCAAATCCTATAGGCAGCAGAGGTATTTGCCCTTAAATTAGGACTTTAAGGCTTAGAGGGCCTAAATCCTGGCAATTTCACTCATCTTTTGCCCATGGTATATATAATGCTAAAGTGGACCACAGAGCTAAGAACACTTAGGTAAGTCTAAGACTAGTCTTCCCACAATGCTGTACTAGATTGTACCATAAGAGCGGAGAATGAGTATTTATCTAAGTTTTGAAATTAAGTACCTAATAAACATTTGAGAAATGTTACTGAATGAATGATGATCCCAGCTTCCTGAAGGATATGACAGTGGAGTCTAAGTACTGATTTTAACAAGTTGAAAAGGTTTCAAACGTGAACGTGGTGATAGATTGTGTATCTGTAGGCCAAGGAGCAGCCTAGAGGAAGTGGTGCAAGGGATTCCATCAAAGGATCAGACACTAGACAATGAATCTTTCTGGTCAAAGCAGCTCCTGAAGGCTATCTTTTGGAAAGGCCTGCAATAGGCATCCATGGAAAGAGTAGAACTACCCTGATGAAGTCTCTGAAAGAAAAGCATGTAAGTAGAACTCTTTCTCAAACATGCCCCAACAGGTGACATTTGTTCTCATGGAATTAAATGACATAGCAGGATGCTTAGGAAGTGATACTCTTAATTATGATGTCAAGGCAAGGGAGTAAACAAATGGCTCAGCTCTGCCACTAAGGTGCTACATAACCTGAGGTAAAAAGCCACTTAATAATGTCTCAGGGCTTCAGTTTTACCATCTGTAAAATAGAAAAACTCATCTTCACTCCCTCCCTGCTCCCTGTGGAGAGTATGCAAAAGAAATGAGAAAACTTGTAAAGGAAGCACTCTGAGACTTTGCATCCATTCAAAGCAATTCTTTTATCATTATTTATTATTTTCTTCTATCTAGCAGCTAGCATTATAGAAATCTTTCCTCAATTCCAACCAGGCTCAGGGGATGCCTGAAAATTCTCTCCCCATCTCTTTCCCACTCACTCACCTATGATACTTTAAATATGTCTTCTTTCTATCCCCTGAAAAGAACCATTTTCCTTCATTTGATCCAAACAAAAATCAAGACTAGTCTGTCTATAAACTAGTACTTTAGCAGCATTACTACCCTATGCTACCCAGAGAAAGCGTGGGGTGAGGGACAGAAAAAAGTCATACCAGCTCTGATGCATAGATTACAGCTGCTCTAGCAGCTAGTATCGAAAATTCATTCCATATTAAGTTCTGCTTTGTAATGAGGCTGATATTCAAATGTTTACAAAGCCACATCGCCTGAAGAAAGAATGGAAAAAAGGAAAACATCAGTAAAGAAAACGAATATATTTACCAAATTAAAATTCAATGATGCTGTAAATTATATTAAAATGCTTAGATCCTTCTACTTTCTATCTTTTGCAAAAGAGTTTTTAAAATGTGCTTATGTTTACATAGCTACTGCCTTCGAAAGTTCAGGTACACTTATAGTTAGAGATAGGAAAACAGACTATATGAACTTATTAGATTTAAAGTTAGAAGGGTATTTAGAGATCATCTATCCAACCCTCCTTATTTTAACAAATTAGGAAACAGATGCCCAGAAAAATGAAGTGATTTGCCCAAAGTTACCCAAGTAATGGGTAATTAGAGCTTGGAGCTAAACCCAGGTCTTCACAGTCTGGACTAAACTCTCATTCACTCTACCATGCTGCCTCTTGAAGTCTCTGCTACCTCAAGGATTCTACTTATCCCTCATTCATCCTTTGAAGACTAAACTGATGGCAAAACAGTAGAAACACGATAAATATCTTGCTTTCTTGGGTCTAGGGTTGTGTGCCTTAGCTTTCTGCATCATTCCCTTTTTTTCTTTTTTTTTAAGTCTTATTAGTATCTTTCATTTGTATCCCACAGTGGTTTCTCATTATATCCCCCCTACCCATGTAATAAAAGAAAAACAGGCAAAGCTGTGCAAAACAAACAAACAAAAGAAAAAGAGCAACCAAATGAGCTCCTGCATCTTACAGACTTTGCATCTCCCACCCATGAGCTTCATCCCCTTGTTGTCTAGGACTGAGGCTGTTCATTGCAATCAAACAAATTTGGAAGCCTTTTAGTTTCTTTTCATCTGCATTATTGTAGTCACTGTTGATATTATTCTCCAAGGCCTGATTAAGTGCTTCACCATGTATTAGTTCATAAAAAATTTTCTTAAGTTCTTAAATTTTGTTTTCACCTTGTTTTATGGAATTTCTAAAACCTCAATAGTATTTCATCACATTCATAAACCATAATGGTTTGGCCATTACCAAATTGATGAACTACTAATTTGTGTTGTGTTTTGTTATGACAAATAGAGCTTTGATGAATATTTTGGAATACATGTAGCCTTTCTGACTATGATAAATGAGGGAAATATATCTATACCTACACATATATAGTGTGTATATGTATATATGTACATATACACACATGCATATACATATTTTATGTACACACACACATATATATGCAATAGCTAGATAGCTGGATCAAAGACTATGAATAGTTTAGACTTTTCTAGGAGCAGTGTCTACTACTACTAAGATTATATATATATATATATATATATATATATATATATATATATAGGTTTCTTTTTCCCTAAAAAGACAACCAAGCTGTTCTCATGGTTTAACTGGTCCAAGGGATCAAGGCTGAACCACTGGCAAAACATCTCAATTGCCTAAGGCATAAAATCTAGTGGGCACTCCTCAAACTTGCTAACTTCCCACTGCCTTTCAAGTCAATACACCCTTCCTTTGGATCTGGTGAGCCACTGTGGCAAATATGGGGGTAAGGGGGCCACATCCAACTAATGCAACACTGTATCTTAGCCAAAAATACTTGCTATGTTATTATTGAATAAACCTCTTTATTTTAACAATTGCATGTTCTACTTTTACTGGACTTCTTCCCAGCTGAAGGTAAACTCACACAGGAATAGGGAAAAAGGCACTGAGGCACTGGCAAAAATAATAACTCCACACCATTTTCCTGAGGTCTGGGCTGCCTAGTCCACCAAGTTGATAAGGTCAGAAAAGGCCACAGCAATCAGTAAAATTATTTTATTCTACTCTCAATAAACTACTGCCACCAGATATCGCCTACCTTCTTTGAAAATGACTCAGGGTTTTTATAAGAGGAGTCTGTATTGAAAAGTATTCTGGCCTCTTTCATCTTCCATTATTAGGAAGAAAATAATTTTTGCCCTACCTGGGACCTGATATTATTTTATCTTTCCAGGATGGTTCAAACAACTCATTTTGACTCCCAAGAGCTCATAATATTTATACTCATGATATAGTCACCATCATTAGCCACCATAGCTATGACCCAGATGGGGGGAGAGGGACAGTGAAACTGCCACCTACCTCCACCTAAGAAGGGTGCTCCTTCCCTGAGTAGTCTTCTCCCCCAAGTCTCCAGTAGAAATAAGGATACTCAAATGGACCTGTTGAAGGTCCCCTGGAATAATAGTAACCTATCTGCCAGTATCTGCAGCCTCATATAATTGGTGACCCCACCTTTCCTAACCTGAATGACTTTGACACATGGCTTTCAGTTCCCTTAAGGACTTGTAGTCAAACCAGCCCAAACCTCAAATCATCCTTGGCCCTCAACTAAAGGGATTCATCCCAACTGTCCCTCAAATCTAGGCACAAAGAACTAAGTAACTTGGAATGACCTGGTAGAGATGGGACTTTACAGGAATGAGGCAGAAAAATACTTACTGTACCAGTCCTAGATAACCAAATACAATTTTACTAACACCATCATAGGCCAATGATCAATAATCTTGTCATCAATATATTTGAAGAGTTCATCAAGGGGTAGCTAGGTGGCGCAGTGAATAGAGCACCAGTCCTGGAGTTGGGAGGACCTGAGTTCAAATCTGACCTCAGACACTTAACATTTACTAGCCGTGTGACCTTGGGCAAGTCACATAACCCCAGTTGCCCTACCTTCCCCCCAGCAAAAAAAAAAAAAAAGAGTTAATCAATCTTCAACTAATGTAGCAGTCAGTCAACAAATATTAAGGACCTATTGTGTGTCAAGCACTGGGAATACAAAGAAAGGCAAAAGACAGGACCTGCCCTTGAGGAGCTCACGATCTAATGGAGAACATTGAAAGAAGCTAAAAAGCAAAGGGAGTGGGGAGAAGGGTATCCAGTGGTACTGAGGGTTAAATTATGAAGGATCTGCCCTGGAAGCCCTACTTAAATATTGGATCTGGATACATCTTCCACCCTCTCCAACCAAAGGGAGAGAGAGGTCTAAGGGGCAGAGCAGGGGGCCCTGAGGAGATGTGAATTTAAAGGTGAACTGATTTTGCCAAAAAATGAATTTCTGGAGACAATGATTAAGTCCAGGTGAACAGCCAGGTGGGAAATGATGGAGCAGGCATAGTGCCTCTTCCTATCATCCCCAGAGTACTTATTTGTGTGGACAACTCACTTTGCCCAGACAGCCACTGGTGCCATCCCAGTGTCTTTAATCTTTAAACTTCAACAGTTGATCTGCCTGAGCCTACATGGCGGCCTATCAGGGAAGTCTCATAGAAAATATTTGATATCACTCAATTAGGGCTCAATCCAAGATCTAACTACACTCAAAGCAGTCTGGTCATAGAAAGCATGTATGTTGGGGGTAGTCAGTCAATATCAGTCAAACATTGATTGACCCCTTAAGTATGTGTTAGATACTGAGCACTACTACTGTTAGATACACCAGCACTCAAGGAAGGGGCATAGATCCAGTATACCAAATCCAATTCTTTGAAGAATGTAATTTCCTTTATTGCTTTCCCCTATAGGTAACCAGATGCAGACAGATTTCATCTTTGTAGGGTAAAATTTGCAGAATTCCCCAGAGATAAGGAACAGTCCTTATCCATGGCCTCTAACTGATGATTCAGCTGGTTTTGCAAGAGGAAATCCTTTGTAGTCTCCCCAAACAGATGGAATTCTCTATCAACAAAAGCCAAGATGGGTAGGACACACCATCCCTAATCACAGTTCCAGGTCGTTACTTAAACTTCTGAGAGGATTCTGGAAGATGGCAGAGTAGGTCAGAAAATCCCAGGCTCTCCAGATTTCCTCCACAAACAAGACAAAACAGCACCTCAGGGTCAATGTAGAGCAGCAAAAAGTAAATAAAGAATTGGGGCAGAACAGTGGTCCTCCTGGAACAACAGAGAAGATCTGAAGAAAGATCCCAAGATAGAGGTTTAGATGAGTGAAATGTAAACACCTCCAGGTATCTCTGCTGAAACAGCAATCTAAAGAGCCCTGGTGGCAGCTGGGTTGGGAGTTAGACTTGATTTTAGCCACAGGAATTTTCACCTCCTGGACAGTGTGGGGAGTCAGGCATCTGAGTGGGAACAGATTGAGGAAGCCTCTGCTGACAAAGGACACCAGGCCCAGCTGTGCTGCTGAGACATGATCCTGGGCAAGATGGAACCAGCACACATTTGGTGAGTGTAGAGGCAGTTGGTCAGGGATACTGTTGGCTGTGGGCACTTACAGAAGAGATGAGTTTTTGGTCTCTGTTCCAGGCCAGAACTAAAGGTCATAGCCACTGGAGGGTTGTCAGGGAGGAAGAGCATTTCCAACATAGTATGCCAGGGGACCCTGGCTGTAACTTGGAGGGGGGGTGAAAGGAGTGCAGAGGTTGGGCCCAGGAAAAAGCTCAAAAAATAACAGTAAGAAGGAACTGAGGTCAGAGGCACCACATCCCAGAATTAGAAGTGACTATAATAATAAGATGCTAAAAAAATTTTGTTTTAATGAGCAGGCAAAGGAGAAAGAACCCAGCCATGGATAGTTACTATGCAACTAGATTAGACTGGGGTTCATCTTCAGAGGAGGATACTGAAGGAAAAAAAGCTTCTCTTACCACAAAGATAATGTGAAATGGGCACCTGCCCAAAAAGAATTCATAGAAGAATTCAAAAGAGGCTTCAAAAATCAAATGAGAGATTGAGGGGAATTTTTTTTTTAAAAAATAAGAATAATCCAAAGAAAAACAAGAAGATTATGAAAAAAATCAACCAACTGGGAAAGAAGATCCAGAATCTTAAGGAAGAAAACTATTCCGTTCAAGATTAGACTTGGACAAGGGGAATCCAGCAAAGTTATAAGAGACCAAGAAATAATAAAATAAACTATACAGAATGAAAAAATAGAAGAGAATGTGAAACATCTTATAAGAAAAACAACTGATCTGGAGAACAGATTAAGAAAACATTAGAATAATCAGACTACCTAAAAGTTACAATAAAAAAAAATCTTGATACAATAATACAAAAAATAATTTAAGAAAATTGTCTTGAGGGGTGGCTAGGTGGCGCAGAGAATAGAGCACCAGCCTTGGAGTCAGGAGGACCTGAGTTCAAATTTGGCCTCAGACACTTAACACAAAAACTAGCCATGTGACTTTGGGCAAGTCACTTAACCCCAATTGCCCTCCAAAAAAAAAAAAAAAGGAAAATTGTCTTGAAGTATTATTAGAACAAGAGGAGAAAGTTGAAAGAGAAAAAAATCCATTGATCACCACTTGAAAGAGTTCCTCAGAGGAAAACTTACAGAAATATCACAGCCAAATTTTAAAACTCCAGTTTAAGGAGAAAATATCATGAGCAACAGGAAAACGAGGATTCAAGCATGGCAGAGCCACAATTAGAATTACATAAGACCTAGCAGTAGCAACACTAAAAGACCACAGGTCTTGGAACACTATATATGAAAAGCAAAATAACTGGGGTTATGGCTAAAAATATCATACCCGGCAAAATTAAGTATAATCCTAAACAAAAGAAAATGGATATTCAATGAATTGACAGACTTTAAGGATTTTATTGCAAAAAGAACAGAATTAAATAGAAAAAACTTGACATATCCAAGAGAAATAGAAGGTAAACATCAAAGATTAACTAAAAGGTACCCAATGAGGACAAATTGTTTAAATTTTTTTTTAAGCAATTGGGGTTAAGTAACTTGCTCAAGGTTACATGGCCAGGTGTTTCTGGGTGGGTGCTAACTGTCTGAGCCCAGGATTCGATCTCCAGGTCATCCCGACACTGGAGCCGGTGCTCTTACTCGCTGTGCTACCTGGCTGCCCCAGTTTAATTTTTATACATGGAAATATAAACCATATGTCTAAGACTGTCATTAGTAATTAGGTACTTTGAAAGAAAGAATGGGGTAGAAATGAGTATGACATGATTCTACAAAGCAAAATGACATAGCAAAAGGTAAACAGAGTAATTATCTCATACAAATAAGGTGTGAGAGCAAGAACTAATACAGAGGAATTAGATGGAGGAGGAAGGTGGGTAGTTCTCTAACAGTACTCTTATTGGGAATGGGTTAAAGAGGGAATAATAAACACACACGTATATAATATGTATGTATTATTATGTATTGTATGTGTATATGCACACATATGTGTGTATAAAATATATGCATGTATGTGTGTAATTATATATATGTCTTCTAAATTTAGAAATAAGAAGGCAAGGGAATAGGAGGGAGTAAGGGAGGGATATGGAATAGGATAAGTGTGGTATAGAAGGGTGTGTAGATTAATGGGAATTAGATAAAGAGAAAACAACAAATATATACATATTTGGAAGGTTATAAAAATCTTCTAAATTCAGAAATAAATAAGAGAGTAAGGGGGCAAGACAGAGGGAGAGGATAAGGGAGGGATTTTTGGAGGGGGGTAGATTAAGGAATAGGGAAGCAAGGTAGCAGGTAGAAATAAAGTAGAGGAGAGAGGATAGGAGTAGGGTGAGAAGGATATGAGGAAAACATACAACAAGTAATTACAGTTTAGAATGTGAATGGGATGAATTTACCCAGAAAATGAAAACTGATTAACAGATTAAAAATTTGAATTCAATGGTATGTTGTTTTTAGGAAATGCTATAAAAAATGAAAGATACACACAAACATAAAATAAAGCTCAGGAGTAAAATTTATTCTATAAAAAAGCTGGGATAGTAATCAAGATATCAAACTTAAAGTTAAAATAAGATTTAATTAAAAGAAAAATACAGGGCAACTACACTGTGTCAACCATATTAATCAATAATTTTAGATCATATAAAATAACTAGATAGTATTAAAAAAAATGAGAGTATACCTGCCAAAACAGACACAGGGACTACATGAATATAAACACAAAACACCTTTTATACAAACATGTAGGAAATGATGATCTAATGAATTTAGAAAAATATGGAAAGACTTGAATGTATAAAGCAAGATGCTATCCACCCACAGAGAAACAGATGAGAAGTGGAAATAAGCATAATATAGTCTTACACATATGTGTTTGAGTGTATATATGCGTGTATGCTTATGAATATCTATGTGCATATATGTAGATATGTGTGCATGTATCTGTACTTATTGTAGCCTTCTTCATGGGAGAGAAAGGGGACAGAGGAAGGGTAAAAAAATAAAGTAAAAAGTACACAGCAAAGGACAAAAGAAAACATACAAGGAAATAAAGAAAAGATGGATAGCTTTAAAAATAATGTGTGGTATTTATTATATAGGTTTTCTTGAAATGGACATTTATTGCTTTTTATTGAATCCTCTCTTATGTTCTGCTGTGTACATGGCAATGTTTTTTTTCTTTTCTTATTTTGTATTTAAGTTTAAAATTCAAAGACAATAACAAAGAAAAAGAAAAAAAAAAGAAATTTCTCTTCTACCTTTCAAGTTCCTAGGTGGTAAATGATTATGAACCCTTTAATTTCTCTGCAGCAGACGTCATTCCCCAGGAGATAGTATTGGGAGAAGAGCAACAGAATAGGTGAGAAGCTCTCTCCCCACTGGTGCCAGTTCCCAATTCTTGTCCTCACTCCTGATCCCATTCTCTTTCTTATAACTCTAATCTCATCAGAATATAGCATGTTTTTCATCAAAATCATTGGCTCAGAGATCATGCTTTCTAACTGTAGCCTATTGGTGTCTTCCAGCACTGCCATTTTAACCTGTGCTGTTACTAAATCTAGAAGCCATCTCTCCTCTTTTAAGGCAGGTTACTTAAAAATTAAAAGTGCATCCACATCTGCCTATAGTTGCTGAATACACAATTTATTTTCATTTTCCTTAGGTTAGTAACCAAGCTTTTCTAAAAGTGTTAAGAGCCAGGGAACACTCAGTCTTGCTTTATTTTTACTCTCCTTGTCAAACTCCTTAACCATCTGTTGGGTGAATCCTACAGGGCATGTCAGGGCTACTCATCACATTGAAAAAATTCCTTATAAGCTGTTAAGAGGGTCACAGTCGGGGACCGCTAGGTGGCGCAGTGAATAGAGCATACAGTCCCTGGAGTCAGGAGGACCTGAGTTCAAATATGACCTCAGACACTTAACACTTACTAGCTGTGTGATCTTGGGCAAGTCACTTAAACCCAATTACCCTGCCCTCCCCCCTCCAAAAAAAAGAAAAAAAAAGTAGAGTAACACCTATGCCAATTATTGTAGGAATCAATAAATGGAAATCCCTTTATAGTTAATGCCAGACAATACTGGATCCCAGGAGGGATGAAAGATTTCCTTCCTAACGATAGAGGCTAGATCACTTCACTTCATCAACTCGCCTTATAACAGCTCCATACGGTCAGTGAAGAAGACAGCTCCTGGAACCTTCGAGTTGACTACAAAGAGTTAAAGCAAATTCATTACATCAGTTATTACAACCATTCCTAACCTCCTCGTGGTGAACTAGGCAGCCCCAATTTACCAATCAATCACTCAACAAAGCTCCAATCAGTCAACAAGCTTTTATTAAAGTGTTTACTATGTACTGTAAACTACAGGTACTGGGAGGGGGGGCAAAAAATTTCCTGTTTTCAGAAAGTTTCATTCTAATGGGGGAGACAACATGTAAACACCTAGGTATAGACAAGATATATACAGAGTAGAGGGAAGCTAATATTAGAAGGAAAGGAACCCAGGGATGCTGAGAGGTGGAGTCAAAGAGGGAAAGCATTCCAGCCAGGTGGGACAGTAAGTATAAAGGCAGCAGCCCAGAGAGGAAAAACAGAGTGTGATGTTTGGAGAATATTGAGCAAACCAATATGGTTATATCACAGAGTGTGTGCAGGGGACTAAATTAATGCAAGAAGACAGAAAAATTGGGAAAAGTCAGGTTGTGAAGAGTCTCAAATGTCAAAAAATGGCCTTTATATTTGACTGTGGAAGTAAAAGGTAGTTATCAGAGTTTATTGAATGGAAGATGGATTGGAATGGGGAGAGACTTGAGGCAGAGTGATCAGAAAGCTATAACAAATAGTCCAAGCAAGATGTAAACTAGGGTGGTTGCCATGTGAGTGGAAAGAAGGGCATACATATATAGACATATATGTATATATACATGTATGCACCTGTATGTGTACACACCTTGTGTATTATATGTATTGTGTACACATATATAACACATGTGTGTATGCATGTGCATAAAAGCACACTCTGTGTGTGTGTGTGTGTGTGTCCAAGAGACATTGTGAAAGTAGAATCAAAATTTGGCAAATGATGATGAGTGAGACTGAGGAGTCTGGGAAGACACCAAAGCTGCAAACCTGGGTAAATGGGAAGATGGTGGATCCCAGGCATACCGCTACTGATTCTGCTACAGCTGATGCTCCTACCTGCCTATACCACTGCGCATTTTTCTGGGGACCCTGCTGCTGCTGCCTATGGGCCAGGTCCTGCTTTACTCATCCTCTCTGTCTTTTTCTTAACCCCTCTAGAATGAGGCAGACTTTTTGAGGGATTGCCCAGGTGGGCATAGTGGGTTTTCTAAAGAATTCCATAAGTCTTAAGGCTTTCTTAAAACTACGGGAAAGTAAAATTCCCTAACAATATTAGAGAATTTGCTAGGGGAGGACTTGGGGAAAAAAGATGAATTCTATTTTGGACACATTGAGTTGCTTAAGGAATATCTAGTATGAAATGTCCAGTAGTCCAGTGGGACTAGGGCAAAGAAAAAAATACCAGTACTAGATACATAGAATTAGGAATCATTTGCTCATGATTCAAGGTGAAGTGAGCAGAACTAGGAGAACAATGTACATGGTAGTAGCAGTACTGTTATGATAATCAACTGCGAAGGATCCCAACTACTCTACAATAATCCATGACAATTCCAAAGGACTCATAATGAAAAATGCCATTCACCTCCAGAGACAGAACTGATGACCTGAGTGCAGATTGAAGCATATATTTTTTTCATTTTATTTTTCTTGCTTTTTTTGGTAACATAGCTAATGTGGAAAAATATTTTACGTGACTTCATATATATAATGGGTATCTTATTTCTTGCCTTCTTCCTAAGCAGTGGACAGGGTAGAAGAAGGGTGATAATTTGGAATGAAAATAAAATTTTCTTTTTTAAAAAAGGAATCATCTTTTCAGAGATGATGACTGAATTCATGGGAGCCTATGAGATCACCAAGCAAGATAGTATAGACAGAAAAAAACAGGCCTTGGATGAAACTTTAGGGGACACCTTTAGGCATAATATCCAACAAAGAAGACTGAGGATATAAGTGTGAATTTTTATCCTTGATAATCCCCATTTTCCTCTGTTAGAATAGTTGAGAGTAGGGGTAGCTAGGTGGCACAGTGAATAGAGCACCAGCCCTGGAGTCAGGAGGACCTGGGTTCGGATCCGGCCTCAGACACTTCACACAAAAATAGTCGTGACCTTGGGCAATCACTTAACCCCAATTGCCCTCCAAAAAAAAAAAAAAGAATAGTTGAGAGTAGTCAGAAGTAATCTACCTTCTTCACCTGGGAAGTGGTACAATATACCCTTCATCATCCTTCTTCAGGGCTACCTAAACTATCCCTCATATTGCCACAGTCAGGTGGTCAGAGAACTGAAAGTGTGCCCCATTTCCTAAGGGCATTAATGTCCATTGATATTATATTTATATCATTCACTGATACAGATGAGGCCACAATGGGAGAGGGCCTAGACTGTATAGTGGCTCTTATAAGAATCGAGGAATAGAAGGTCAACCTCAAGAAAATCCAGGTGCCAGTCCATATGGTCAAGAGTTGTTTTTTTGTTTTGTTTTGGAATACACTATATGGGAAGAACTCAGATGATTAGACAAAATCCAGAATGAACTACTAATACTTTCCTATAGTTTTAAGAAAACCCTGAAGCTTACTGTATTCTTCAAGTCTTAGAAAGCCCATGTTATCCACCTGGGCATACTGATAGCCCCCCCAACAGTCTGCCTCTTTCTAGTGAGGTTAAAAAAAATTAGGGAGGGCAAAGGGGGATAGCCTAGCCTTCGAGAGACAGCAGCACGGTCCCAGAAGAACTGGCAATGATGCAAGCAGGTATCAGCAACAGCAGGTACCTGGAGTGATAGAGGTAGCTTGAGCAGCAATATAGGCAGGAATGCAGGTAGTGGTATAGGAAACAGCATGGGCAATGACAATGGAGTAACAAAGGCAGCAAATAGAGGCCCTCAGGCAGGCACCGGCATAGGAATACATGCAGCTGAACAGACAGCGGAAGCCGGCCCATTGTAGCCTTTCACTAACTGTAGTCTTGGTACTGCTAAGGCCCCTCCACACTGCTGCCAGCACCATACCTAGGGATCGACTCCATGATTTCCCTCTCTTAATGAATGAGGGAACAGAAGAACCTCATACAAATACTAGAATGGACTCAAAACAACAGCTACAAGATTATGCCACTCATTACCAGGGCTGGGTGTTCCACTTCCCAGAAACAAATTGAACTCTCCAGACCAGTGGTTTCTTGGATTCAGCCTCCAAGAAAACTTATCCAACAAAGACAGGCTATTATGAGACATTTTTTATGGTTAACCCTTTCCATCCCCTTCCATTTTCCATCTTCTGTGAAATTGTCTTGAGCCTTATGTCCCTCCTCTTTGGGAGGATACCCCAGGAAAATGGCTTAGATCTTTTAATTAGCCAGTCCCCTTTTCCCCTAGGATGGTTCAGATAACTCCTTTTTAATGAGGCTTAAGAGATCAAGGGTTAAAATGGGGGCAGGGGGAGGCAGTGCTGTACTTTCTAAAGAGGGATGGGACTGTCTCTCCATAACTATGGTATGAGTTTACCAGAAAAAAGGGATCCCTTAGCCAACTTTGTGGCAATCTGAGTCACTAGACGAAAAGTGAGGGAGAGTACTAACCCAGGCCTGATGGAAGAAAAGGGAAGTCCCTCAGAAGAGGTCTCTTTAGATGACCAAGGATTTGGTATCACTCCTCTGATAGCTCTTGGGGAGGGAAGGTGCTGGCTGATAGACTGGAGAACATGAGAGGAAAATGATTATTATGAGACTTAATGTTGACTCAATCCTTGTATTGACTCAATCCTTAGGAGAGGTGTATGCAAGTGGGTTAGGCTTTCTTAGCTACCTTACCAAAGGTGATTCTGACTGTGCCAAAAGTGTCATCATCTGAGCTGTGGCCCTGTTCCTGGCACTGCTCTTACTCATCAACATTGTTTTACATTGAAAGATCTGTTTATTCATTGAATAAACTGCCTGATATCAACCCCCCCACACATGGAATGTATTATTAAGATCTTAGACTTAGTTCTTCCAAAGGAAGGGTAGGGTGGAGAAGGTAAAATCTGGGATTTCTAAAACTGGTCTTACCAGAAGGTAATTCTGTGTTTTGGGTATCTCCTCCTCCAGTGCTACCTTTGCCAGGTGTCTTCTATCTCTGAGGTTTAAGTTGTCAAGTAATGATGATTGATACCCCTAGGGTCATTTAAGTGGTGAAAAATTCCCTATAAAACCTTTACAATCTTGACACCAAGGGTTGGAATATGGTAAAAGCAGCAACATGTTACTACTGGGAAGGTCCCTGCCACATGGCTAGTTTTCTGTAAAAAAAAAAAAAAGTAATGAAATTGTCTTTGATACTTATTGGTTCAAGAGACTCAATCACTGACATAGCTTCCCCATCATCTATGGAATAAAACCCAGTACATGAATAGTTAGTACTCCTCAGGCTCAACCTTTCCACTGCTGGGCTAGTCAATACACACTTCTGATTGGGCAAACCATGGGAGCAAATTCATGACAGAGAGCTAAGCTGTTCTCAACTGAACAAAGACTATGTCTTTGTTAAATAATCTTTCCATGATATTGCTGAGTAAAATTCTTTTTGTTAAAGGTTATATAGTCTACAATTCTATTCCAATCCCAACCATGAACCACTAGACTGGCCTGCATCAGACCTGGCCCAAAACATTATGATTTAAAGCATAACAGGGACTTGCCAATGAAGGTCCAGTTTTCAGACATATAGAATATTCCCTGATAATTTCAATACAATGCATGGAACTTTGGAGATTCAATTTCTAGCCATGAGTGACCAAGGTATTAATGTCTATGGTCTGACACGGAATTGTCCAATTGGTCTCAGAGCCAGAAGGACTAATGATGGAGCCCAAACTGAGTTCACATACAAAATTATCTATTAGTACCTCTCCCTCAGCCCTTTGTTCTTCTCTGGAAACTTTTTGGTAAAGAGGAAGAACTACTATGAACCTCCAGATAGGGGTATCAAACCCATCTCCTACTTAACTATTATGGGGTCATGAATTCACGATACCTATTTCTTTTTCTTTGTGTTTATTCTTTCCAAATCTTAGGTGAATGAATGATTGAAGAGATAGAATGAATCAAGTTATCACCTTCTAAGCTTTGAAAGATGGCAAGAACCGCAAAAAAAAAAAAAAAAAATCCCCTCAGCGATAAAAACTGATAGCAGTAATAGCTGGGTCTACAGAAAAGATGTCCCTAAAGAAAGATCTGTTGTATTTACCCAACTGCTAAAACCCCATGTCCTATAAACAGAAAAGCAGCTTTTCCACATAAAGAAATAAACTTGTTAGAAACTCCAAGAAGTGGGGTGGCTAGGTGATGTAGTGAATAGAGCACCGGCCCTGGAGTCAGGAGCACCCGAGTTCAAATCCAGCCTCAGACACTTAACACTTACTAGCCGTGTGACCTTGGGCAAGTCACTTAACCCCAATTGCCCTCCAGAAAGCAAAAAAAAAAAAAAAGAAACTCCAAGAAGAAAGAAAAGGACTCTCAAATCCAGGAGATACATCTTAATAACATATATTCCCTCCATGTGTTTTATTCAGTACCTAAGTCCAAGAGGGAGAGTGTTCCCCCAGTTATATTTTTTTTTAACTTTTTTTTTTCTGAAGGGAGAAGGCAGGACAATTGGGTTTAAGTGAGTTGCCCAAGGTCACATAACTAGTAAGTGCAAAGTGTCTGAGGCTGGATTTGAACTCAGATCCTCCTGACTCCAGGGCCAGTGCTCTATTCACTGTACCACCCAGCTGCCAGACTCCCAGTTTTCTGAGGAATATCTTAGTTAATCTATCCTTACTAAATCTCAGTAAATAGTCTTTTGTAAGGCTAATTGATATCAACTGATTAATCAATATTAGGAAGCCTACTCCACATGGGGCAATGGTAATATAAAACATCTTAGTCATCAGTCACTCTCAGGACATCTGCCAATACAAATGGGAGTTGAGAATGAAGCTAGACATAGTAAAACAGAAGCATTTTTCATAAAATTATTGAGAGTCTGTAATTTTTCTTTTGGAAATTGTTAATATTCTTTGACTACTGATCTAATTGGGAAATAACTCCTGGTCTTTATTGTTGTATAGCAGGCTATTATCAAGATATGGGATGTGAATTTTCCCCCCACTGGACAGCTTCTCTTGTTGTTCTAGATGCAGTGATTTTGCTCATGCAAAAGTTTTTTAATGTAACTGAAACTGTCTCTTTAATTTTTTCATAATCACCCCTAGAGGCAGCATGGAAAGACTAAAAGACCTACATTTAAGTTACATCTCTGACCCATGCTCTTTGACCCCAAGAGAGTCACTTAACCTCTCATGTCCTAAGCAGCTCTTTTTGTCAAATCACAGATGAGTTGCTGATCTACATCAGGAGAGGGGATTTCTTCCTAAGAGCTACCTATACCCATGAAATAAAAAGTCAAGATTTTTTTCAGACTTTCTTACTTTCAAGGGATTACACTGTACTGAGGAGATACAATGTGCAGAAAAAATACACCTAATATGTACGATATAATTTGAGGAGGGACATAGCAGTAATAACTGGAAAAGATGGGGAAGATGTGAAGGTATGAAGACAAGGAAGTTATGTGAAATTGGAGAAAGACATGGATTCTGAAAGACAGAGATAGGAATAAGTAAACTCAGACATCAGTGTAAATTAGGCAAAAATGAAACAATCCTTGTCCCCAAAGACATTTATATTCTGTAGGGGCTGGGGAGGGGGAAACGCAACAAGTACAAAAATATATTCAGAAGACATACAAAATAAAGACAAGATAATTTGGAGAAGGAGGACATTAGTACCTGGGAAAACCAGGAAAGCCTTTATATAGAAGTATTTGAACCAAGTGCTGAGGAAATGCCTAGCACATGGTGGGGGATAGGGGAGGGAAGTCAGTAAAAAGGTATGGAGGTGGGAGACAGCACACCAAGTATGAGGAAAGGCAAGAGTCCAGTTTGGCTAGAACACAGAATATAGAAAAGGAAGTAATGTAGATATAAAATGTATCTGTAAAAAAGCTAGGAAGGTCGGGGCTGGGTTATAAAGAGTTTTACATGACAAAGAGAGGAATTTGCATTTGCTCCTAGAGGCAACTGAAAGCCAACTGAGTTCATTGAGTAGACGAGTGACAGTCAGACCTGTACTTTAGGAAACAGTTTGGCATCTTTTTGGAGGATGTATGGCAGAAGGGAAAGAAGAGGCAGAGAGAACAATCAGGAAGCAATATTGCATAGTCCAGAGGAGAGGTGATAAAGGCTTGAATTAAGGTGGTGGTCATGTGAGTAGAGAGGAGTCAGTTGGGAGCAATGTTATAGAGTTATAAATGACAAAATCTGGCAACCAAATGGATATATGGGGGTAGTAGAGAAAGGAGACAGGGATAATACTGAGACTCTGAACCTCGGAGACTTCTTTTAAGATTGTAATGTCCAGGTCAGAAATAGAGAAATATGGAATAGGAATAAATTTTGGGCAATAGATAATGAGTACTGTTTTGAACATGAAAAATCTGAGATATTTACAGACATTCAGTTACAAATTTCCAGTAGGTAGTTGGTGATCTGTGATTGGACCTCAAGAGAAAGACAGAAGCTGGATATAGATCTAGGAATCATTTACATAGAGATGACAATTAAACCTATGGGAAGTAATGAAGTCACCAAGTGAGAAAAACATGGCAGTTTGGAGCCAGTTAGTATAGAAACAAACAACTCAACAGGACTTTCATTATATGGCAATATAGCATAACAAATGATATAAAACAAAGTTCAGCTAGATATCCATTCCAATTATAAAATTCTGATCCTATATTTAGAAGGATGGCCTTGAGTCAACAAAACAAGCTCAAATTATGTTCAGCATTCTCTATTTAAGTAGGCGAGCAAATATATTATTTGAGAAAAGTTTCAATCAACTATGGTCAAAAAAAATGTTTAACTGTAGATACATATAAAGGAGTAAGATCCAATTATCTCTATGATCCAACTAAATTGAACTATATTCTCTGCCTCCAAAACATGTCCTGCACTTTCATATTCCTGTGTCTTTGCTGATGCTGTTTCTTATAATACCTGGAATACCCCTCTTCCTTTTTCTTCTCTACTGAATTCTAAGATATCTTTTAAAACATAATTCAAGTGTCATCTCTTGTGTTAACTGTAGCCCACCTCTTCTCCTCCATCAATATTGACCTTTCCCCTTGGACTTCAGGTACCATTGTTTTACATCTTTCATGTAATAGTGTATGCTTCACTGTAACTAGATAGCTTTGTGACTTATCCCCTTCCTAGACTCCTTTGACAGCAGGGACTTTATCTAAATTTTGGAGCTCCCTCTGTGCCTAGTACAGGACTCTACTTAAAGCAGATGTTTAATAAATGTTACATCTCAAAAATTCACTTATACAGAATGCCTAATTCCCCATCAGTGCTGGGTGAATGAGATGGTACTGTAAAATAACACTTAATACAATGCACTTACAATAGTTGTTTTTCCAGAAGCAGGTGGGCCCAATATAAAAATCCTAGGCACTGTGGAATGAAAAGATTTAAATATCAAATCTCAACATCACAAAGCATCCTCCCATGTCTGCTGTACTCTGGGTGTATTTATTCCTCTCCTCCCCAGGATTTCATTTTCCTTAAATGACACAACCATTTGTAACAAGGCTATGCTGGAGATACTATTACAGAAGAACATATTCTCTGTGTTTAGAGAGGTAAGTGATCACTGAGATGGTTTATTTTTCTTACTCCAATGGGACACAGATAAGGTAGCTTACTTGCTGAACTAATAAATATCAAGAACAATTGGGATTTCAAACAACATAAAGCATTTTAAACAGGAACTTTGTCTCTGAGACGCTCTCCCAAATAAAGCTGTATTTTATGTAAATCGACCTTCAAAAGCATTTTTATATTTATGCTTTTTTATTTAGCAAATTGTATTCCACATCATTTTACCCAGAGAAATAATAGGAAGGAGCACATAGTGTCTGAACTAGATTTATAAAACCCAAGATAAGAACGTCTTTGTTTTCAGATATGGGCATTTCTATGCAAATAGGAAATGCTGCCTGAGAGTTTCTGTATCATAGTCTGATGCTCCCTGCCCTCAATTCCAAAATGGTCATAGAATTAGTTTAGGGTCTCTGGTGGTTTTGAAAGAAAAGACTGCCATCTTAAGAGTTGGAATAGATAGATAATTAACTGCAGTCTGGACTAAAGGAAGAGGAGACCAGATGTCCCCTGGAGAGTCTTTTCAAACCAAGGTGCTACACAGATTCCAGAGGGAATGGACTCTTGACTGTTGTTGGATTCTTTTTTCATACCCAGTGAAAGGAGGGAATGTTTCATCCACTACCAAGGGATGGGGACATTGGAGATCCACCTTCTGTTCCTTGCTTAGCTACTGACCCAGGGAAGATATATCGTTAAGCTAATTGAGCTCTCTGCAGGCCTCTTTTTTTTCTATCATATTTACATAATATTTTTAAGATTTGGGCAGCACTATCCTCAAAGAAAACCTAGGAAGTACAAAGTATGAATAATAATTATAACCATTCCTACTTTACATACAAAGGAAACTGCTAATACCAGAGCCAGCTCCTTTTGGCTACAAACGCCAAGTTTCTTCTACATTCCCATGGTTCCCTCCATCAGGTATCGCTAACTCCTGATAGCCAAACTGATAGGCAAGGACCGATTCTTCAGGCAGGCATGGATCTCACCTGCTCTTGCAATCCAAAGCCCTTTCTTTTCCCAGTAGCTTTTTTGAGGGGACATAAAGGGACTAGATAGTACCCCCAGTGAGAACACAGGGAAGGAAGCATGGTACCTTTCAAAAAGAAAACTAAATTGTCAAGAGGGAATGAAGCGACCTCCACAGCTCCCTGGGGATATTCTCTTTCAGGCAGTTCATTGTCCAAGTTCAGTGTCCTTTCGCATCATTTCTAGATAGTACTAAGGAAACTGAATTAAAATTACCTCTGGGAATGCTTTCCCTAAGAAGTCCTGTCTACCTCAGTCTTCTTTTTTCAGCAACATCTTTCCATCCTATTGTTTAGACAAACAACATATTCCTCAGTCCATACTCCCTACTCCATTTAACATTAAAGGGAGGCTCCTTCCTTGTCAGTTTCTGTGCTTTTATACTATTCTTGAATGTCTCATGCAGTTAAAGATCCAAAAATAGACTTTGGATAGTTCAACATCCACAATAAATAATGAAAGTCACTTACTACTATAGATCATCAATCTAGACTCAACAAGATCTCTGAACAGGCACATGAATGCTGCCTTCAGATGTGGATACAATCGTCTTGTCCTCTCTCTACCCTCCCTCCCTTTCCATATTGAATGGAGTAGAATGAGATGTAATATGAATAGGAGGGACTCATAAATAAGATATGACTCCATTACAAATAAGGCCAGAATTTAGACTATCCAGAAGGGCTCCAGCATAGAGGACTTTACCTAATTTATCCCTGTAAGTTGATCTACCCCTGGCAAGGGGAGCTGTTTCCTTTGCTCATGCTATTCCCTAGACCTGAAATGCCTTCCACAGTCCTGTCTATCTAGCCAAACACTTCCCACAGTTCAGTTCAAGTCTTGTCTCTTCCATGAAACTTCCCCTGAACACTTCAGCTCTTGCTGTCTCCCTCTCCTCTGAAATCCTCTAATACTAATCATTGGTACCACCCATTTTCATGCTCATATCTATATTGTACTTTGTTATTTAGCTTTTCCTTAGTGCTTATTTTATCCCATCTAGACTGATTTTCTTGAGACAGGGATCATGTCTCAGATTTTTTTGTACACCCTACAGAGTCAAGAATGAGGAGTGAGGGTATTCAACGAATATCTGTTGAATTAATGAAAGAGACATAGTAGCAGGTATACCATGTGCCATTTTTTGGTCACCCATTCTAAATCCTTCTTTGTAAAATTGTTAGTCTTTCTTCCTCCACCTCCTCCTCCTCCTCAACAATATATATTTGCTGGTCACCTACAATATAGTCATTCTTCCTGCCCCAATCTCTTCTCTTTTCAATCCATTTTACATGGCTACCAAAATAATCTAATGCATAGGATTAATGACACTTCCTTTCCTTGGTGACTAATTATTGACTGCATCAAAAAATACAGACTCCTTAGCTTGATATTTAAAGTCTTCCACAATCTGACTTGGAGATGCCTTTCCAGGCTTATTTCACATTCCTCTCTTTCATGACTCTCTTATGTTCCCGACAAATTAGACTGCTAGTTGTTTCCTGGTCTCTTTAGGCATTCTCCTGCTTCTGAGAATTTGTGCAGGCCATCCACCAAGCCGAGAATCCACTTTCAACTCATCTTTGACTACTGGATGTCTTCTCTTCTGTTATATGCCACCTCCTCCATGAGCCTTCCCTGATCCTCACAGCCCACGACTATCCTTCCCACTTCTTTTCCAATAGTCCTTTGTCTGTACCTCTTTTTGACTCTAACACAATGAACCTTTGATGATATTCATTTGTGTGCATGCTATATCCCCCCCAATAGACTAGAAGCTTGAGGCCAGAGCCTCTATTATTCTTTTTCATCTATACATCACCAGCACCTAACACAAGACTTTGTACATAATAAGTACTTAAAATAAATGCTTGCTGAGTGACTGCAAGGCACTGTGCAATACATTAGGTGAAACAGGACAAGTCTAAGACTAAATCTCTGTCTTCTAGAAGCTTACGAACTTACCAAAAGAATGCTCTGGATACTATAAGAAGTGAGAAGACAGAGATTAGCATAGGTTAATATGACCAAGGAAATCTTTTTTTTTTTTAAAGCAATCAGGGTTAAGTAACTTGCTCAAGGTTACACGGCCAGTTATTTCTGGGTGTGGTGCTGAGTATCTGAGCCCAGACTTGATCCCCATGTCATCCCGACACTGCAGCCGGTGCTCCTGGCTGTGCTACCTGGCTGCCCCCAGGGAAATCTTTATAGAAAAGAGGAGCTTTGACTTGGGCCTTTGGAGGAAGAAATTTGGATAAGGTGATAGGCAAGAGGAAGGAGGGCATTCTGGAGGGATGGGGGAATGGCCTGTCCAAAGGTCCAGAGGAAGGAAAGAGTAGAGGCTTATTCAGGCAATAGTGAAGGGGAGTGAATAGGGAAATGATAATCCTAAAGCTAATTTTAGCTTGAGCTGTCCATAACCTCTGCCTGTTTCTCCAAAGCTTTGGTTCAGCTGAGTTCGCCTCGTGTTTCTGTGTACTCTTCCTCCAATGATGGGTCTCTCTCTCTCTCTCTCTCTCTCTCTCTCTCTCTATATATATATATATATATATATATATATATATATATATATATATATCACTCTCCTGCTCTCTCTCAGAGGAAAAGGAAGATGTATCCAGGCTGGTGCACTCCTAGAATAAGCCTGAGACTCAAATTACCCATTCATCTTGACAAAGTTATCTTACTTGGAAGGCTGCAGGGAAAACCCTCCCCTTATTGGTTTCTGTAAGTGGCACCAAAATTGTACACAATCTATGAAAATGCTTTAAAAGGGTAACATCAGTTGCCTTTCTCTCCACCTAATTTCTCTCTCGCACATTATGTGATTAATTCTGGTTTCTTAAAATCTAACACCTTGAAACTCCAGCCCTGCTCATGAGTAATTATTTATAAACAGTGTCATAAAAGACTGCTTGAGTGCCAAGAGTAATCAACTTCTTCAAACCACTTCAAAGGAAATCAAAAAACCTTTCCATCCACAGATCCTTTTGAGGTTGAACTAGGAGAGTGATTTAAAATTCACAAGAAAACCCTTAGGTATTGGAGCTTTAATACACAGCTTTCTTGGACAAACGTTTGATAAAAAACGAAACATACCATTATATACACCATCTCATGCTTTAATATTGCCCAGGGCTACTGTAAATGCTCACTTTGTACTAAATCTGCTTTTCTCTATGCTTAGGGGCTGGCAGCCAATGTGGCAGCGGGCTAGCCCTCCTTTGCTCATCTGCACACTCTCCAGGGATCTGTCTGAAGGCCTGCTCCCCCCTTTGCACCTGACACCGGGCATGTTGCTGTGTATTGTGTTTAACCCCCACTCACCCAAATCCAGGACCAATTAGCATAGGAGTTGAAGACTGGTATGCCAGTTAACAAAGGCTCACTCCTTCATTTTGTCTATGGAGACATAGTAGTCTAAGGCAATGGCCCAGATGATTTAAGTCTCTTTAAAAATGCCCTCAAGTTACAGCAGAAAAATTACTGATTGGATAGACAGAAAACCCAAGTTCTGACCCCAGCTGGACTACAAACTAGTTGTGTGATCTTTGACGAGTCACTTTCCTTCTCTGCCTCATCTATAAAATGAAAGGATAGATACAAATACTAAAATATTCATAGCAACTCTTTTTCTGATAGGAAAGAATTACAAACAATGTAAGTGGCTATTCATTGTTTGAAGAACCACCAACAGCTATGGTATGGTATGGTATGGTATGATATGGTATGGTATGGTATGGTATGGTATGGTATGGTATGGTATGGTA
>NW_027187344.1:5312638-5379892 GCF_028583685.1 Petaurus breviceps papuanus | reverse complement strand
TATGGTATGGTATGGTATGGTATGGTATGGTATGGTATGGTATGGTATGGTAAATATAATGAGTTATTGCTACTATCCCATAAGAAATGAAAAATATTTAGAATTCAGAGAAGCATGGGGAAGACAAATGAACTGATAGATGCAGAATAAAGGAAGCAGAATGGGGGAAGGTGGAAGGGAAGCTATACACAAAGACTGCAACACTGCAAATGAAAACAACAAAAACTGAATGCTATGGAAATTAAATGAGCTTGATCCTTGAAAAGAGAAGAAAAAATGCACCTCCTCTTCTTCCTTAAAAGGGTGTTGAACATCACATATACTATCTAATTCAGTTGATATGCTGCTTAGTTTTACTAAACTGCTTTTTTCTCTTTTTTATTCTTTGTTCCAGGGGATGGTTCCCTGGATAAGGGAGGGGGAAGAGGTATATATGTTCAGAAGGTGCTATAAGAACAAAAAACATCAGTAATTTTTTTCAAATGAAGGAAATAATTTTTGAAATCCCATCCAGGTTTTTTAGTCTATGATGTCAAGTAAAGGGAATTTATAGTTCCTATAGGATTCAGTATCCAGAGTATTATTTTGGTACTTTTTTTTTTTGCTTTTTGGAGGCCAGTTGGGGTTAAATGACTTGCCCAAAGTCACATGGTTAGTAATTTCATCAAGTGTCTGAGGCCGTATTTGAACTCAGGACCTCCTGACTCCAGGGCTGGTTCTCTATTCACTATGCCACCTAGCCACCCCCCTTTTGGGGTTTTTTTGGGGGGGAGGGGTTGGTTTTGTTTGTTTTTTGGTCTTTTTTGGTACTTTTTTTTTTTAAGCAATCGGGGTTAAGTAACTTGCTCAAGGTTACGCAGCCAGTTATTTCTGGGTGTGGTGCTAAGTATCTGAGCCCGGATTTGATCCCCAGGTCATCCCGACACTGGAGCTGATGCTCTTACTCACTGACCTACCTGGCCACCCCTTGGTACTTTTTTTTAATGTGTTCTTGTTTCTCTTCAAGATTGTAAGCTCCTGTAAGACAGGGACTTTGTCTCAGACTTGTCCTATTTCCCATACTGTATAGCACAGTTTCTTGCAGTCATGCTCAGAAAGTGACTGTTGTTGGTTTTTCCTTTTTCCTTTTACTAAGCTGATAACCTCTTTTCTCAGCTTGTCCATCAGGGTAATCCTATTAAAAATGGTAATATCTCACTTTTATGGAATCTTTAAGGTTTATAAAAAATAGGCTAATAGAAGAATGTCAAATACCATTCATTAGGTAAGAGAGACAAACATTTTTGAAGGAAAGAAGGGTGGAACATCTTCTTGTGATACTTACTAGCTGTGTGATCCTAGGCCAGTCACTTAACCCTGTTTACCCTAGTTTCCTCATCTGTAAAATGATCTGGAGAAGGACATGGCAAACTACTCCAGTAACTTTGCCAAGAAAACTCTAAATGGGATCTCCGAAGAGTCAGACACCACTGAAACAACTCAACAACTCCTCCATTCAAAATTCTATAAGGGCTCTTTATTACCTGTGAAGGAACCTTCAAACTCCTTTGCCTGGTATTCAAGGCTTTCCCCAGATATGGTGCTACACTAACTTTGTAAATTTTTCCTCTATCTACTTCTTGTCATGTCTCCTTCCACAAACATGCCCAGTATTTTCCTGCCCCCATGTCCTTTCTCATGCTGTTACCTATGCCTAGAATATTTTACATGTTCCTCTTCATCTTTTAATTTTTTAAGCATTTTTAAAGCCCAGTTCAAACACTACTTCTTCCCTCTGTCAGTAAGTATCCCTCCTTAGGACTCACATAACAATTTACTTTCACACTTTTCTAATGCAAAGACTTTGTCCCATCTCCTAAAGAAGTATCAGAGTATAAATACTTCTTTGCACTTTAGTGAACATATATTGTTCTCTCTTACCTACCCCTTATGTCCTATAAGTTCATCATTTTGGCTTGAGGGAAATCAGTTAATCAGAGGTCTCCTGATAACCCACCCCTCCCCCACACTATACTTTTATCATGTGATATTGAGTATTACAGTTCTCTACAAGAAGTGTTAGGCTCCCAACTAGGCCCTAAATTCCATGAAGTAAGAGATCAGGTCTTATATAAAACTTCAAATCTCCCCCAGTACCCAGCACACAAAAGCTCTGCTCATAGTAGATGCTCAGAAAATGATTATCGAATTGGCACACAAAAACCTTTCTAAGAGGAGTAAGGTTCAGTCAGACCTAAAAGCAGCAAGATAAACTAGTTTCTAGATTAGAAGAACTTTCCTGCCCTAAGAGTATAAGATTGATTTGATAGGTGATGATGGCCTTGGGTTATGCTAGAGGCCTGAAAAGGAAAAGAACTTGGTTTTCTCTTCGAACCACACTTTCAAGAGATATGAAATAGAGTTTGGACAACTGACAATACCAAACTACAATTCCACCTAGGACATCCTGGGAGTACATTTGATTTGTAGGCCAGGCATGATAGAATCAGCTGGACACAATTTGCATGGTAAGAGAATTTCTCACTCTCCCTTGTTCTTCCCCCTTTGCCCACTATTACTTAAGAGCATTTCACATTGACAGCCATCTCAACACCACCCCGAAGCATCGATGCATAAAGCCCCTCTCAGAATCTCTAAGCCCTAATTTCACTGATGCTCTGGTAGGTCTTTCATAATGGCTTATGTTCTGATTTGAAAGAAACATCAAAGCACCATGACACCAGTTCATCCTGACAGCTCATGCAGAACAGAAATGATAGTTCACTTGTGCGTAGCCAAATATAATCTGCCTAAGGGTGAACAGTTTGTAAATCAAATAATTTGAGAGAGTGTACAAGCATTCCTTGTTCCGGGTACATCTTTCCTCACCAATTCATCAGCTTAGGATTTCTGTTCATGCAGATATGTTCTTTAGCAGAAGTGCTCCTAGCCCTGGAACTCATTAACAGATAATGAACTAATCAAAAAAGCAGAGATGCTGCCTATCCAGGTAGGACAGGAAGCCAAATTTACACCTGACAAGAGGGGTAATTAGAGAGCTTTAATGACAACAGGAAATATCTGATGGGGCACCAGAAGCATTAATAATTGATACCAGGCTCCAACATTCTCATTTTTATAACTGTTCAAGTGCATTTTTATATATGCTATCAAAGAAATTAAAGCATCTAATTAATTAACTATTCCAAATCTCACCCATTCAATGCTCCCCTCAAACATAAAAAGGAAAATTAAACTCTCAATTTTTCTAAGAAAGAAAGATCACCATAATTATAACTACTGAGTTGTAGTTGTTGAGACCTTACTCATAACATTGTCCTTACCCCTATCATTGTCTCGTTGTAAGTGATTCAACATAAACTGAATGGGTTCTTCAGGTTGGTGAATCAAGAGTTCCTGTAGCATGATCTGCAAAGAATTGGGGTCAGATCAGAAGGAAGCAAAGTTAGCATCTCATGAGACTGAAAGAACCAGGATTTTGAATGCCCAGCCACAGACTCTGGGAAGCTCTAGTCTGACAGATGCTTCCACAGATATAATTGATCATAATTTTCTATCTTGCTACCAAACTCTCCTCTTCCCCTACCTCCTACAGGCTCACCCAAAATGCCTAGGGCCCAACATGCCAGTTGGCAACTACTTGTGTCTAGATGGGCAGAATGACAAGAGAGATGGCTTTTGAAATTTTGTGCATTTTGGATGAAGTAGGGAAATGGAGACCAAGAGACAAAGTAAGTCTACTTCTTGTCCAGTGAACCTTTTCCAACTTTAGGCCTGAACAAAGTTTCTGAGATCTAGTAACAATGTACACAATATTATTAGTGGGATAAGCATAGGAACAGGGAAAGTAATAAGCAAATATTGCTTTAGATCCACCAGGTCTCTGTCTCTTTCTCTGTCTCTGTCTCTCTGGAATTCTCCTGAGCAGTGCTGTCTACTAAACTTCACTAGTCTGAATGGTGTCTGGTATTACCTAGTCATGTCCAGGAAAAAAAAGAAACAAGGAGAAAAAGCATGAAAATTAACAAAGTTTCTTATGAACGCTGAAAATGCATGTAGGTCAACAAGGATTTTTTTTTAAGATAATTACTAAAGAATTTTAAGTCATATCCTAGAGGAAGCCAATAGGAAAGTTCTGGGGATTACTCTGGCCCCCAAGGCAATGTCCAGCTTTGGACAAATCATTTCTTTCTGGGCCTCAGTTTCCTCCCCTAGAAAATGAAGGAGTTGGAATCAATGACCTCTAAGGTCCCTTCCAGCTTGATATTCAAAGATTCTAGTGTTTCCATAACCATTCTTCATCCCCATAAGTAGTATGCTAAACTCACTGAATATAACATTTCCTAATAGTTTAAATTAGTTCATCTATTTATAAAAGTTGATTTAGCTCTTTGTCTCTTCCCAGTCTTTTGGTGTTTTTCAAAGGTGTTGGCTATTTTTACAAGTATCTGTTTGCAGATAAACTTTTCCAAAGCCAACTCTCCTTTTAACTTGTCAAGAGAAATAAATACAAATTACTGCAAACTTCTAAGTACTAATTACTGCAAACGGGGGGGGAGGGGAAGAACCCCATCAATCCCAATTTCCCATTGGAGAACCTTCTAGGAATCCAGATTGAGTTGAGTCCTTGACGCCCCTAAATTTGGTCCTGAATGTCTCTGATGGGAAAAGCCCTTTTAGTGGGACCCATTCATCCTGGGCCCTTCGCTGACCCTTGTCTGACCCAGGCCAAGGTCAGAGTGAGGGAAGCCCTTCTATTTTCTGTGTCCTGGCCGAAGAGGTGAACGAGGGGAAACAATCCAAAGACTGTCTTCCGACAGACGACCCAGCTGCAGTAATCTCACTCTATAAGGAATCGCGATCCCCAACTCCTAATACTGCGATAGAAGCTAATAAATGATAGATGCCGCTCCCACCCAGTCATTCCAGTCTATCTACGCCTGTCAGGACACACAAGATTTGCGCGGCCCCGAAAGTCGAGATGTTGCCCACACCCAAGTCGAGACAGGGGAGAGATGGGGAGCCCTGAAGGAGCTTCCCATGGCACCTGCATCAACTCGAAGATATGATGGCGTTCCCCATATTTGGGCATTTCCACCGGGATGTGGTGGGGGGCTGTGGTGGCGTCCATGTCGCCGACAGTTGTAGAAGGAAGAGTTTTAGCAACATACTCGTCGCTAAGGACGCGAACGCGCCGTCTAGTGCGTCATCAAGCCGCGGCCACCTCCTCCCTCCCCCGCCTCCACGCCCCCTCCCTCCCCCGTACCCCTCTTTCCCCAGGCTGGGCTGAAGGTTCGGATGGCCGCAGGTGTGCAAGGGCCCTCGAGCCCAGACCTGCGAACTGATCTGGACCTGCCCCATTGGCTCGCACTAATTAATTCCCTTTGCCTTCCGACTGCCCCGCCTCTTCCTTACTTCCGAGTGCCCCGCCCCCTGCTCTGCTGACACCCCCTTTTAATTCCCCGGGGCAAGGGCACTGGTCTGAGCAGATGACCTGACCCCATCCCTCCCCACGACTCCAGGTCTGGATAAGGAATCCTCAACTTTGCCGGCGCTGGACCCTGTACAGTGCAGGAAAAGCACACCATCAGGAGATTTAGTAGAATACTGTTTTTGCAACTCTGCCACTATGAAAACTCAGCTAAATTCCTTTCCCTCTCTGGGCCTCGATTTCTCCATCTGTAAAAGGTAGTTGAGGTAGATGATATCCTTCCAGAGTGACCTTAAGCAAGTAATTTCCCCTCTGAGTCTCAGATTAAATGACAGAGCTGGACTAAGGTACCAGGTGATCTCCAAGATCCATCCAGCTCTAACATTTTAGAATAAAGTATTTAAACCCCGCGCTTCGGATTGACTCAGAGCTCAGGACGATTTTCCTTTTCGGAGGATTCCAGAAAGGGAGAAAGTTTCACGTATCTCGTGGAGGGTCAGAGCTAGAATGAAACTTTGGAGATCATTTAGGTCTAATTCTCTTGTTTAAAGTGTGGTCCTGAAAGCTTCAGTGACGCGCTCAAGTTCACACAGGGAATCCGTGGCACCAGTGGAACTGGAAACTACGTCTCGGTTTCCAGTCCCATTGCTCACAAGTTACATAGCTACCTCAGGAAAAACTATGCTTCGAAAGCCCTTCCACCTGCTCGAATGGAATGGGATCTCCAGTGCACACAGGCGCACAAAAAAAGACCATCCCCTTTCACTACACCCAAATTCAGAAGCAAGATGCTGGAGTAGGGTTGCTTACTGGAAAGGGATTGCCTCGTGACTCAATTGCCATGGTACCCACAGTAACAATAGTCCTCTAACCCCGCCCCCTTCCTGCCTCAGTCTTTCCCCCTCCGTCTTCCCCCCTCCCCCCTCCCACCCCGGGCAATGCCCGGGGCCCACAAGCACCCGTGGGGTCGCAGCAGCTCAACTGACTCCAGGCAGGCGGCCGCAATTTCTGGACATGAAAGGTTAATGAAAATTCCTGGGGGGTGGGCTTACCCCAGAACCGGGCAAGGTCTAGTTAGTCCCCAGCATCAGTTTTCCTTCCTCCTGTCTACCTTACTAGCACAGGACAGGACTGGTTAGATGTATAGGATTAATAAGAGGAGGGGGGTGAAGATGCAGATACATAAGGTGTCCGCAGCTGGGCACTAAATCTCCTCTACTGGGAGCATGGTTTCCATGAGTGCTTTAGACCTGTGGTCTCTGAGTCCTGACCTTGAGCAAATCATTTCCCCTCCCTGGATCTCAATTTCCCAATCCATAGAATGAGGAGTTTGAACTAGATAATCTGGTCTCTAAGGAAGGACCTTTCCCTCCAAATTTTATGGTTCTGTGAATTCCATATATATTAAGGGGATGAAAGTGAAGTCACCGCAGCCTAGAAGTGGCCCTTTTCTGGGGAATCAAGCACAAGATTGGATGTGGTGGCCCCTTTAAGCCTGGGGAGACATCTCAGGGAAAATTAGAACATCTGTTTAAGTTGGGTTTTTTTGTTTTTTTGCTTTTTGGAGGGGGGAAGGCAGGGCAATTGGGGTTAAGTGACTTGCCCAACGTCACACGGCTAGTAAGTGTTGTGTCTGAGGCTGGATTTGAACTTCAGGTCCTTCTGACTCCAGGGACTGTGCTCTGTTCACTGTGCCACCTATCCACCCCAGGGAGAATTAGAATTAGAATCTCTCCAGCCAGTCCTTCTGAGATAGCCATTTGGCTCAATATCCTGGGCAGGGGTTGAAATCTTGGAGGTTTTTAGTTGACTGTTAATGCTTTCTTCCTGCAAAACTTGGCTCCACCCATGGATTTTTTGGATTTTGCAATTGTCAATGTAACTGCTGAGCCTGATCCCCCAGAGGGTTCCATAGGGTCTAGAGTTACCCTAAATCAATTTCAAAGTAGTTTACCCCAAAGCATTCTCTTTATAGTATTTAGGGCAGTTCTTTCATTATTATTCTACAGACCAGCATTTCCCATACTGTTGTTCTAGGAAACTCTGTAATCAATAAATATTCTATGGGAAAAGTTTGATGCTAGTAGAGTCTGTTACCTCCACCCCCAATTTCTAAGTGGAAAATAGTGTACAATGAAATTCCATATTTATCAGGCAGTTTTTTTTATATGAAAATGTTTCCTATATGTAATATAGCCTCTATTTTGTTCTAAAATGTCTTCAACCCTTATTTTTCCCTTCAGGGAAGGGAGGAGGGGATTCCTGGCACACACAAATTGCACTCTTCTCCCCCTACTCCATTTATTTAGTTTGAAATTTTCAGTGCTTTGGGTCTTATGCCCCCACTTCTGAAAAAACTCAAATCCTTCCTGTCACTGGTCTGTTTGTTAGAAACCCATCTACTGTGTGTACACATTACCCCGAGAGCCTGAATTCTAGTCAACCAAATTGTATCTGTTGAGCCTTAGTCAGCAAAGACAGTATGCTGAGAACCCACTGTGTGCAAGACAGAGTGAACACGTTGGGAAAAAAAAATCAGAGAATCAAACTTAATTCCAACCTTGAACTTTAGTTCTGTATCCCAGGAAACACTTTCTACTACAAACCAAATCATGAAGCCAATGCTAAACCATGAACTAAGAACCGAAGAAACTCATTTCACTTCTGGGTTGTGCTATTGTGTGTATATCTATTATGTTTTCTTTTAAACAAAAATTATTCAAGGGATTTAAGAATATGTGATCTATGTTGAGTATTGCTTAAACAATTCAGTAGACCCCCAGTGTTCCCTTGTGTTATTAACAGCTGAGTAGCCATGGAATTAACTTCTTAACTCAGTAGCAGAAGGTGAATTCTTATCTCCAGTTGTGAAGCAATTTTCAATGAGCAGTAGTGTCTGCTGTAATTTTAAGGAGGTTTTTTGGTTTGTTTGTTTGCTTGCTTGGATTTTTTTGCTTTAGATTGTGGTTGTTGAAAACTTTACCTAGGGATTCTTTAAACCTACAGTTGCCACCCCCAGGCTTGGGTCTCTCAGCATTCAGACAAGATTTACAAAAGAGAGGACCCTATGACCAATTCCCCATGTGGCCTTGGGCAAATAAATCACTTCCCTTCTTTGGGTCTCAGCTTCCCCCTCCGTAAAATGACAGGTTTGAATTAGATGCCCTCCAAGCTCCCTTCCAGCTCTGACCAGCTGGAGGTTTGGGGGGTGATGGTCCTGGCTCTGGCATGACTTAAGGAAGACTCTTGACTTCTTAGGTTTTCCGTTTCTTAACATACAGTTTGTCTCTAAAGCTCTTTGCAACCCTAAAACACCATGATTCTTTTTCTGGCAAGCTGTTTTCCTAAAGTGTACCTAACTTTGTGGGTTCATCAAACCCAAATGAAAAGAAAAAAGGGGGAATAGGGGAGAAGATACATACCATTGCTTCCACCACTACCTTTCCTTGAACAAAGAACAAAAGAAAAGCTGCAATTTGCACTGGAGAGGTTCACTTCCCTCCCTGGACATTTCTGAAATGGCTTGCCTTTCTCCTCGTTTATTTTAGGCCGTAGGCACTTTTCATACCATTATTTAATCTTCTTTTGCAGCCTGGAAAAATACAAATCAATTAAAGCCTAAAACCTATTGGGTAATCATTTTTTCCTCACTCACTTCTCCCCACACATCGTGGGCGTTGTGACTTTCATCCATACTAATTTGGTTGCAAGTGACTCTTGTACAAGGAGACATCACTTTGGATAGCTTATTACAGCTGCTCTCTTGACATGGATTCTGTGTGCATGTCATAAGTCACTAGGATCAAGAGCAGAGGCAGCTTTCCTCTCCAGGGCTTCTGGAACCACTAGACAAGGTGGCTTTCACATCCCAAGAGAATTTTACATCCAAAGGAAAACATTGTTGGGACCTAAGCTCTTTATTTGGTAGCCAAACTTGACCCCTGTCTCTTTTAGAGCTGGGCAGTCAGAGGCAAAACATAAGGCAATTCCAATCATAGCTACCATGTGTGGGATTGGGGGGGGGGGAGGAAAGTAAGATTTCACTAGAATTGACTGATAGGGCAAGAAATGAATCCTCTGTGTAGGTGTAGAAGGAACCCTATCTATGTACAGCCTATGGCCTTTGTCTACAGTCAACTGGAGGACCGAAATGACTTTCTCCCCACTTTTGCATTTAGCCCATATAATCCTGGAGGTAGATTTAAGTAACTTTTCAACATTACCACTACTTCTGGGATCCACTTGTACCTGTGGATATATTTACAGAATGAACTCATCTACCTTCATTCAACACACATTAAGTGCTTGGTATGTTGCCACAGTTAGGCTTTAGAAGATATATTCTTGAGTAGATTATAATCTGGTTAGGAAGACAAAATGGGTGTGGATAAATGGAATACAAACTAGAATATTCAGGTATTAAAGTCTGAAATGTTATAGATTGCAGGTTGGGTGTTTCCTTGTTGCTCCTGCACACACACACACACACACACACACACAGTTTTTTGCCTAGATCAGTGAGTTCATGGTGATGGAAACTCCACTAATGCAGAAAGGTCTGCAACTCAGTCTTAGAGAGTTGGGGTGGGAAGTAGAACTAAGAGGTAATAAACCACACATCATACACCTAGTACATAAGTAGAAGAGAAAAAAAGCTGGGTCCCAGTTTTTCTGCCTGCAAGGTCTGGTGTCAATATACTACACAGAGCTGCCTGTCAGATGAGATTTTCTACTTCCTTGTATATATCCTGTTTTTTCACTCAAGTCATCTCCTGTCTGAGAATGGCTTGATATAATTGTTGCTGTTGTTAAGTCATTTCAGTCATTTCCCACTCTTCTTCACCCCATTTGGGGTTTTCTTGGCAAAGAAACTGGTGTAATTTGTCATTTCCTTCTCCAGCTCATTTTACAGATGAAGAACTGAGACAAACAAGGTAAGTGACTTGCCCAGGGTCACACAGCTAGTAAGTGTCTAAGACCACATTTGAACTCAGGAAGATGAATCTTCCTGATTCCAAGCCCAGTGCTCTTCACTGTACCACCAAACTGATCTGACCCTATATATCACCCTTAACCAAATTTTATTAACACCCAGGGGAAAACTGTCTTTTTTTTTTTCTCAATCATCCCAGTATAAAAATTTCCTCCTAAGCTAAATGACTAAAGCATTTAACTGTTACCTCCTTTTGGCACCTGACTTCCTACTTCCTTCTATCTCCTGTCATGAACTTTTCCTGTCTTTATTTCTTATTTGTTTTTATTTTACAGGAATTCTATAATCTTTTCTAGGGCAGGGTCTGTCTTATTTCTGTATAAAGCACAGCCTTGTGAATGGCAGGTATTCAATAAATGTCATTTGATTGATTCATAGCTGACCAGGTCAGTGGAGGTCACCTAGTCACAGGCCTTATCTTGTTCCTTCACTATTTTCTCTTGTTCCAGGGCTAGGGAAAGGTGCAAGGCCTACCATGAGTCCATTTTCCTTTTTTATTATACCCATCTAGCCCCAAATCAGACTCCCATTGCACTTCTCACCAATCTCCCAAGGTCCAACTTCCCTGGCCCACCCCTAACCACAGCCCAAGCCCCACTCCTCTCAACACATACCTATCCTGCTATTAGAACATCACTAGTTAAAACAGACTCCTTCTTGATGCAGGAACATTGAAGTTTCCCTTGTACCCCCCAAAACCAACCACCACCACAACAACCATCCACCTGACACCAAGAGCCAGAGGTTAACCTGAAGCCTAGCTCTCCCCACCAATCCCCAAACTTCAGAGAAGGTGGCATCTAGATAGCATTTCCTGCAGAGAAGGTATTGCTCCCCCAGGCAGCTTGAGGACTTAATGGTTGATGGATTATTCCATTATTTTTACAACAGACTATGGCACATGATCATCAATGTCATTTCTTATTGTTCCCAAGATTCTGGGGAAGTCTATAGAGTAATCTTTAAAGAAGTCTAAAAGAAAGAATCAGAAGCTTTTGTTTTTGTTTTTTAGGATAAGGGAGACACAGAGTGAATGATTTCAGGTAAAAGAGAAAAGGCAGGGGTGGCTAGGTGGTGCTGTGAACAGAGCACTAGTCCTGGAGTCAGGAGAACGTTTGTTCAAATCTAACCCAGACAATTAGCACTTACTAGCTGTGTGACTGTGGACAAGTCACTTAACCCCAATTGCCCTGCCTTCCCCCCTCCAAAAAAAAAAGAGAGAGAAGGGAGTTGCAACAAACTTTGGGAAATATTGTAAAAAGCAAGATCCTGTGGCAGAGAAAAAAGGGGATGCATGGGAGATATAATTGAAAGTATAAGTAATATGGGCGGCTAGGTGGCGCAGTGAGTAAAGTGCCAGCCCTGGAGTCAGGATGACTCGAGTTCCATTCCAGCCTCAGACACTTAACACCCACACACACCAAAAAAAAACAAAAAAAACCCCAAACTAGCTGTATAACCTTGAGCAAGTTACTTAACCCCAATTGCCCTCCAAAAAGGCAAAAAAAAAAAAAAAAGTATAAGTAATAGTAAGGCTATTAATGACTTTAGATGTCTTCTTGTCCAACTACCTCATTTTTCAGAAATGGAAACAGGACCAGACACAGGAAGAGATTTGCCCACGGTTACCCAGTCAGTGGCAGAACTCAAAGTCTCCTAGACCCAGATCTTCTGAATCCCAGAGATCAATGCTCCTTGATTATACCAGTTAGAGGGGTTTAGCCCTGGCAATGAAAAGGATACTTCTTTCAGGGTTGGCTAGGTGGTTCAGTGAATAAAGCACCAGCCCTGGAGTCAGGAGGACCTGAGTTCAAATTTGACCTCAGACACTTAACACTTACTAGCCGTGAGAATTGGGCAAATCACAACCCCAATTGCCCTGCCTTCCCCCCTCCAAAAAAAAAAAAAAAAAAGGATACTTCTTTCTTGGAGAACAGAAGTGGCTACAGGAAGAGAGAGAAGAAAACTCTAAAGACATTATGGGGTGTGCAGAAAGGGAATGAATGAATTTCAAGTTGTACAATCTCTGTATTTCCAGAATAGAGGGTGAAGATATTTGCCAAGAGTGAGGTAAGGGGAAGTTGGGAGTTGGGGGCTAAGAAAGTTGAATCAGATTTAAGAAAGCTTGGGGGCGGGAAGGGGGGGGGTTTAGAGGAGAGGAGAGATAGAACAGGTAACCGAATCCACAGGAGATGAATGACAAGATTGATAAGCAACTGTGAGTCAGATGGCTGCCCCAGAAAGTGGGCAACTGACAAGCAAAGACTAAAGTAAAAGATAATGAATTTGGTATCAGAAGCTTGGGTTCCAATCTTAGCTTTATTATATATACTAGCTATATGACCTTGACTGAACCATGGTCCCTCACTGGTTCTCAGTTTCCTTAAAATGGACTAGATTGTTCCTAAGGTACCTTCCAGCCAAACATCTTTATGTTCTGAGAGCCCTTCTAATTCCAACATTTTGTGTTCTAAAGACCCTTTGTATGCTAGAATGTTATAAAGATGTTTTTTCCTCCTTCTTTCTTATGCAGTCAGCCTTCTCCCAGTCAGTCAGTCTTTCAACAATCCACAAGCTTTTATTAAGGGCTTGTCAGGCACCGTTAAGAAATGGAGCTGCAAAGAAAGGCAAAAAATAGTCCCTTTTTTCAAGGAATTCCCAGTCTAATGGGGGAGGTGACATGCAAAACAACAATGTAGAAACATAAGCTATATAGGATTAATTGGAGATAATCAAAGAGGGAAAGCACTCGCATTTAGGGTGATCATGAAAAGCGGTTTATAGAAGGTGGGATTCTAGCTGGAACTCGAAGGAAGCTACTAGGGAGGTCAGGAGATGCCCATGAGGAGGGAGAGTATTCCAGACAGGGGGCAGCCAGGGAAAATGCACCAAGTCAAGAGATGGAGGGGTTCATTGTTGTTGTTAAGGAGCAGCAAGGAGATCAGTGTCACTTGATTGCAGAATATGGAAGGAGGGGAGGGGGAGAAGCAAGGAGTAAGAAAACTGGAAATGGGAGGAGCGTGGCAGGTCATAAAGGGCTTTGAAAGCCAGATGACTTTGTATTTGATCCTGGGGACAATAGGGAGCCAATAGAATATATCAAAGGGAAGCAAGGGGAGCTGAACACATATAGCCACCATTCATTTCTTCACAAAAATAGAAAGGAAATATGTGTGTGTGTGTGTGTGTGTGTGTGTGTGTGTGTGTGTGTAATACATGACAAGGTAGTCTGTTAGTGTGTAGCCAGCAAATCCCATGAGGGATCACGTTAGGTAATCTTTGTATTTCGCTCCTAGGACATAACCTAGGTTCTTCCTAGAGTAAGTGGTTGTTTACCAAATGGTGCATGAATTTTTAAAAGGTTCAATTTAGCTTCTACTTGCTGTAATCCCCCAGAAATTATTTCTCAACTCCAGAAAACTAAAGTAATGCATTGGGCCTCTGACATTCAGAATTCAGTACCCTCCCAAAAAAAGAGGATGTGGATGATCTTCTCTCTTTGCTTTTGAGCACAGGTGGGGAAAATGCCCACCATGTGAATTCAGGGCTCTAACCAATAGAAGACTCATTCCCTCTTTCTTACAGCTCTCCTAGGATTTTAAGACTTCTTAAATGACCTTCAAATACAATGAATGAGGTGAAAGAATTACTCAGGAACATAGAACAGACTTATAAACTTTTCCAGCAACAGCAGTTCACTTTTATTGCCGCCTTGGAGCACTGCCGAGAGAATGCTCACGACAAGATCAGACCCATCTCGAGCATTGGTCAGGTATGGGGGTCTCTCCTAGGATATGTTGGAGGTGGGGGCAAGGTAATGAGGCAAGGAGAGAGAGAATGAAGAAGCCACAGAAAGTCACAGAGAATAGCCCCAGATCATAAATCAGGCCGGCTCGCAGGTCAGATGTTCTGCAGGTCTGTTCTAAATAGTAGGGGCAATATCTTGTGCAAGCTTGAGGAATCCTGAAGGACCTATGCAGGAAGTCAGAGGAGCAAGATGTTTGTGGTGAGTTCTTAGAACCCTTGGCCAACGTGGTGTTTGCTGGAACTTCACCCATTGCTCTCTTCAGATGAACCTTCTAAACTTCTAAGCCGGAAGGAAGGGACTCCCTTACTGAAGGCTCCATTCTGATTAGGCAGAAGAGATTGGTGGGCTTTGTGCTTGATTTCAAATCTAGAGTTAGCTCTCTCTGAGCTTTGTGGGGCGACAGACCCTTCACAAAGCCTTCAGAGAGTTATGATCTAGTGAAAAGAACAACATAATTGGAGTCCAAGGGCCTAGGGCCACATCTCTCTGTCATGTTACCTTGAGGGTCTCAGGCCTGTCATTTCATTTGTAGACTAAAGGGGTTGAAATAGATTGTTTCTAAGACCTTTTGCAGCCCTAGATCCTATGGTCGGTCTCTAGGTCACTAGAGATCTGTGGGTTTGGCAACAAAGGGTAAGGAAGACTCCCTGTTTCTTAGTTCTATATACCTTGTCTAGGATCCTCTGTTAATATTCAATTAATGTTCAAGCTTATACCAAATTGATGGCCTTCCTAAGTGCCTGGACTTCAGATAGGAAATAGCTATGAGTATTCTTGGTAAGAAATGTTTGGTTCTGTTTCCAGCAATGTTCAACTTGACAAGCCCTGCCTTTCTTAAACAGAATGAGGTGCTTGGGAAACAAGGCCCTTCTTAATCACCACACATACACACCTGGATACCAACAATCTTTCCTTATAGTTACAGGGGACTGGCTTAGGTTCCCCCTTTCACCACCACCCTATTCCTATAGGCAAGGATGTGCTGAAACCTGCCCCAACATGCTAGAGTCTATTTTTAAGTTTTCTGTGTGAACATTTACACCTCCATGGCAAACCCTACAAATCAGGGTTTGCTTTATTGTTTTGTTGATTGCTTTAGTGGTGGGGAAAATGTTAACAATGCAGATTAAATTTTAAAGCGTGTAATATGTGTCCCCACCCTCAGTCCCACCCCTAGCCTGGTGTTAAACTTTCACCAGCACTGCACTGGCTGCAGGTTTGGCAATTGCTTTGTGTTACTATTCCCAGCCCCCAGGCATGCTTAGAGCAGACTAAGATTGGGGCAATGGTCCAAGGTTATGTTCCACTCAAAAAGTAAAATCAGAAGGTAGCTGTTTTATGTGGAAGAAACGAAAAGGTATGATCTGAGGGGAAAACAGCTTCCAGTTAGGAACAAAAGGCAACTGCATCAAGAAACATTGAGGCTAGACTTTAAAGGGAGGACTGGATGGGTGTAAGCTCACACTCCCTAGAGAGGAGTAGGAGTAGAAGAAACTCTTGTGACTCTGGAATGGTGAGAGTAGCAGATCTTTCTGGTGGAAAGAGAAAGGGTTGCTTAAACCCTGGGGTCCTGTCCAACCAGGCCAGCTCCTATGATTGAGCTGACTGGAAAATTTTCAGTGTGAGTGTTTATTCCTCAGAAAATCACACTGATGGAGAAAATGTTAATAAATACAGATTAAACTTCAAAGTGTCTAGTGTTTAGCCAGATGTTAAACATTCACCAGGATTATGTTGCTTCCAAGACTAAGAGCTTTCCATCCTTACACTTCTCTTCTGTACTTATGTTCTATTTTGTACTGTGGTTACTGGTGTTAGGTGGCAAAGCACACCTACCAAGTTGAGCCCCATCTTACCCGTTTTTGTATCATCCCCAATGCCTAACAAAGTTCTCTGACCAGAGTAGGTATTTTACAAGGTTACTTGAGTCTCATTTTAGCTACAAGTGAACTGCTGAGTTCAAACACTTGAAAACTTAATGGTCTTTAGCAAATTTTCATTACCAAGGAAAGATTGTCATCCAATATTACTGTTCAGTAACCGGAAAGTGAAAGTTTCTAGAAATTTTCTAGGGAAAGAGGGGAAAAAGAAAATTTTCCCCATTCCAACTTAAAAATACAAAGCCTCCATTTACTGTTTAAAGTTCTTGGCTCCATTTTGCCAGAGAGAATACCATTATTGCCAAAATGATATTTCCTCTTTAAAACACTTAGAAAACATTGGAATTGCAGGTTGAAATGCTGAACATGTGTATGGCAAAAATGTTTGAAAATTCAGATGATTTGTGGTGTAAAATTAAAACCTGGAGCCTGGATTAAAGAAAGAGTGCCTGCCTCTAGCCCCTTGCCCTAATATGAACTCCAGAGTGCTTCCTCATGTGGACAATCATGTCCTCTCTATGAGTCCCTGGTCCTTTGCTAAACTTCAAGACAATCCCATGACTGAGTTGGCCTAAAGTAGTGGTTCTCAAAGTATAGCCATACTGCTAGAAAAATTCCTATAGCACTCATGGCCATAACATGACAATTTGTATTTTATTCCTGTCCCTAAATAATTATTTGCTTAGTATATAAGAGGTAGATAGGTACATATCAGATGGAAGGCTGAAAAGAACTGAGTTCAAATACTGTTCCAGGCACTGTGTGAGAGCAAGCAAATTATTTACTCTCTCAGCCTCAGTTTTCTTATCTGTAAAATGGAAATAATAATAACAGCACCTACCTCCCAGGTAGGTGCAACAACAATCCTTGTTGTGAAAATTAAATGACAAAACATTTGTAAATCCCTTTGCAAACCTTCAAGTATTATATAACTCATAGCTTATTGTGACTATATTTTAAGAAAAACCTCTCAACTAGCAGAATAATTTATTAACATCTGGGAGCAGAGGTATGCCCTCATAGGATTTAGAAGTAAAAGCACCTTAGAGATAAATTTTACAGCTATGGAAACAAAGACTCAGAAAAGTTAAGTGACTTGTCTAAAACCATTTAATTACTCAGTTACAAGGATTCAAACTCAAGACCTATGACTCCAAAAGCAATATTCTTTCCATTATGACACAAAAGAGATGGAGCCAAAGTTTGAGCCTTCCAATCCTAAGAAATTTCGACTGGAAAAAATACCAGTTGGGTTGTTTCTGGGTGTCCCCTGCTGGGGTGTGGGTGTGGGGAGGAAGGTATCCATTACTGGGAATACCACTGACCTATATCACACTCACATGCTCCTACAGGTGCAGAACTACATGGACCATTACTGTAACAACAGCACTGACAACAGGATCCTTCACATGTTCCTGAAACTCTGCACCGAGTTGAACAAGCTCTGCCAACAATTTGAGTCCCTGCATCCTGGCACCCCAGCCACCAACAACATCTTGGAGAAATGCAAAATCCTTGTCAGCCAAAGCAATGACCTGAGCAGCCTGCGGGCCAGGTAGGGCCTTCCTCATTCCCATCTCTGAGACTTTGTGAGTTTCTGCAGAGTCCTGCAGGACTAGTCTTTGTTCTTTCTTCCTTTCTGAGGTTGGAAGAGACAGGATGTATTCTGAGCAAACCCAAGGATGGTAACTTGTTTTGAGCTAGACTTAAGATCCCTGAATTCAAGTCTTTTTTCTCTGATGTTTACTAGTTGTATAGTCAACTAAAACTCATCAAGCCCCAGTTTCCTCCTCTAAATAAAGCCAATATTTTTACTATTTACCTCCCAAAGTCATGGTGATCCAAGCATTTTGCAAACTTTAAAGACCTACATAAACACTAAGATTACCTGGGGATAATCTCAGAATTGCCAGTCATCATTCCTATTTCTTCCATAGCACTGCATAGTGAAATTGCTCAAATAACTTTCTAGAAAACCACAGGCCAAAGGAGGGACAACTTGGAATCTCAAGATTCACTAAATGAAGCCAGCACCACCCTGAGGGGGAATGGAAAATAGAGGCCTTAGAAGTGCTCAATAGAAGTGCTCCAAAAGGTCCCAGGCCCATAAATGGCAATGCTATCTGTAGATTTCTTGACCCACCCTCATTCTCCTCAAAGGGATTTGTCTATAGAATAGGTTTGAAAATAAAGTGAATCAAAACTAATTTGATCTCCTTTCCGAAATCTTCAAGGTCTTACTAACCTAAGGCATTCTTCTAAGGTTCTGTCCTGGGCCCTTGTCTAATCTCTAATCTCACTTGGTAATTTCAACAGCTCCCTCAGGTTCATTTATCATCTTTATGCATTTCATTTGCAGATTCCTACATCCAGCCATCCCTCTTGAGCTCCAGTCTCCCATCACCAACTCTAGACATCTTGTAACTCAGTTCTCAAACACATGCCCCAAATATATCTTTGCCCCCAAATCTTCCCCTCTTCCAAACTTCCCTTTTGCTGTTGAGGGGCCTATGATCGTCCGGCTCCTCCAGATTCGTGACCTCAGTGTCACTTTCAACCTTAAAGTGCTATAGAAATGCTGGCTGCTATTACCTTCAAAATATCTCTCGTATACGTCCCCTTTTATTCACTCTTACAGACACCATCATAATTCAGCCCTTGCTGCTGCTTCTCCCTTGGCCTATTGCAATAGGTTTCTAATTGGTCTCCCTGACTTAAGTCCCAATCCATCTTTCACTCAATTGATTTCCCTAAAATATAGGTCTGCTCATGTCACCTTCCTACTCATCTTTTGTTTGGCATTCATAGCATTTACAACCTTGGCCCCTTCCTACCTTTCTAGTCTTCTTACATTTCACTCTCCTCCACGTATGCTACACTGGCCTTTCTTGATGATCCTTGCATGTAGCACTCCATCTCCTGACTCTGTCTATGACTTTTCATTGGCTATTCCTCGTGCTTGCAACGTCCTTCCTCCTCCCTTGCTTCAAAACTCAGCTCAAATCCTATGCCATAGATTGTCAGTTCTCAAAGGTCCTGCCTATATCTGCTATACATCCCCTAGCATACAATATACTACCATTCATTTCTTCAAAATGTGTCATTCTTACTACTAACCAAACACCTCTAGTTCCCTGCCCCCACCCAGTACACATGCATCTAGACAATGGATTGGGGAGCCAAATAGAGATAAGGGCCCATGGGAGCAGCTTAGGGCCAGTTCCCTCACATACATTGTTCTTCAGTCATTTCAGTTGTGTCTAACTCTTCACGACCCTATCTGGGGTTTTCTTGGCAAAGATACTGGAGTAGCTTGCTGTTTCCTTCTCCAGCTCATTTTACAGATGAAGAAACTGAAGCAAACATGGTTAAGTGACTTGCCCAGTGTCACATAGCTAGCAAGTATCTGAGGCTAGATTTGAACTCAAGAAGTTTACTCTTCCTGACTCCAGGCTAGCACTCTATCCACTGAGCCACCTAGCTGTCTTCCCTTACATATACCCATTCCTTATTTAACTAGTCAAAGTTCCTCTTGACAAAAGTTTAGGTAACCTAGGCCTTTCTAGCACCCACCCCCACCCCCAAACCCAACCCAGTAAGAGAATGAAGTTGTAGATATGAAACATTTCTACTAGAGAGGTAAAGGTAGTCTTGGAACCAGTTTCATGCTTGTTTGCTATCTATGTGACCTTGGACAGTCACAACTTCTCAGGGCCTTTTTCTTCAGCTATAAAAAATGTCACCCCACATCCAGATCTACATGCAGGACCTGTGAAGCCTTCCCCTGTTCTCCAAAAGCAGGGTTCTACCCAATATGTATAAATGACATAGCATAGAGTGACCTGTTTAATTCTTGAGTGTCAAGTGTCAACCAGGGCTTAACAAACTGTTTGCAGCAAAAGCTTGGGACTGGGTAGGAATGATTGACCCCTGCTTACTGATCCTGCTCTTTTTCCAACCCTACAGATACCCACATGATGTGGTCAACCACTTGAGCTGTGATGAGGCAAGGAATCACTATGGAGGAGTTGTGAGTCTTATTCCTTTAACCCTAGACTTAATGAAAGAATGGATTGCCCACTCTGAAAAGTTACCACGCAAAGCAGTTCAGCATGTGAGTGACCAAGAGGGTGAAAAGAAGAGTACAGGAGGCAAGCTTAGCCGCCACCCAATTGCCATACAGACTTGGGCTAGGAAAGAAAGAAAGAGAGACCCTAAGAAACATTACAAATCTAGAGGGAAGATTCAAAGGAAAGTTTCCATTCCTCCTTGGAGACCACCTGGTGGGCCTAACCTTTAAAAATTAAAGCCAAACATTTAAAAATGGATAAGTCTTATTTAATTTGGTATCCACTAAATTTCCACTTCTATTGCCGCTCCCCCATGGTCTCTTACCCATTAAGTTTCCACTTTTATTGACGCCCCCCCCCCCCCGTGGTCTCTGCCACATCTTGACTTGAAAATGGGCTGGCCCAGATATTACTATGAACCACTTCCCCTTCTAATCTAATGTTTCCCTCCTACTTTCCCTTTTCCCTGCCTATGAATCAAGTCACAAGCCAACAGAAGAGGGTCTCAACTTAGGTGAGGAATAGTTAGAATAGGTGGTATAATGGAAGGAGCCCAGGACTAGGAGTCAGGGGGCTTAAGTTCAGTTTTGCTATTAAGCATTTGTGTGACCTTGAGCAAGTCACTGTAGGCTTTAGTTGAGGAGGCTCATTCTATGAATACATTGGAGGAAAGCACGATGATGGGAGTGGTATTCAGAATAAGGGGAACAAGGTGGCTCCATTAAAACTTGACTTTGTGAGCTGCCTTATCTTGGTCTAAAATTCCTCCCTTCCCATACAGGTGAACAAGTAGGAAAGGAGGGAGTAAAGTTTTTCCCACCTCCTCCACTAGATGTACCTGGTGAGCAGAAGCACCTGGGTTCTGCTCTCTACACCATGACTAGCATGTATCTTTAGTCATCACATTTTTTTCTCTGCCTTTGGTTACCTGCCTGTAAAATGAAGATGTTGCTTTGCTTCTCACTTTACAGGAATGTATGTGATGTTTGTTGTAACCTTTTAAAGTGCTTTTAGTTCTTTGGAATAAAACTAGTAACTGAACGGGATCATTTCCTACTACCTATCACTACTGTGTCATATTAGCAGATTAACACTGTTTTGGAATCATTTGTGGCCCAACATTTTTTAAATGTGTCACTAGCATCAAGCCCTACCAGTAGTGATGTCTGACTGTTGATTTTCCCTTTACAGGGGGCGACTTAGCTTCTGTACTCTTGCTTCCTCGGGGGAGACACTCAAGAATTAAAGTGCTCCACCAGCTATCTATCTGGCTTGGTTTTATTGGGATTTTCCCCTTACTGTACCCTCAATTTATCCTAAAACATCCAAGGACATCAAACTGTCACCAGACAAGCACAAACGATTAAGCCATGCCTTTTCGGTGTAATATAGGTCATTACTTGCCCAATTAGCTTATCTTATTAAACTAGCCACAAGTGTAAACAAGAAAGAATACTAACTTTAGGTTAGCTAGGGTAAAAAAAAAAAAAAAGTGGGGGTAGGGGAATCATTGATTTAAGAAAAAATAAAAGTCTTAATTTTAAACAGTAGGGCCACTGAGGGAGTTGGGGAGGTAGGAGGTGGGTGGAAGAGAATGTACCTATATTTTACATTTTAAGATGCAAAATTTGCTGAGATCAGAGAGTCACAGTCCCATGTCTTGCATAAAATTTCAATTTTTAGATGCCATTGTTAGGGTGGTAGTGGCATATAAGTAACTCCTCATACACCTAGGGGAAAAGAAGTCCAAAATGGTCACAAAGGCAGAAGAGTTCCTTGTTAAGACCTTTAAAAGTTGTCTAACTGAGCTAAATTACTACACATTTGAGTTGTCAGAATTTTGGTTAACTTCAGTTAATTTATGTTACAAAATCGCAACATAAATCAATTCCTCCATAATCTTTGAGGTCCACAAAAGAAGTCTTCTGAAAGTGATAAACAATTCTTCCTAGGATAAGAAGCCACAAATATTGCAAATATTTTTCTAATCACTGGTGTTCTGATTCTATCCAATAGGCCCTAAACAAAATAAGGACAAAGGTAGACACAGAAATAAAGTACATTTTAATATATTATTTTATATTACTATTGTTGTTTTATTAGTCACCTTGTCTCACTCAAAACTTCCTATGAGCAAGGCAGAGTACTCAACAAAAATCTGACAACTCAAACATATATAATTCATTTCCCAAAAGTATTTCAGATAAGTTTTGAGAAGTTCATAACCTTTGGATATAAGGCTGACACTCCCATTTTCAGCTAGTTGTCTACTGTTAATAGTGTTTACACCAAGTTATCCATTCTTGTCTGGTCCCTTTTTGGTCATAACCAAGAGGTATGATCTAGGTACATATCTGTGTCTCTGCTATATTCAATTAAAATAAACACTTATTAAGTATCTTTGCGTGAAACCCTGGCCAAGGCATTAGGTGTTAGCAAACCCCAAATCTTGGACTTGATAACATACTGTCCCTAGCCAAGTTTTCAAGTATCTAATACTGGTTAAGATAAAACTGAAAAGGATTTTGTAAGTTAAGGAGAATTCAAACCCTATTTTTTATTATTTAAAACCTATAACCTTTGCCCTCATATCCTCAGAGGCTAGCATATGTTCCCCATCTCAGTTTGACACAAGAAAGTAGTGCAAAACAATAAATTTTTATTTGTTCACAGTTAGACACAAGCAACTGCCTTGACATTTTTAGAACATTCTAATAAGGACAGCAAAACCTTTTGATTCCAATTCTCATTCACTAAGATTGTACCATTTTCCCTTGCAGTTCATATTTATGGCATTTACTGTGGATTGTTTTTGACATGCTTACAAGCGTGAGGCAGGGAACGGATTGAACCTTTTTGACAAAAGATGACATTTTTAGATTTGAACTAAAAGCAGTTAAAAAAGAAGTGTTGCCACTTTGCCAAAGGATCCCTTTAAACTACAAGTTCATTCTATTATTCTGAAGTTTCGTGGTTGAGGTTTACAAAACTAAATTATGTCCTTAGCCAAAAAAAAAAAAAAATCTGTTCCTCCATAATCTTCGTGGTCCATAGAAAACAAAAGTCTTCGGAAAGTGATTCCCATTCTTCCTAGTGTAAAACACCTGGTGTTCCTGGGTAAACCCATAATGGAGTCAACACCATATGACCCTGCTATAAAGAACACCTCCTCCCTCTTCTCCAAACATGGCACCAGGATTCAGCCTACAAGTTTCAAATTCCCAAAGGCATCTTCTGAAAGGAGATATAGCTCAGTAGGTAAGCCAGTCTGTTTACTCAAGGATAATTTTTGATGGCAAAGTTACATTTATCCACTGAGCAATGGGGAAAGAAGGGACAAAGAAAAAAACTCTACCTTCATTAACTCATCCCAGCATTAGCAAAGTCATGAAACTGCCTATTTAGTGGTGCCAGTGGTTTGTGGACAAACCAGAGTTTCACTTTCCCTCTCATATTAGCACATATAGATTGTAGGATTGTTTTAAGAAAACTGAACCGTCATGTTTTCATTAAGCACACATGTAGCTAGACAATGGATTCTGGAGCCAAGGGCACACAGCAGCAACTTAAGAGCCAATTCCCTTATATAAACCCATCCCTTATTTAGCTGGACAAAGTTCCTACTGGCAAAAAGCTTAGACAGGTGCAATTAATTTGCAAGTGGGACTATTCTGAAAACTCCTTACAAAAAGATATACACACACAGAGCTTTGGATAAGATAACAATTTCAAACAGTCATTATGGGGCCACTATAAAGAACGTACCATGAAGAGTAAAGAATGCAACTGGCTAAATTCCAGAACACTCACTTCTCCATTACCTACTTAAAGCAGACCATCCTTGCTAAGACCAATGATCCACTCAGCCCAGTATTTTGTCTGATAGTGACAGTCAAAGGCCACTGTGAGAAAACATGGCTAATCTTACTGAAGCAACTTCAAAAGGCTAGGGACATGCCCCACCCCTAGTTTCTTTTAATAACCTATTATGGATCAACCTTTCATAAATTAATGTTAATCTTTCTTGAACCTGTACTTTTCCCCTCCAAACCACCTTATTATCATGTTCCAAGTTTGCTAGGCACTATCAAGGAGTACTTAAGCTTTTCTAAAATCATATCTTTCTAGCTTCAAAGAGGGTACCTCTTATTCTAGTATTCCAAGATTATGTGGAAAAGACCGCCTTTTCCTTTAGTAATTTTCCATAATTTTATAAATTCTGACTATATCCGCTCAGCCTTTCTTGCCAAATTTTGCTTTTCATTTTTGTCTGTCCTTGCAAAAACTCCCATCATTACCTGCCTTGTTCATGTCACCCTGGTGTCTAGTGCCTGGCTTTGTCCTTCCTAAGCAAATCAAATGGCATATATTGCATAGGCAGACGAGTCATGGTTTGAATGTTTTTTCATTTTGTTTTCAATCCCTTCCTAATGAAGTTAGCTTCCTTCTGACTTTTCAAGTTACAGTAAAATTGTCCTCAAGAAAAAAGTAATGATTCTCAGATTTCTCTCTTAGATGTTAACAGCTCAACTTTTAAAGTATGATTTAGAAAAAGTATATTGACACTTGCTCACACTGACGTTCATCTATCATCATTTTTTCCCCACTTAGATCTCATGAAATTTTCCTGAAGCATATCCCCACAGGCATGTTATTCTACTACCCAGAAAAGTTGAATGTCACCACAAACCTTGATATTTATTTCATTTGTAAAAATGTTAAATGATTGCTTCTAGAAATCCTGTTACTATCCTATCCACAGAAATGACCACTGTCCCTTATACTTTGGCTAATATCTCTAATCAAGCTCCCCCTCCATGGCAAACATTCTTCCCTAATCCAAGAGTAACTCAGTTTTCAACTTTCTGACAAGACCTTTGTCAAAGGCATTGGGAAAGCCTAAAATTTACAACTTGAAATTTGAGCAGATTCAGGCATGATTTCTTCCTATTGTTAGCATATAATTTCCCTTCCTTCCAACTCTTCCCCAAAAGGTCCACAGGATTATATTTATGTTCATGTTACTATCCTTTATAATGGATTCCACCAGTCTAGAGTTCAGTCTCCCCAGGGAATAGGAATCAGTGGTAATCTAGTAGTTCTCTGATCTGGTGAACATTTCTAACTGGTTGCACATTGTTTGTTGATAATGCTTTGATTCTTAAGAAGATTCCACTCAATTTGTGATTTATTTATACTTAATTTTATATTGGTCTAGGATACCCTGTGCTTGTACCACTATTTGTTCAAATAATTCTGACCCATAAACTTCAAGAGAATTTAGGAATGGAATGGAAAACCTCTCTTCTATATCCTTCTCATCACCTAAAGAACTTTTTGGACTGTGATCCAGTGTTCCCACTGATTTTTTAGCTTCACCATGTAATTAAAGAAATGCACTATTGGCTTTTAAGTCCTTCAAAAAATATGTGCAGAATGACTGCTTTTTTTAAAGCCTATTTTATATCTGATCTTCACTGAAGACTTAAAGTTTTATGTAATTACAGAATGTTTGACCTGAATGGGACCTTGTAAGTTATTTAACCCAACTTCCCTCATTTTATATAAACTGATGCTCAGAAAGAGGAAATTACTTAGCCAGTCATGGTTTAGTCAGTGGCAGAGCTGGGAGTAGAACTTTGTTCTGACTCCCAGTCCAATGCTTATACCAGATTATCTCCGTTTTAAAAATGATGATTTATACAGTCTTTCCAGAAAGATAAAAATCTCTTTTTTTCTCCTTCCAAAGGCCTTCTTTAATTCACTTATTAGCCATATAGGCTTCCGTGCAAGTACCTAGTATTTTTCAACTTTTAGCACATGTTTTTCCTGGGCTTTGTAGAGGGTATTTCTAGGGTTACCAAAACTTTTCAGTTAGAAATGGTATTTTGGCTTTGTTGCATATCCTAAAAATGAATAATTTCTTATTAAAAGTTTGGGGCTTTCCTTCTCCAACCAGAAAGATCAAACTATGATGTGTGTTGTGATATTTACTGAAACAATGGGTCACCCATGAATAAATCCCAGACAAGTTTCAGCATACTACTCTGAAGTTACTCTCTAAGTCAACTCATTTAAAAACAAAGGAAAAAACACCCACAAACAACAACAAAATCCCCTTACCTCCACATCTTGTCCTGATGAAATATGCAGCCAAATTAGGTGTGGATATCAGAAGTCCCCAGATTATTAGCCAGCCTAATTTTACCAATTCTAGTCTAGTCATCTCCCGCTTAGTCTCAACATGGGAAGGGAACTAGAATTAATTCTTATTACCACTTATTTTTATTATTTAAAGCATGGAGTTTCCTGTACTTCCTTGCCCAGTAAGATTTAAGAATCTTCATCTTCTCCTGGCTTCCCCCACACCTCTATTCTTTTTACAATTGTCTATAGCCTGTGGGTCATCCTCTAGGCTTCAAAACATTACTTGTAATTCTGGTCTTCATTTGCTACCTAATATTCCAATTGAACTATTTCTTAGGTTTCTAACATTTTCGAAGGCTTTGGCAGAACTGGGTTTCCTATCAGTTAGTCAGTGGCAGTTGTCTGAAGCACACAGTCATCCCTTGTCCACATGTGTCACCCAAATGAGACCTGTGTTCATCCATATTGGTTACAACTTTCTCAGATTCAAAATCCATCACCACTGAAACTTGGAATTCAATAGTTCCACCCTACCTACAAACCAAGTACCTAACATACAAAGTTATAGTATGGAAAAAAGCTGTAGCTTTGTTGGCCTAAGCCATACTGAAGCCAGACCTAAGAAAAGATGGTCATATAGCTACATAACAAACGACACTGAGGAGATTTCTTTGGAACTTCTGATCATTAGTGGTGCAGTATTAGAGAGTGAGATGAACAAGAGAGGAATCATGAAAAGAAATGGAGAAAAATCAGAAGGAAAAAGGTTCAGTCAGCCCAAGACTTGCATGGGGATGCATTAACTCTTCCACAAGGGTTCCTTAAGTAAATTTCCAGTCTCCGTTCTTTCCCTGCCCAGAGTTTGGGTTTCATCACCTGCACACCCTCCCCCCCAGTTGTAGTCAGAAGAGTACCAGCTTTTCAGCCAACACCAAATAAATAAGAGGTAGAGGGGAAGGAGGGATGGTGCTTCACCAAACCCCACAGTTCCAGCTCCAGTTCTTTGAAATGGCCGAAGAGTGAGTTCACACCAAACTTTCTAGGAAGCATTATCAGAGCCTCCAAAGAACATAAGGGCGAATAACACACAACTTTTTTCTTGATCCACTGCTTTGGGTGCTGAACTTCAGAACCAGAAAGCAGGGAGAAAAAAAATATGCATTTAGAAGTCTTCACTTGAAGGCAATTGGCTCTGTAAACTGCATCCTAGAAAGGAACAAAACCAGACTTACCTGTACCACCACCAATTAACTGGTCTGCACTGAAAGCTGGGCAAGCTACTTGAGCTTCAGTAAAGCAGAAAGTTGTGTGCATTAGATTCAAAGGTTAAATTTGGCCTCATATTGCACAGGTTTATAGGATGTAACCATTTGGGGAAAGGAGGAAGAAAATAAAGATACTTATGAATGCAAACTGGCCCTTGGGTTAGCACACACTGCTAGGAAAAAAAAGGAGAGGTTTAGGTAAGAGTCAAGAGAAAGGTCAGAGGCATTTCACTGCCAGATCCAAACACCACTCTGCATTCAGTCTTTTGTCAAAAGGAGCTCAGTCCTATTTCCAGGGCAGGAGCTAGTGACTCACCACCTGGAAATATGAAAGCTTTTACCCTTGCATTCATGCCTCCCATTCTATGCCAAGAATATGAAAGTTAACACTGATTGACCATCATTCTTTAACTGGGTTCATGCTGAGTCTCATTGTAGTCCATGATACGAAGCTGTCCAACACTTTCCTGGTTTTTGGGAGAGGGGTGAGGGTTGTCTAGGCCCAGGGGGGCCTTTGCTTCCGTGCTTGGATCTTTGTACAGTTCAGTCTTTAGTGTCTCAGAAAGGCTGCTGTTGGTCAACCCGTCCTCATCACACTGGCTCTCACTCTTATTACGAAACAACTCTCGAGCCTTTATGGCCAGGAAGCTCTTTGAACTGGGAAGTGAGCCAACAGTCACAGGGATGCTGGTGGAAGGTTCTAACATTGTTTCCCACCGACTGCTGAATGGCCCTACCCTCTGGTTTGGGGGTTTCTCAGGGGTAGAAAGCTCACTGCTGCTGCTACTACTTCCTCCACCTCCTCTGCTGCCACCACTGCCCCGGCTGCTACTAGACTTGGAGGTCTTAGTTTCACCATTGCGGCCAGCGGCCTCTTCACTGTGCCCTACCAGTGAATCAGGGCAACCTTCATTACAACAGTCAAGCCTGTTAATGACAAGAGAAGGTAGGGGGAAAAGAGACAATGGTTATGATTTGAATTGTCATCTAAAAGATAACTGTTATAACAGCAACAATTCGGAAATGGCTGTTGGTTCAGATCTGCTAACCCTAGGCAGTTAGGTGGTACAGCGGACAGAGTACCAGTCCTGGAGTCAGGAGGATCTGAGTTCAAATCTGCCCAGAGTTATAGAATCAGTATATGTCAGAGGCAGGATTAAATCCAGGATGTCCTGACTCTGAGGCCAGTTCTCTATTCATTATGCCATATTGTCTCTCTGAACACTATTTTATAAAAAGATCTAGCTATATAAAATTAAAAGCAATTTTTTTATACAAAAACACCCCCACAAAAAACCACCGCCAGGGAACTGAATATCTAAAGATGCAAAGAAAAAACAGATTATGGTTTATCAACTGTTGCAATATTTAAATGAGGAACAAAATGCGGGAAAACAAAGTAATGTAAAGTGAAGAATTAGAACAGGACACACTATGACTATTAACAAAATTAGTACACAGATGGAAAAGATATGAAAGCCAGCACAAAATTTAGTTAAGTTATTTTTTGTTAAAGCATTTTTAAGACTATGTGGTTTTTTTGGGTTTAAAATAAACTGCCTTAACTCTTTACCACCAAATATAAATTGATATAAATGTCAAGTCATTACTTCCAGAACATGGAATCTCACTTTCTTCCCAACCTGTCCTTACCTTTCCTCAGCTGCCTCAGCTGCTTCTGTTTTTTCTTCAAGTTTTTTCAGGAGGCCATCCTTCTCCAGTCTGCCATACAAATCTAAGATTTCTAATTCAAATGCCTGGGCAATCCTTTTCTGAGCCTCATACCTGCTCTCTACTGCCTGTAGCTGTCCTCTGAAATAGGGTAAAAAAATACAAGAAATTACCACAAATTTAAGAGGCTTCACTTACAAACAGCACATAATACTGCTAATGCAAAGCTTCTTTTAATTGAAGCTACCTAGCCTGAAGTTTGACATCCTCCAGATATTTTTTCTGTTCCAACAGAAGATGGTCTTTTTTGGCCAGATGAGATTCTAGCTCCAGAATCCGTTTTTGGGAAGTATCAAGTCTCTGATTCTGCTGAAGGAGATGGCTTCTATTTTTCTCTAGTTCTTTTCGATAAGAAGCCTTCATCATTTCCACTTCCTTAAAAACAAACATAAGGAAAAAAAGTTTAAGTCAATGCTCATTAATGAATTAAGGCTTTTTTTTTAAATGAAAGAGACAGATCTTGCTTATGTCATGCACTAAAAAAGCTAAAAAGTAATTGTAATACCAACTAAAACAAAGATTATACACTGGCTTAGAATGTGCTACACCAACTGGATAGGTGGGCTCAGGTAAAGCATTTATGGTATTTTTAATCCAAAAGCTTTAGCAAGAATCCTTTTCCAAATATGCTGAAGGAGACAGTGTGACCTGTTCATTTTAGATAAATCAGCTAGCTTGTAATAACCACTATGAAACAATTATAGAAGTATGGGATTCTTAGGGAAAATAATGCAAAGTTTTCTAAAGTAAAGGAAACTAGTAACAGAGAAAAAAAAATCTTCAGTGATACTTTAGGAGTTATACTATCTGGAATGTTGCATATTAGAAAACTTCTAGAAAAATGCTTCTCTGAGATTGAATATATTCTAACATCTCAGCACAGAACTATGCCTATGGAATCTAAATGCTTCTCAGCGGTAGTCTACTAGCAAGGACTCAAATAAGACACTTATGCTAGTTTTACCTTTTTGACCAGTACAGATGGATTTGTTAAAGGGCTCCAAAATATTCAGATACATGCTCTGGGGCAGTCCTGAAAGGCTGTCCTAGGCCCTCTTCTCATTCCACTGTAGCACCTCTCTTAGCAACCTCATAAGCTCCCACAGGTTCAATTTCATCTTTATGCAGATTATTCTGCAATTTATATATACAACCCTCATCTCTACCCTGAACTACAGTCCGACATCACAACCTGTTTCTTGGATATCTTGTAACAAATGATTTCTAGGCATCTCATACAAAAGATGCCCCAAATGGAACTCATTGTACTTCCACTTATCTATTCCAAACTTCCCTAATTACTGTGGAGGGCATCATCACATCCAGTCACCCAGGCTCACAACCTCATCATCTCTCGATTCCCTCCTACAAATACCTGCTTGTTTTTCATATTTAAATGTTTTTCTTGGGTTTCTCATTCAACTCACATATTCATCTCATTGCCAAATCTTGTTGTTCTACCTCCATAATATTTAGTATATTGTTCCCTTCTCTCCACTTTCACAGCCATCACCCCAGTTCAGCCCCTCGTTACCTCTTCTTACCTGGACTATTACAATAGTCTTCTAATTGGTCTCCCTGACTCAAATTTCTCCCCACTCCAATCCAGGGAGCTGAGTTCCACTCAATTGCCGAACTGCTTTTCCTAAAGTGTAGATCTGTTCATGTCACTTCCCTATTCAATAAAGTCCATTGGCTCTGTATTAACTCCAGGATCAAATAGAAAGTCTTCTGTTTGCCATTTAAAACCCTTTGCAAACTAGCTTCTTCTGACTCTTTTAGTCTTCTTATATTTCATTATTCTCTACTGATTCTACAATCCATCTACACCTGCCTTCTTACTGTTCCCTACACAAAGCACTCCATCTCCTGACTTTGTGGCTTTTTTTTTTTTTATGGCTAGTTCCCATACTTAGAATATCTCCTGGAATCCCTGGCTTGCTTTTAAAGTCTTAGTTCATATTCAGGTCTTTTCTTATCTCCTCTCACCTACCTTCACCCCACCAAGCACTGGCTAGTGCCTTCCTCAATGAGATTAATTCCTGTCTACTCTATATATCTTACATGTATCTAGTTTTGTCCATGTGGTTCCTCCATTACAATATGGCAGGATCAGCTTTTGTCATAGGGCTTGGCACACAGCAAGTGTTTAGATGTTTGTTAGTGTTCGTTTTTATTTGCAGCGTAAATGACTCCTGAAGTTTCACTTCAGTGCTTCTAATAACTAGCATATCTAAGTATAATAAGTACAACTGAGACTGAATACATGAAGTTCTCTAACACAGCATCTCCCCAAAGCCATTTTTCCCTCCTGTGAGTTTTCCAAAGTCATTAAACCATTCAGATAAGAATTCAGTTTATTTTTCTAAAATTAAGACTGCCTTACTTAAAATAGTTTTAAAGTTTGTCATTAAGCAAGTGGCTGAGATACAGTAGAAGGCAAGTTGGCCTAATGTGAAAATTATGTTCCCAAGACTATGTCAAAGGACAGAAAAAAAGTTAAGCTTTTCAAAGCACAGTTCTTCAAATACTAAACAAGACTGTGGATGATGAATAACTTGGTGACAGAAATCATTTTAATATTTTCTATTAAAATTCTATTCAATGCAAAAACATTAATAACATTACTCAAATCTATCTATAAAGTTAATATAAAACATTTGCTTTTACAATACTGATGAGTCACAAATTAACATAAGGCCAGGATCAAGATGGTCTTATTGACAAAAGTAAACTCAACAACTTATCAAAATTAAATTCACAATTAAAAAGAAAGGAAAATGAAAATGCATGCAATTACTAAGAAAACACATAATCCAGCATGTACCCATATGCCCCCAGGCCTGACATTTAATAGAACTGGCTCTCTTTTCTGTTCATTTTTTTTTCTGGCAAAGGGTATTTGTAGTGGTACAAAAGCATTCCTGACAACTGGAAAGTGCTTGTGTTGTTAGCCTAGGGGACATGGAGGAAAAGCAGATACTAGAGTAGGGAAAATAATTCTATTACATAGACTCAGGCCATCAATGAGACTGATTTTCTCAACAGCATTCATTTTCAATGCCATCTGACTGAATTACACATGTCAATATTCTATATCGAGTTTTCGTTTCTGCTGATCCCAACATACCTGTGTAGTGTCTGCATGCTTGTTCTGCAATTGCTCCAAATATAGCTCATTGACCTCCCCGAGAACTAACAGCTGCCTGTTCAAGAACTCCATCTGCTGCTGGACTGACTCGCTGTTTGAAAGCTAACCAAAACATGAACACATACAAATAATCAGGTATATATTCTGCAGAGCTGAAAACTACTAAACAGAACCTACAAAGCAGAGCATAAGGTAGACATACTATTTTCAAGAATAAAAATCAAAGGCTTGAATTAATTACTCTCTTGGTTGACACCTCATCAACACCTGACCTCTGAAGTAAGGGATTAGAAGGGAGGCCTACTACATGATAAAGATAGGAAAAAATGCATGTCAAATAGTTGATGCTCAAAGAGTAAAAAAAAAAAAATACAAGTAAACTGTACTTGTACATAAACGCATTCAAAACTGAAAGGGGAAATTGCAAGGGATCAATCTCAAGATTTGGAGAAGAAAGTATTTAATTATGTACAACCACCCCCAGCTGGGATCTATAGGCCCAGTGGAGTAACAAAGCTAGAGGGAAGACTCACCCACTCCTGGGCAAATGGATGTTTTCATATCTGCAGTGAACCCCAAAGGAAGACACACAGCTCAGGAACCTAAAGGTCAAACTTATTCCTTTTCTGTAAAAGGGTGTAGCACTGCAAGCATCTTATGGTGGGCAAGGGAGGCATGTCTTCAGTTGGGAGGAATGGTGCTGGGCAATGCTGTCAAAAGGGCTAAGAGTTTACTGTATTTCCTACCTTTTGAGAAACTTGGCTGAGCTGCAACTCTCTGTGACACACTTTATTATTGGCCTTCTTTAATTCTAACCTCAGATCTGCAATCATATTCCGGCAGTCTTCCAGCTTTGTCTGTCCAAGCAGATGTTGGCAGAAGATTAGATAATGACTGACTGTGAGACCAGATTGTGTACCTACTCCAAGGGCTAGCCAACCTTCAAGTAGTAATAATCAATTCTTCAATTATGCTATTATCCTTTGTTCCTTAAAATACAAATTCTTGGCTTCAAAAATTGCAATCCATTTGACTTACCAGTCCTATACTGTTTTAAGAACACAGATACCAAACAACTGGATAACTTATATGTGTTATCACCTTGGAAAAATAGTACTTTTATCCAGTTTTTACTTTGTGCTGTTCCCCCTGATTGAATTTGTTCACATTGTGATTTATACCTGCAATTCCTGGCTCTGATTGTAGAATTCTTCCCGATCATGTTGCAGCTGTCTGATCTGGCTGTGGAGCTGGGTCACCACAGTGTCACGTTCCTCTTGAAGCTGATTGTATCTAGCCTGTTCTTTCTGCATGCTAACCTTCCACATCTGGATGTCCTTCTCTTGTAACTTCAATTGATCTTTCTATCAAAAACCAAAAGTGGCATGAAGTTTTAATTGCCTATCACAGGGCTTTGCACACATAAAGTGCTAAAAAAAATTTTGTACTATAATGTTTTTCCCCAAAAGGTTACAAAAGCTAAAGGTTTCCCAAAGTAGATGTCCATCAAATAAAGAACACCTGAACAAACTGTGGTACACGAAAATAATGGAGTATTGTAAGTACTGTAAGAAATGATAAATATGATGAATACAGAGAAACACGCGAAAAAGCATGAGCTGATACAAAACGAAGTGAGCAGGATTGGGAAAACAATGTATACAATGGCTACAAAAAAACGAAGTAAGCAGGACTGAGAAAACAATGCATACAATGGCTACAAAAATGAACTATGAAGAACTGGGAAAACAATGTATACAAAAATAGAACAAAATAACTGAAACTAAAATGCTTCAAACTTACAATGCAACAGTCAAGTTTAGCTCCAAAGAAGAGATATTAAGGCACCTCTCCCTTTACTTTGCAGAAGTAGGGGACTATGAATATGAAACTTTTTTAGACTTTTTCAATGTGGTAATTAGTTTTGCTAAACTAGCTTTTCCTTCCTCTGATTTATTCTTTATTATAAAGAATGGCTCTCGAAGGAAAAGAGGGGAGAAAATAATGAGAAACATAGGTGATATAAGACCAAAAATTAATATATATATATATATATATTTTTAAAAGCTCAAGTTTTCTTACTCTGCAAATACTTCATTTAAACAATGGGTAACCAAAAAAACTTAAGAGTTGGTACTGATGAGGGATTGTAGACTTCTTATCTTATCTGATAGCCTCACATGACCCAATTCACACTTGGAAAGCTTTTAGACTAAATACTTCAGTCACTGTACTTAGACTGAAGATAATTTGCTTCAAGAGATTTTTCAAGGTGATTTTCTTTTAGCTTTTCAAAACTCAAAACTACTAGCCAGGGTTTGAATCTAAAGTTTTTGTTTTAAATAACTTCAAAGACAGAGAAATAATTAAGTTACCTAGGATTATAAAGTGCATCATTCTAACTATAAACCTTTTTTTTCAACCAAGAGGAAAATCTCAAATATTATACCATCACATTAAGCTTTATAACATGAAAATAGTTTATTTTCAAGGTATCCTTTTAAGAAACCATTCTCACACTCAAAAAAATAAATTTTTACCTTGGAATCAGTCAATAAACATTTATTAAGCACCCTCTGTGTGCTAGGCACAGTGCTAAGCTTGCAGACTAAAGATCTGCTGTTCTGTCACTAAACAGTACAATAAATAATCTTCAACTGGTAAATATACAATTTTGGAACTCTAAGGACTTTGAAAATTATTTAATCCTGCACTCCCACCCCTAGTCCTCCTTTTGGCTGGATTTTTTTTATCTCATTAATGTAAAAAACTCCCACTAAGGAAACTTTCTACTAATGCTAAATGGCAACGATTATGCAACTTACAGTCTTAACAAGTTACCTGTGGCACTGAGAGGAAGACCCAGGTGACCTTCCCAAGGGTCAAAGTGCCTAATATTGTCAGAGGCAAGATGATTTAAAATGATCTCTCTATGGACTAAATCTCACTGCTTCCACTTTTTTTTTAAAGATAAGAACACTAAGGTCTAGAGAAGTGAAGTGATTTGCTCCAAGTCATGAAAGGAATGATTACCCAGCCAAGACTAGAGTCGAATGATTACCCAGCCAAGACTAGAGTCTAGTTGGCTGACTCCTAGGTCTCATGCTCTTTCAAGTAGCCCACTGCTACTGCATATTCAGACCAGGTTAGGCACCTGCACAAAGCCTCACCATAGCAGCATTATGTTCCTCCAGAGCTGTGGCTTTGATCACCTTCCGTAGGAGCCGTCTGTTCCTGAGAGCATGCTGCTGCCTTTTGAAGCGCTCATAGAGTAACTGGTTGTGCAGTAACAGCAATTGGTTCCGAAGGGTGTGAATCTCATCTGAGGGTGGAGAGCCTAAGCCAGGAGTGAAAGGTAGGAAACAAATGCTGGAGCATCTCTTTTGAACATTTCAATCTTGAGCTAACCATGAAGATTTGGTACACTTTAGTGGCAGAGAAGCTTAGGGAACAAAACTAAGCACATAATCTTTAGAAAAATCCCACTGCCAGTGAATTCACTGGTGAGACTTAACTGTTTATCAAGTACCTATGTCCCCTTTCTTAAAAAGACTAGCTAGGCAAACATAGGATACTCTTTTGAGGGCATTTTTTTTTGCCTATGAATACTGCAGCTACACATTTAAGATTCGTATTCTACTTTTTCAGACATTCCACTGGTGTACTCCATGTTTATTCTGTGAAAATTCTCCATATGACATTTTTTCCCAGGAAAACCTACAGTGAATATCTGCTATAGCCCATCAACTTTCCTAATGACTGAATTAGTGGCATTTATCACATTTCAAAAACAGGAAAGGCTTGCTTTGCAATACTACAGAAACTCACTGCAAGTCTGATGACTGTATCTTAAGGGGTAGAAGTCATCATCACCTTCCTACAATGTACTTCTGTGACAGAATAAGTGCACAGAAATATCTAGGGACTTTTGAGTTGGTTATTTTTAGTCTGGGTTTAAAACAAAATAAGTTTACCTCCAAAGTGGGTCCAATCGACAGATTTACTGGGCAAAGACAACCTACAAAGAAAGATTTTACTCAAGTGACTGTTTAGACTAGAAGCTAAAATTAAGTACCTTGCCTTTAGGAGACAATTCTCCTGGAACATCTATCTTATTTCATCACTCTGAAGTTCCCCTTTCCCCTTTATTGAATCATCCCTCCTATTAAGAATTCCCAAGCATAATATTTAACTCATTTTTTTTTTAGAAATTGCCTTATCAATAGTAAATAGCAGAGCCCCTTGAAACGTAAGGTTTACTGTTTATGAAGAAGTATCCCATTAGAGATTACTTTTAATTAATGCAACTGTTGTCAATTCTAAGCACTGATCAGCCTCAACATCACAATCTGTTTTTCAAATGTCTACAGTCACAGGATGATCAAACATACTAAACTGAAATCAACAGACTCAAGACAAAGAAATAAGTAATGAAAAAGCGTGATTCAATAAAGTTTAAGGTAATGAGTATCTAATCTATTAGGCCTAGTGGACCTCTAGAAAAGAGAGGCTTGACTTATTTTCTATTCTACATAAAGTTCTAGCCCATAAATTCAACTCAGCTTCTCCAAACTTTCACCTCCTTTCTGTCGCTCCTCACTCTTGGGTGGAATAATCCCAATGAAGACAACAAAAGGGGGTTTAGAAACAAGTTCAAGTTACTTACTTGTTCAGCTCCTTTGTATGTGCATCTGCTCCCTGTTGTATCAGCCTATCCAGCACCTCTACTGGGGAAGTAGAGGGCATATAATCTTCCTCTGTGTTTCCTTTCACTTTTTTTAATAGCTCTTCAGTCTTCTTGCTGACAAAATGGTAAGCAGTCTTTGGCAGTGCCATCTCAAAAAGGTGATCATATGGGGGAGATTGTCCACTTCCAAAACCTTCTTTTCTCTGAGATGGAATTTTACAAGGGCTAGGTGTGAAGATGTTTGTCTCCAATGAAGTCTGGTTTTCCCTGCTACCAGCAGAGCTTTCACTGGCACACCCACCGGGCCGATCTATGGGTGTAAAGGCTTGCTTTGGTGTGTCAGGCCCAAGCTTGTCCAGAGAGGAAGTTAGAGGTTCAGTGCTCACACTGGGACCTTGAGTGTTAGAAGATGTTGAATGGGACTTTCTCTGAGAATATGGGAGACTGTCTCGATAGAAAGGAGAGTCAAAACCTCCTCGAGGCACCACAGGCTCAGTATCTGCTGTAGTGATCTCAGAAAGTTCCTTTGATATTGCAGCTAAAAGGAAAAGATAGAAAAAGAAAATCCAGAGAGTTCAGTGACTGTAAGGCTGGACAGTTTTAGGGTATATGCTATAATTTGCCAGTGTTTATGTATGGCTCAGGATGGGAGACTAGTATCAATTTAACCAGTGGAAGACCTGAAATAAAGTGCTTTTTTCCTAAGATAAAATTAAGTGGGTACATACACTAATATTAAAGCAATTTTATGGCAGAATAAGGTCATTAAAATTTTGCCATGTAAGCATCACTCATAGTTAAAAGACCAGATTTCCATATGTCTTACCTTCTTCCTTATCTTTCTCAACACTATCTTCTTCAGAGTCTAGATCAACTAAAAACCCTGGAAGATCCCTTAAAGTGACAGAACCCTTATTGTCAGATGTTTCTTCTAAATAAAAAAGGGACAAATTAGTTTACAAAGATAAAAACACTGACAACCATAAGTCTACTTTCCAGCAAAAGAACTAAGGATTTGCAACATCTATCCTACCTGTTTGAGAAAGCAAGAAAACACACTTTGGAACGAATCTCTCCAGAGCTCCCCATGCAGATTTCTAAGAACTTTAAAAATTATCTAGCTACATTGTTTTCAAAATTAGTGATTCAACACTAAATGAAATAAACTAAGATTAGGCTATAAAGAGAGGTAAAATACAAGGTATCCATGTAGCTGTGTTCATTAAACTACTTAAAACAGTTCATTATAAGTAGTTGAAAATGAAGTTTATGCTAGACAAGTTAGACTTGACTTCTGTTAACTTACTATGGTGTCCAATGTCCCTAAAAATTCAATGTTGTGAATTATTTCAAATTTCATTTGTCTTTCACTTGCCCCAACCCAAACCCCCATTTTTTTAACTTTTGGAACTACACCTCTCAAGAATCTGGTTTGACTCAACAGAGGGAAGATAAAACTATAAAAATCGACCACTGCTGAATAATGAATTTTACCTAATCCTCTATCATTAGAAAGGTGTTGTTGTCTGTGTAGACATGGTCTCACAGAATCCAGTCTGTCCTCCTGAAAAAAAAAAAAAGACAATTTCAACAAAGAATAGGTTTATGTATACACTCACAGATGTTTTGAGAGAAAAATCCATAATTACACCATATAAGTAGGGAGAAAATTTAAAAATTAGCCCAGCTACCTTGACTCAAAACTGACAAAATATCAGGCTAAAGTCATATTTGGTATAATTAGGCTTTATAAAATCAAGTTAAAAGCAACTCCTCATGATTAGGCAGGAGAAAAAGATGGCAGCTAGGCAAGCCTGGCATTTACCTTCTTGGGGGGCATGACTATAGCCTGAGGGGGAGAAATGTGCACGTAGTCATCTGAATGGCAGGGAGGAGGAGGGGAGGTTGCTGGTGTTCCCAAAGGAGTTCCTTTCCCACCTGATCAAAAGATAAGCACAGAGGAGTTATGAACCCTTTGCTAAATTCCTTATGTGAACTGCTAATTATTTGTAGCTTCAACTATTAGCCCACAGTTAAACTTTTATAATTCAATTCTTCTTTTGGGAAAGCCTGTCAGCAGTCATCACATTTGGAAGTTCAGTTTACATGCTTTGAAAACCCCAGTAGCTTGATTTACCAATGTCTTAGAGATTCACTTCTCAAATCTGCAGCAAAGCTAAGCATATTAGATATTTATAAAGTTAACTTTTACTAATCTATAAAAAATAGTCTCAAATATACATACCAGATGTACCAAAGACTTTGCTATAAGGGTGTGACAACTCAGGTGGGACATTTCCAGGTGAGGTTGGAGGAGTGGTCATACCACAGACTGCAGAGGGGCTCCATATAGTAGCCTAAAAAGTTAGTAATATTAGATAACTATAGTAAAGAAGTAGCAAATCTGAAGGTATGACATGATCGTGGTGTGTTTATTAAAACATTGTCTGTACCTTCTAATAACATCAGGTAACCTTGACATGAACAAGACAGAGTAGAGTAGTTAAAACTCAAAAGGCATATTGTACTAAAACAACTCAATCAAAGTATTATTATTATTTGGTGGATTTTTAATTGCCAAAACTAACAAAATTAGATATTTATGCCATGAATCTTAAGAATAATTTCTGATATCGGTGAAATACATTCTATTCATACACTAAACTTCTAAACCAAATGAGCCAGCTTCAACACAAAGAAAGGTAGAGAATAGGCACCATACTTGTGACGGCTCAGTTGACAGCCGTGTTGTGGAACTCAGAAGCTGAGGTAGCTGCCCTGGCGTGTTTAACAACGCCAGCCGAGAAGTGGAATAAGGGGTAGAAGTAGCACTCCCTAAAATGAAAGACATAAATGGGATTAAATCTAGTTTTAGATCGCTTTAACTGAACAAGCTTCTCTTAAACCTTCCAATTCTCTATCCCCAAAAAGATTCTGCTGTTTCATTAGAGATAGAGTGCTGATACTGTCTGCCTAACATTTAACAAGTCCTTGAAAATAGATTTTATAAATGGGATTTAGTGGTATTCAGTTCAGTTAACCTTCAGGACTCTTCGTTATGAGTCTAATGAAGATGGCAGTTTTGATTAGTGCTATTATATAAATATAGTTTAATAAATTCCTTCTACAGGTATTAATCCTCTACACTAATTCTACAACCATATTTATTGTGCATAACTGGATAAAATTATTTGGAAAGTAGATACTCCCTTGTGCATAGGAACAAAGTTGTTTTACATTTAAACATATTTTCTTCTAATAGTCTAAGATATTATTCTTGAGTCTGGTGACATCACTGGTAGTCTGCCACATATGGATCAAAATATAAGACGCTAAAGTATAAGTGCTACAAAAACATTAACATGGGATTAAGTTAAGGGAGTAAGGAAGTTGGTCTGAATTAGAAAGCTTTGGGAAGAATACCCAAGTCTTTGATAACCCTTATCCTAGAGAAAAAATGAAATCACTAGTAGGAGTAAAGTGTTTTCTAGAGAACAAAGTTTTAAAGTAGATAAGTACTAGAGTTCTCTCTCTTTTTACCATAGCTATTCTGTGTGTCAACATAAGGGCTGACGGTGGCATCAGTTGGACGATGATGAAAACGTGTTGAGATCTGCTGAGACACAGAATAGCCATCTTCATATGAGGCTTCAGTGGGGTCCAGAGAAATTTTGGCACATTCTATTACAACATCATGAGTTTCTAATCTCTTCCACCTGTAACAAGAGAATTGAGTCATTAAATACAAGTGACCCAAAGGATTTTCTTCCTAGAAAAAAGTGTTCAATCTCTAAAGTACTACTTAAAATGTTTGTTATCAGTCAGCTTAAGTTTCAATTACCTTCGAGGGTCCAGTTCATGGTCCTTGGATCCAGTCACTAATTCTGGATGAATTCGAACATGTTCCATCATTGGCTAAAAGAAAAAAGGTTCTATAATTCTGATGCTTTCATGTGAAAAAAGTTTATCTCTGTGTAGTCAATTCTAGGAGAGTCTCAAAGTGTAGTACAAAACTCAACTTCTTTAAGCAATAATGCCCACACACTTCTCAGAAGTATCCCTATCATTTGAGGAGAATGGGCCACAGTTGAAGATAAAACTACATACAATTTATTTTATCTAAGTAGACCTGAGACAGCAGGTGGTGCAGTGGATAGAGTGCTGGGACTGGAGTCAGGGAGACTCATCTTCAAATCCAACCTCAGACACTTATTAACTGTGTGACCCTGGACAAGTCATGTAACCCTATTTGCCTCAGTGCCTCATCTGCAAAATGAGTTGGAGAAGAAAATGGCAAGTATCTTTGCCAAGAAAACCCCAAAAATGTGGTCACAAAGAGCAAGATATGACTGAAACAAATGAACAACAACAAAAAGACCAGTAAACTATCCTTTACCTTTACCACTTCTTCAAAAGTCTCCAAGTTTTCCTTCATACTGTAGTGAGAACGTAGAAAGGAGACAAAGTTGCAAGGGTACATTCCATAAAGGCGATGAAAGAGAGCATAAACACTGGCGTGAAGATGGACGAGATAAATTTCTGTCACATGACCTAAAGAAATTAGACTCTTTAGAAAGTTCTAATAGTGAGGCACATGAGAAAAAAGCAGATGATACACACATGTGTCAGAAAATCTTGCTGAACCAGGAGTTTTGACTGAAAAGCACCAACCTTAGAGGCACAAACCTAGAACAGACAAGAGTCTTCCATAAAAAGGGGCAAACCACACAAAATAATGATTCCCAACTTCAAAAGAATATTACACTAATAAACAAAAGCTGGCATCATGAGAGCTGCTTTCCACATGTTTAGCTGTGGGAAAAAAAACACTCTATTCCTGTGTAGGATATTACAACGTACAAATTCAAAGATGTGACACATTCTATCACCACAATGCTAATGTCTCACACTGGGACTGGCAGAAGACTAAGAATTTATCACATGCTCATAAGCTTATGAGTCACTTTGATGGAGTTATGCTACCTGCAAATATGTAGAAAATCCTACAGTTCTTGAAACCAGATCTCCAATTAGTACATACCATTTCTCCCCTTGTTCTCTCTACATATACAAATAAATATTTCTTAGCATTAGAAGGAAAGGTTTCTTCTAAGGGTATCAGCAGGATAGCACACCAAAAAGGCTCAGAGCTGAGTCTTCCATACAGTACAAAAATCTAGAGTAGTCTCAATTAACCTCATTTTGTAATTTGATCAACAAGCATTTATTAAATGCCTACTGTGTCAGGCACCACTCTAAATGCTGGAGATCAAAAAACAGTCTCTGCTCGCAAGTTAGTCTATTACACCTAGTTTAACTACTAAAAAAAAATCAGGTATCTTATGCTATACCACAGACGTCTCTTCTGACACTTAAACCATTCTGGAACAAAGAATTATAAAAGATAGGACTCTCTCAGTTGCTTATCAGATGTGTACCTATAGTTAATTTACAAGAACATTTGTAAATCACTTAAATTAAGCTCAACAGATGAGAGCCCATTTATCTAGAATAACAATAAAAAAAAAACCTCATATGCTCCACCTAGTGTCTGATATGCAATTCAACAAGAATCTTACCTGGGTTCTTCAGGCACCATGATGAAAGACGGCCAAAAATATCAAAGAAGTCATGAAGGTATTGTTTGCCTGACTGTGGAATCATTGGCAGCATGGTTATTAAGACTAAAACTCCTGTTGTGAGTATTACTACATCTGTATCAGTCTGCAGAGAGGAAAAGCCAAGTGAGAAGGGTGAAGACAACTTGCCAGAACCAAGATAGCATCAGCATTATGTCCTACCTGATGAGGATCTCAATGAATGAGCTTCATACTAGAAAAGCATTTATTACTAGCTTCAAAACTTTTAGGATTTGGAGATAAACTCAAGAGAGACTCAACATAAATAACTTTTAAAAATGTTTTAACTTTTAACAGTTCTATGCTAATCAGTCTTAAGCTCTCATCATATACCTCTATAGTTTTTAGAATGAGTGGTAACATCATATAGTGAATTTCAATTCCTAACTCCTTAGGACTTATCTATGGCATTTAAATGAAAGCATAAAAAGTTGCTTTTCACCAGTAGGCCTTTCCAATGTTACATCAAAATTAGATTATATGTTGTTCTCTTGTTCTCAGGATTGGTCTACATATCTTAGATCGTAGTCAGTGAAATACTAAACTATGTAGTAGTACTTTATTCCAAGTTCTTTGGTGGTGGCAAATATTACCAATAATAACGAGGTCATTTATCACTAAAGAAAAAAGACATCATAAGATCATCTAAGAAGAAACCAATTAGACAAAAAATAAGTCAGGAGAATAAGGCTACCTCTGACAAAATCTATGGTTTTCCTACATCACCAAATAACTCAAAAGAGAATAGTATTTAACTGAACTCAAAAGAAATCAATTCAGAGTATCATTGTATCTCAGATGAAACATAATTACTATATAAGTTATATGCCAAGTAAATGAAGTTAAATATTCAAGTACTCTAATGATCTCTATCGTACTAAAAAGTTCTGAATTACATTCCTAAAATCACAGATGTAGAGAACCCAGAGATCCAGAGCTCAGAGATCACTTAGTACCAAGCCTTTATTTTACAAATAAGGAAACTGAGAACCAGAAAGATTAAGTGATCTGTCCAAGGTCAATAAGCAGCGACAAAGTCAGGATTCAAACCTAGAACCTCTGACTCCAAATCCATGGCTCCTTTTATTATACTACAATGTCTCATCTAAAATCTCCTGTCTTTTATTACCAGAGAGGTATTAAAAAATGTTTTCCCACAGTCCTAACTAGATAACTAGATCTTTGTGTATATAAAAGGATATACTGAAATTCATCAAGTCGTGCCATTAATAAATGTGAATAAGAATAAAACCTGGATAATTAACCCAAGTTGTGAATATATAGTAAATACTTCAGTAAGGTCTTTTAAACTATTTTATGGTTAGTCCAACAGAGCACCTAGAAAAAATGTCATTTATTTTAATACAAAGGATAAAAAAGATAGACTAACAAGCCAGTTTTTAACAACTTAAAGAGTATATAGCTTAGAATGAAAACTGCTTTAAGTTATAAACTTTTGAACAGAGATAACTAATAAGTTTTATTATACATGGCTAAGAAAATTCAGACACAAAGCAACCATAGTATTCCAGGTATCATAAAATTCAATGAGCACAAGACATGTTACACTATACTTGAACAAAATTGCTGAATTTTAAAGAACAGTCTGGCTTAAAATAAAACTATCTTATTTTTACAGTTTATGGTTTACAAAGCGCCTCGTATGCATTTTTATTTAAACTGAATAGTCCCTTAAGATACATAAGGCAGATACTGCATTTATACAGTTGAAGAAACTGAGGCTTATAGAGGTGAAGAGACTCATTACACCAGTACCAGAATTGGGACAAAGATCAAGGTCTGACTGACTCCAGAAAGCTTTCAACTACAATTCATTATCTACTAAAATTATTAACGAGCTCACTGGTTGCAAGTTATTCAGTATTTCAGAGACTAAGCTCTGAGAACAAATCATCCTAATGTTCAGAATGCCTACCTTGAGACACTTAAGCAAAGAAGGCAAGAGAGGCGCTTGAGAGAGCTTATGCTTCCATGGGGGTTGCAGTCTTATGACATGCCCCAGTAAGGAGAGGACGGGTAAACGAGTAGCAGCTTTGCCCACATATTCATTAATTTTGTCCATGAGGTGCTAAAAATGGAAAAGACAAAGTTTATTGCATACACTTAGATAAGAACTAATATAAGTGACACCCTTAGAAAAGGGCTGATTCTTATTAGCGGTTTTCAAGTGTCTAAATCATTCTAATCTGTTTTTTGATGCAAAAGACAAGAAAGGGAGAGAGTGTAATGATTAAAAGTATGATTTCTTTGACCTTCATTTTGGGGACCTATTTCATATTTTAACCCCAAACAAGCATCATGAATCAGAACAAACTAAAATGACAAGAATATAAAATTTCTGCAGTAAAAACTGACAAAAATGACATGTTATTTGAATCCTTTAGAAAATATTAGAAAGTTTGCTCACACCCCAAATCACAAAGTTCCAAGTTTTGAAAATACAAAAAAGTTTTTATATTCTACTAACCAAGGAGAGGGGAAATAGGTATTGATACAGTAAAAGAGTCTATGAATGAAAAATTATGAAAATTTGAATTTACAAACAGCAAATTTAAGAGATGATTTACTCTGTACAAAAGAATCCTAAGATTCCTCCAAATAGCAAAGGCTTTAGTGCATTTTAAATTAAAAAGTTATTCCTGCATGTACTGATATCAGTCACAATTTCACCTGTGATAAGTCAAATGTGAAACACAAAGTGTACTTACTGAACGTAATAATAATAATGGCAAACATTTACATAGCACTTACTACATGCCAAGACTTGTGCTAAGGCACTTTACAATTATTATCCCATTTGATCTTCACAACAACCCTGGGAAGAAGGTGTTATTATGATCATCCCTATTTTACAGATAAGGAAAATGAGGAAAACAGAGGTTAAGTGATTTAAGTGATTAAGTGAAACCAGGGTCACACAGCTGGTAAGGATCAGAAGCTGGATTTGAACTCAGATCTTCCTGACTCTACACCCAACCTCTATCCACCATGCCACCTAAAAATTTTGTCATTATTTAATAATTTCATCAACATTCTACCATCAAATATCAAGAAGTTACCTTATCATGAGGCTCTTGCAATGTAGTCAGGATTCGCAACACCTGTTGAGAATTGGTTTCCAGATAATAATCCACCAATGTGTTTACAAGCATAGGACCACGGTCTAAATAAAAGGAAATAAGACATAAATATGGCTTGCTTTCTTAAACACCTTAAATATACCTCAATATCTTCTCTCCCCACCAATGTGAAATAAGCTCGATTATTTAAATTTTATGAATAGCTGTGGCACATTATCGTGCAAAATTTTGTGAAATTTATGCTACTTCAATTCAGGTCATATAAACCAAATCAATTTCAGGTTTTTTTAAATTCTAAATTAAGTAAGTGCCTAATTGTTTGCCCCCATAAAAGCCATGAATCCTGAATCCATAAAGACTCTAACTTAGGAAGGAGACTGTAGAGGAAGGTGTTTTCTCTGGCTTGGCACTAAGACATGAGTCTGGGAAAAAAAACAAAAAACTACACTATCCACACTTGTCACTTACCAGAATTGAGGTTCTCTTTAAAGACAGTTGTTATGTCATCTAACACACCCAGAGCCGAGGAATCCAGCATGGAGAGGAGTTCACTAATATTTGCTTGCTGTGCCATTATCTTACATGTATGTGCTCATGCTAGTTTTGGTACACACATTAAAATTTCCACAGGTTCTTCATTTGTGCCTCTACCAGACTGAGGAAAAAAGAGAAAACTATTCATGTGATAATGGTGCCACGGCCCAGTAGCTCCTCATTCCCAAATGATTGCTGAAACACAAAACTGGAGCTCATGCCGAATAGGTAAGAGAAAAACTATTGATAATCACTTTTTTACACGACACTAGGGTCTGTTTGATTTCTTCATTCTTATCAATTTTATGACCAAATATTAGTTCTAGTTAATGAAATAACTAGAAAAAGATCATCAGTGTTAGGATAATTAGTTATTGATGACAGAAATTTACAGATGGGCAAGTTTTTCCTTGGAGAGCTAGGTGGCACAGTGGATAAAGCACTAAGCCTAGAATCAGGAAGACTCATCTTCCTGAGTTCAAATCCAGCTACAGACACTTACTAGCTGTGGGACCCTAAGCAAGTCACTTAGCCCTGTTTGCCTCAATTTCCTCATCTGTAAAATGAGCTAGAGAAGGAAACAGAAAACCACTCTAGTATCTTTTACCAAGAAAACCCAAAAAATGAGGTTACAAAGAGTTTGACACAACTAAAAATTGATTGAACAACACAAATTTTCCTTTAACATCTACTCCAAGCATCTGTGCTTGGTTCCCCATTGGTTAGAACCTAATGATACTGAGACCATGGTCTCAGGTTAATTGGGTCTACTCATTTTTTTTTTACCTCATTCTGTACACTCTTAACCCTCCCTCTTCAACCATCTCAAAACACACCTGTTGCTGGCCAAAGGAGACAAGGCAAGAAGATGAAAAAAATCTCAATGCTCACAACTTATCAAAAGCCCATAAAATACACATACTATAAGAGTCACTACAAACATCAATAATCATACCTGCCTGCTTTAATCTTTAAAGTTGTCTGGTACCAATTATTGTATCTTATATAGATTTGCTAATAATAAAAATACAGCCAGAATATATTGCATTGATTCCTTGAATGAGCCAAGAAGAGTAAATGGCTAAAACATTAAACCGGCTTCTCTGAACAACAATGCCATTTCATATTAATGTTAACTTGTAAAACAGTCAGTTGTAATTGACTACAACTAATGAGTATTCCAATGCAACGATGCTAATCCAAGAGTCCAAATCCTCTAAATTCTCAAGCAAAAACCTTTCCGCACTCATTGGTTTGTTCCTCTGAAACAGGAGCTTGGAAGACAGAAAGTCAATTAAAATATTTAGATGTGTTCTTGACTCCAAATCAAGATATGGGAAGAAACTTAAGCCCACTGAGAAAAGCGATCACAAACCCATGTCACAACTCAGAAATTATGTCAGATAATCAATTCAATAAGACTCAGTTGCAGAAATGGTTCTAAAAAAGCAGTAACTCCATTATAAATGGAATACAAGACTTATATAACTTCTAGGTCACTCATTTCTATTCTGAAATGTTACAATGGAGACTTGGAAAGAATTGCCAAAAAGGCTTAATTCAGGAGCCAAGGAAAAAAAAAAGATCTTACTCAAGTCATCTAGAAATTTTTGAAATGGGAATTTATTTCTGCTTTCACCAAGACAAGCATTTGGGTAAAGCAGGAAGAAGTCAGTTCTTAATTTTTAAAAATCTACAAACTTAGAAACAAGCTGGGTAGTCCAAGTAAGTTAGCTCTGACTGCAGTAAGCAAGATAACTGGATGCTTGCCATCTTTGTTTAGGGCTTTACTGATGTTTTTCTGTGCTTTGGGACTGAATATATTCAGAAGAACAAAACTAACAGCATTTCCTTTTCATTTCACATATAAAAAAGAAGCCCTCAAATCTAATTTAAGAACTATAGAATTAAAGTACAAAATTAAGTCAACAATAGCACTGAGCAAGTCAATGTACACCATCAAATCCAGGAACCATAACACAAACTGGAAAACAATCCTGAGATTTATCCAAAAAAGAAACAAGAATCTCATCACCATAACATTACATTTTGAGGGCACAGCATTTATAAGACTATCAATTTCGATAGCATGGAGAGATCACAACTGGCACTGACAGGAAAGGTAGGTTTAGTCACCAGGGCAAATGCTGTACCATAGAACAGTCACCTGAAAGTATCTTAAGTAAGGGTTCAAAAATTACTGATACTTGGATATAAAACTTTTAGAAATGAGGCTTAAGAATACCAGATAATCTTTGTAGGCATCTAACCTATTGCTAGCTAATCCAAATATATAACTAAATCAAAAGATTATCCTAGCCTTCAAATTTTCCAAAGCATAAATATCTAAATTTTATGAATCTATGATTCCAAATACTACAAACATTACTGAATTTCCTAAAAGAATACAATGCTATTTTGGGGTTTGGTCCCAATTCTGCAAACTTAAATACTAACTTAAAAGCAGAACATCTGTTGAGTATTTCAATAAAGTAAACAAAGCCAGACAATCAAATTTAAGTTTAAAATACTTACAGAGTATAGTAACCAAGGAAAAAGGTGAATTTTCTTTTTTTGGTCTTAATAAAAAAAACTAGTATAAAAATCAGCTGAATTTCCCTATGAAATCAAAAGCACACAGTATTTTTAAAAGCTGATTGGTAAATTCCTTGGTCACACAAGAATCTGAGATTCACAGATAACACAAAAAAGCCTGGAATTTCAAGGGCTCTAAACTTTAAAACCTGATGACTGTAGACTTGAAAGATTTTAAAACTGAAAGGGATCTTATTGATCATATAGTCCAAACCTTTATTTCACAAGATGGGGAAAGTGAGATCCAGTTACAGAAGAGACAAAGCAGGAAATGGAAGGTCTTTTGACTCTAGACAGAATGTTCATTCCATTAAACCTCACAAATAATAAATATTCATTTTTATAACAATATTCATACCCCTGAAAATCAAGTGCTTTCCATATTATATTCTATATATAGCCCCCCTTCATAGCTACAAGTATACCCTAAGTCTCAGAGATGAGAAGAGACAACATGACAAATAGCATGTGACTTGATCAAGATTTTTACATTATTCATTTAAGAATTCCATGGTTGAAGAATGCTCAAGTCTAGTACCCAAGTACAATGATACTTACTGGGCTCTTAATCACATATAATTAGGGAATCATAAGATGCTGTTTAGTTCAAAAGAAAATGGTTGGCTATCATGAATAACTAAATAGTAAATCAAGAAATATTTGTGTGTGTGTATGAAATATTTACTTAAATCAATAAACCTCTTTCAGTTATTGGAGAACAAGCTGGAGGTAGAATACAGGATAAGTCAAAAGACCTAGTTCTAGGTCAATAATGTTTTACATATCTGAAAGCATCTGAATTCACTACCACCAACTGATGAGTGTATAGCAGAGTGCCAGGTTTTTTAGGTTTACCTTAAGTGAGTAGTCAAAGTTGCAGGTAACTGATTAACTCAGAAAAATCTGACAATGCTACATTATTTCTGAACACTTCGTTCATCTAATTATAGCATTCTATTCAACTCACCGTCTACAGGAACAGGCCCCTTGCACCTAGGTTTAGGTCTTATTTTTAAGTCCTAAGTAAAAAGATGTGAAGATCATGTGCATTACCTAACACTTAGCCCCAGCTAACACACATATATAAAAATAACTAGAATATTTGACTGATCTTCATTGTATTAATAGTAAAAACACAATTATTGTTGTCCTGAGGATATAGTTTGGACTAGGAAAGAAACAACTCCATTCAACTTTTAAGAGAAGGAAGATAAAATAAAAATAGGCTAGAAGTTCTTTTTCAGTGGGGTGTTTAAACCAGTTCTAAGAAGACAAGCACTCAACTCCTATGGCTGTCTATCAAGTTTTTTTAGACCACTTAATTACTTCCAAAATGTTCCTCTTTGTCCCTGAGACATCAACAGCTAGGTTAAAAAGTAGTCAAGTATATATAACTGATTTTCCTATTCACAGAAGCCTTTTAATTAGGAAATGAATTTTAAATAAATTTTAATGAAATAAGACATCTGTAAAGTGTTTTATAAATTTTAAAGCACTATTTTAATATACCCTTTGAAACCTTAAAGCACTATAGAAATGTTAGCTATTAGCTATTATTATTTTAAATATATCCTCCTTCCATCTCATTATCAAGGCCCTCCTTAAACATGTTTTCCTTCCAGTGCTCTCCATTACACTTTTATAACACTTACTGTATGAACTCTCTATTTGCTACCATATAATGGGTTTCACTGAGTACTTTTCTTTGTATATATTTTGTTTACCTATTCAGATTGTAAACTAAAAGACAGAAACTATTTCTTTTATAAACCTGTCCCTATGGTACCTAACACAATTTATATATATATAGTTGGTATCCAAATACTGAATTTGTTATTGAATTTGCTTTTTGGTGCTTTTCATTCATTTTTTTTTAATCTCATTTTCCCCATCCCAAAAGAATTAAAGGTAAGAATTAAAGCCTTTGGGCCAAATATTCTTTGTAAATCAAATGGAAAATAGGACTGAGTTTTAAGTTAGCTACTTGTCACCTTGTTGACTCTTCAGAAACAATTCCTACTAGCATTCTTAATACTTCAAAGATTTGTGATTTTGCTGTTGTGAGCTCTCCCTTCACTGATTCAGACTTCAGACTCTCTACAGATATAGAATAATGATTTCAGGAATTTATTTGGCTGAAAAATTCAACAGTTTGCAGCCAACCTGCTCATGAGTATCAATCTCTACTAGTAAAAAAATGACCTTTTCTGAAGCACAGAAAAATAAGAGGCTTGAAAATGGAAATGACAAAATTCAGAGAAGCTTCTTTATTTGACAAAAAGAGAAAAATTTTCACCTATTTTCACAAGGGGCAGATGGGTATCACAGAGGATAGAGTACCAGGACTAGAGTCTTCCTAAGTTCAAATCTGGCTACAAACACTTACTAGCCTATATACCCCCAGGCAAGTCACTTAACCCTGTTTGCCTCAGTTTCCTCATTTGCAAAATGAGCTGGAAAAGGAAATGGCACACTACTCCAGAATCTTTATCAAGAAAACCCCAAATGGGTTTATGAAGAGTTAGACACAACTGCAAACGATTCAACAATAAAGATTTTCATAGGATTACAAAGTTGGAAGAGATCTCAAAGGCCCTCTAGTCCAACCTTCTCTTTTAACAGATGAGGAAACTGAGGCCTAGAAAGGTCTAACAGGTACTGAGAGATGGAATTTGAACCCCTGTCCTCTAACTCAAAATCCAATGTTCTTTTCACTGTACCACAGTGCTTTTCTTAATCTATAATCAACAAAATCCACATAAAAAGCAGAAATTACTAAGGTAAAAATATTAGGTTACCTCAAAGGTTTGTCACTATCCACCTGAGCTTAGTTACATGACGGTAATAAATGTCACAACATTCATACTACTGGATGACTCATATTAGCCAATTATCAACATAAAAATTTCATTCTCAACTCCTCAAAATATAAACACACTATTCGGCTACAGATGACACCCTTGCTGTAGTGGTCAGCAGAATAATAGGTCAACTATAAGATCATTAAGCCTATAATCACCTCTACAAAGGTAATATCTAAAATGTAAAACATACTGCACCTTAATGGAGCAACTGAGTCAAAACTGACATTAAGCATTTTGCCCCCAAATGAGAATTACAAACAACAAGAGATTATGTTCTACCTGTTCTATGGACAAGTACTTCAGTTTCCAGTGCTGCCAACCTGGTGTCTTTCATGATCTCTAAAGGAAAAAAAAACAACAAAAACTAGATAAGTATAAACACTAATCTTACAATAAAATATGCTCACAGAATATTAGAGTTGGAAGGGACCTTAGAAGTCATCTACTCGAATAAATCTAACCTTTCTTCCAGATAAGTCTTCTAACAGTGGAAACCAGTTACTATGCCCACTTATCTTCCAGATAAGTCTTCTAACAGTGGAAACCAGTTACTATGCCCACCCTTCTTGCCCCTAGTTTCCTCTTGTCTAGGCTAATACCTAAGTTCCTGCAACCATTCATTACCTGACAGGTTTTCCAGACCCTTCAAGGCTCTGGTGCTCCTTTTTTGGACAAGATCTAGACCTTCTTAAAATGTGACACCCTAAATCGTTCACAATGCTCAAAATATTGTCTTACCAGTGTAGTGTATAGTAGGATCTATGTTTCCTTTGATATAGATTTTATTTCTACTAGTGTAGCCTAGGATTACATTTGCTTTTTGGTCAACCATGTGACATTGCTGACTTAGCTTCTCTCCCCTCCCCCTCTCCCCCATCTCACCACTTACCCAATGAGTTAAGGCCTGAGGGGCTCTCACTTCTGAGGTCTGGCAAAGTGAAGAATGAGGACTTTGACTGGGGCACTATACCCACCAGACTGCAATGCAGGTATCCTAAGGCAAGTTCAGGGAGGACAAAAATAGCCTATGAAGCAGAAGGGCAAAAGCTTACTTGGTGTATATTTATTCAGTAGGAATAAACCACTGAAAGTGGGGCTCTGTGAATGATATTCTATATTTACCTAGTAATTAAGCCTTGAACAGCAGTAGGTTAGAAGCAACTAAGTTATTAAAAAATAGCTGATCTTGATCAAAACTAAACTGACTGCAGATCTTTAACCGTTTTAAACCTATTGACCCAGTTGATAGGAAAGATTGTACATCAAGGTTATACAGACATTTTCTAGTAATCAAAATTCATTATTACTAGATGATGTACATAAGTTATTCTATAATGCTATGAGGCAAGTCCATTTCAGTAGAGTAGACAAACATTCAGATAAAAGAAGGTTCTATCACAGGTCACTCAACCAAGTAGATAAGAAAGATTAGCATACAAGACTTCACATTTATAAGAAGCTTAGTCAACTGCTTAGTCTACTCTAGTGAGTCATATAGACTCCTTATTTATATTAATCCCAGTCTATATTATCAACCTAAAAAAAGATTGGAACAGAAGGATAAAGTTGTGATCATTTATATATCACACCCAAATCTTTTCCAGTTTTGTCTCCTATAATCCTATCTATATCTCTTCCTAAAGCCTTCTAACTGGACTATTCACCACTATCAATTCATCCTGTCCTTCCCTGACTCTGTTAATGTGGTTTCCTCTACCTAAAAATGTCCTTTACATCCTAACTTCTACCTACCTTTCAAGGCCTAGCTCAAATGTCATCTCTACCACAAAGTTTTTCTTGATTTTCTCCCCTCTAGCAATCTCTCTCCCTCTTAATTTCTATATCCCTCCTCTTACTGCACTTACTATACATTCACATTATACTTAATATAATAATCATTGCCTTATTCTCTTCTACAAGACTAAGTTTCAAAAGTCAGGGATGTTGACAATCTTTGAATCCCTCATGGTAAGTACATAGTGCTTTGTATATAGTAAGCACTCAATTTGTTGTATCAGTAAATTATAGAACAGTAAAACAACTATTTCAGAAGTTCTTAATCTTTTTTGTGTCATAGACCCCTTTGGAAGTTTGGCAAAGCCCAAAGTAATGTTTTTAAATGCATAAAAGAAAACATATAGAATTATAAAGGAAGCCAATTATAATGAAATAGATATAAATATAAAGAAAAAGTTCATGAAGCCCCAGGCTAAGAAGACCTAAACTCTTTATTGAGTGCCTAATACATGTAAGGTACTGAGGTAGGTCTTAGAAGTTTTTTTTTAAAGCAATTGGGGTTAAGTAACTTGCTCAAGGTTACACAGCCAGTTATTTGTGGGTGTGGTGCTAAGTATCTGAGCCCGGATTCAATCCCCAGGTCATCCCGACACTGGAGCCAGTACTCTTACTCGCTGAGCCACCTGGCCACCCTGAGTAGATTTTTTTAAAAAAACTCAATATATTGTCTGTACCCTCAGAACCTTGGGTTTTAGTAACAGAGAAGACAACTATATTATAATTTATAATGTGAAGCTATAATAAGAGAGATGTCAGCAAAGTACTATGGGAGGTAGGAATGGATTGGGGAAGAGTAATGAGTTCTCTAGTTTCAGAGCAGCCTCATATGGGTTTCATTTCTGGGGTTCATGAGTGGATTGCTTTCATATCTGAATACAGAGTAGTTATGAATTCTAAGGTAATAACTATTTACTCATATATGACCTAAGTATAATCTTGGGGGGGGAGGTTGGCTAGATGGAAGAACAGCTCATAACTCTGAGTTCAAGTGACCCATCAACCTCAGTCTCCCCCAGTACCAGGGATCATAGGCATGTACCACCACACCTATCTAATAGTATGAACTTGCAAAGTCTTTTTCCTACTTCGTTACTTATGAGAAGATATTTTTCAACTGCAAGAGTTAAGTAATAGCTATGAATTTTGAATCTATCAGCTATCATTTGCAGTTTAAAAAAAGGATCTAAAATGCCTTAAAAAGTATTTTATGTGGAAATACTGCCGTGGAGCTTTTAGGATTCAAGGAAGAAAAGTTTCATATGTACACTAGAAAGAACTATTTGTCAAAGTTAACAGTAACTAGAAAATAATTATGAGGTAGTCTGGGAATGGTTTTACAAATAAAAATGCAAATTATAAATGTGAACTTCACTTTTCCCCAAAACCTTGCTTCTTCCTTTCTTGCCAAGTATAAATATAAAAGAGCAACTCACTTAATAAAATGGGTTAAAATGATACAATGGAAAGGAAGGTAAAGTTACTTTATTATGTTAATATTTCTATTATGGCCAAGGCAAATTTGGATATACTATGGCAATCAGTGTGTTGCAATGTGTACAAAGTTCTCTCATTTTCTTTAGCAAAAAAGAATGCAAAAGCATAAGCTATCATTTGCCCTGATTATATTCCCAAAGACACCAAGTGTCCTGAACAGCACTGAATGATCTAGGAAAAAGAGAAGGAAAAAAGAGAACACTGCTTGCCAGAAAGTAAAACAGCTGTTAGTTAAACCTGCCAAAGTTTTCAGTCATATGTTAAGTTGTCTCTTCAGCTGTAGTATCTTCCAAGGTCACATTAACAGGGGCAGTAGAGAGCTCCAACTTGCCAGTTTCTAGGTTCAACAGTATACATTGCCATTTTAGCCCAGTAATCAGTTTTGCTCCCTATATTATGAACTCAGAAACATACTCCATCAACTGTCTGAAGGGACAGGAACTCAACAGTTTTTGTCATCGTTTTACTCAGCATTGTCACACTGACAATTTGCTAGCACCAAGAATGCTTCATCCCTTCCTCTCAACCCCCCCAAGCACTGGACAGGTGACTACTGTATGAACTTGAGAGGTTATTTAGCATTGTATCCCCTGAGTGAGACATAATAAATCCTGGAGATCTTATAGAATGTCCACAGAATCAGAAATATAACTTATCATTTCATCAGCATGTTGAACAAATACTAGAGAAGTGCCAAGGTTAATGAACATTAAAGAAAAAAGGTTGAAAGCAGGGTACTGGAAATATTAAGATAAATACTTGTTTTTATGTTCAAGCAAAGAAGAAACTCAGTATTGTATAATCTTGAAGAGTAGTCCTGCAACATTCAAATACACCAAAAATGAATTGGTTTTCACCAAAAGTATACTGTAAAGTTTGACAATTATTTAAAAGCTGTGAAACAGATCCTATTCTTGAAAGGCAGACCCCCAAGTTCTTTACTTTTAAAAATATTATTTAAGTGGCTAGTTGTTTAAAAATCAGGAGCATAACCAAAAATTTAATTGCCAGGGAAGAGTGAATTAATCTTTTAGTCTAGGGGCTTAACCAAAGTGGTTTACAGTCTTTGTGGTCCATAGGGCCATCTTTTAAAGAAAGTTGCCAGCTACAAACCAACTGGGAACTTTCCAGTCTGCTAATCATTCAAGAAATTAGTTTATTAGAACTTGCCAATTTTTTAAAAATAGTAATATATCTAGAAGTTATTATTAAAAAGATGCAATAAGAGTAGAAAGTATACTTGCTTCTTTAATCTATAGTATTAAAAATACTTCTAAAAATGTCTGTAATAATTTAACACGAATACACTTCTGCATCTTTACCATTACACGGTGTAAACAGCTGAAGTCAAAGCAAGTAGTGGTGGATTATTACAGCATGCCTGAACATATTACTTTCCTAAATCTGTTGCTAGTTATCTTTCATCTTCTCCCATACCAGATCTGACACAATGAACATCCAAAATGTACCTTGTTGCTCAAACACAAGATTTACTATTAAGCTACCATTCTATTTGCTTTATAAGACCCTTACCAATGGGTTTGAATAACTACCATGCCTGGCATGTATCCAAGTTATGTTTTTAAGAGAATGTGGAAGTGCAATGCTGAATGCCTTCCTCACTCTTCTGACACAGAAGCACTTTTTACTTTATGACTCCCTTTTCTGCCCTTTATTGATACTGAAGCCCCTACACAACAAAAGACAGGATTACATGAGTTAAAGGACATGGTTTTGTGAACTTTTATTGACACTTAAAAATGACTACTAACGTGTCGGCTAGGTGACACAGTGAGTAAGAGCTCTGGCCCTGGAGTCGGAGGACCCAAGTTCGGTTCCAGCCTCAGACACTTAACACCCACACACAAAAAAACTAGCCGAGTAACCTTGGACAAGTTACTTAGCCCCAATTGCCCTCCAAAAGGCCAAAAAAAAAAAAAGACTACTAACTTAACAGCATTTAGATTCTAGAGGTTTAGAAAGGTAAATTTACCCCTTATTTATTTCATTACCTGACACAACCAACAGATGTTAAAACTAAGAGAGAAAATGGTGATCATGATATTGTTTAAGATTAGGTCTGTTTTCAGGTCAATTTAAATAGAAGCTTCTATATTTGTTCATTTTTGCCCATGTCCTTTAATATAAAATGAAAGTCACATACCTCTGTCCAGGCAAGTCATTTGGGCTACATTTTGGCTCATTCTGGAAACCTGATTTTAGGAAAGTCACTGACAAGCTACAAAATAACCAGAATGATGAGGACACTCAAAACCACACACACACCATATGAGGATCTGTTAAAGTACTTTGAGATGTTAAGCCTAAAAGATTTAGGGAGAAGATGATTGCTTTTTCCCAAGTATCTGAAAAGCTATTAAGAAAAAAAGTGGGGATTGATTTCTTTTGCTTGGTCTCAGAAATCAGAACTAGGACCTGGGAGTAAGGAGAAGGGGAGAAGTCATAGGAAGGCAGATTCTTTTTGATAAGGGATAATTTTCCTAAGAATTAGAGATAGGAAGCCTTAGTAGGGAATGGTTTCTATCACTTAAGGTATTTAAGCAAAAGCATAGCTACTAAGAAATCTAAGGACAATGAAATGACTTCTGATGACTCTTCTAATTCAGATTTTAGAAAACTACATTGTATTAATTTGTGAATACTCATGGAAAAAGGAAACTCTATTTGAGTACACACCACATATAACCATACTCATAATTCCAACAAAAAAACCAACAACCAGTCCCTTAAAAAATAAACACTGCAAAATAACATAATAAAGAATGAACTATAAGGAATTCATAAATTAGTAAGAAAAAAAAGTTAAGTAATAAGATTTTACAGAGGTTCAGAGCAGTGAATTTTTCTAGGTTATTAAATGCATAAAAATATCACCAACAAGTCTAATTGTTTAGATATAATAAAGTCATTAGCATTTTGATGTGGCAAACTAGAATCAGGGACTCCTTCAAGTCAAGAAGTCAAGAAGCATTTTTTTTTTGCTTTTTTTTTTTGGAGAGCAATTGGGGTTAAGTGACTTGCCCAAGAACATATGGCTAGTTTTTGTGTTAAGTGTCTGAGGCTGGATTTGAACTCAGGTCCTCCTGACTCCAGGGCCAGTGTTCTATTCACTTCACCACCTAGCTGCCCCTCAAGAAGCATTTATTAAGCACTTACTATGTGTCATGCAATGTACTAAATACTGAGGATACAAAAACAAAACAGTTTCTGCAGTCACAGAGCTCACATTCTAGTGGGGAAGACAATATGCAAATAACTATGTACATACAAGAAACAGACAAGGTAATTTGGAGGTAATCTCAAAGAAAAGACATTGAGGGACAGGGGTGACCAGGATCTCCTTAAAGAAGGTAGGATTTGAAATGAGTATTGAAAGAAGTCAGTGAAGCCAGGAGATGAAGAGAAAAAGTATATCAGGCATAAGGGGGAGCCGGTAAAAGGCAGAAGTTAGGAGACAAGAGTGCTGTGTGTGAGGAAAAGCTAGAAGACCAACCTCAGAAAAAATTAAAATCACAGAATCTTTGAGCTGGAAGGAACCTCTTTGTTGAACTAAACATAATTTGGCCCAACACCCTTACTTTAAAGATGAGACCCGGAAAAGTTAGGTGACTGAATAAGTTCACACAGCTAATAGGCTTCAAGGAAAAATTTATTTATTTCGTTGCAAGGTTTCCAATATGCTACTGGATTGACTCTTTGGGGTACATATGAACTTAAGATAATACTATAAGAATATGAAAAAGCTTTAGTCCGCTGTGGCAAGGTAATAAAAGTGTACATTTGCACCTTGGCAGTTTCCTAGAGGAGTCTGAGATAGTGCTAGGTTTCCTCTAGCACCAAGTTTAGGATAAATTAAAGAAAAAAAACCAACTCATTCACAGTACTCTGTATGCAACAGTCACTTATTAAATGTCTGTTGAATGAATGAAAATCAAAGATTAACCTAAATAAAAGGCAAATGCAAACCCCAAAAGAAGTCATGAAACTACTACTGTAGGCATATTGGATAACTATCAAGTTATTCATTTGCTCTGATATACTGATGAAATTGTGCAGTTTCACTGGATAAATAAGACACTTAAGAATCAGAGTCTTTCCTAGTAATACACTGCATAACCACTACACAATGTATATACCAGAACTTTGTTTGGATATATTTGTGAGAATGCAAAGATTCACATGATGAGACAGTTTATGGGTTCTCAAATCTAGAGTGAACAGGTTAAGGAAGCTGACAAAGACATTCTAACTAAGGGTTTAAAAACATACCATGTGCTTCATGCCACCAAGAAATGCATGAAGCAAGAAACAGTGACATCATCTGCCTTCTCAGAAATGACATACTATAGCTGTTTTGTGTTTTGGATAAGATATTAACTTTAGTAGGTATGGAGACAGTGGTATTTTCCATTTATATCTACTATAAATACCCTTTAAGCTTACACCAGGTGGTTATAAGAAGATTCTGTAGCTCCCCAGGGCAATAGCAAAGAATGTTTCAGTGTTGAGTAGCCTCATTTGCCTGATGCATGACTGTTAAAAGTATATTTCCCTATACAGCCCCAAATCAGTTTATACATTTGCATATTCAGGGTTTATTTAAGGATGTTCAATTTAAGGATCACAGGTGTTCACTGCATAAATCAAGAGTTCTCAGAAGACTGGGTTTAATACTGCCTCCTGAAATTTACAATTCCATTTAGCCAGGATGTATTTGAATTTCGAAGACTACAAGTTCATCCCAAGATTACAAAAACAAAACATCTCAGATTAAAATTCTTCATATATTAGCAAATATGTATCTTGATTAGCTATCAAAGTCTAACATAAAAGCTTTTTTTATCTTGGAGAAAAATATTCTGTTTGGGAACCTAAATAGTCTAGCATAACTATACCTTGCTACATTGTTTTTTATACTTCAAGTCAACAAACATTTATAAAGTACCTATGACCTGCTAGGCAATGGGAATACAAGAAAGAAAAAGGACAATCCCCACTCTTACAACTTAACAGGAGGGATAAGTATAATGTAAAACATGATAAGATAGGGCAAAGGAGGCATCCTGACCCAATATATTAAAAAGGTCCTGAATGTTTTTAACATGATACATACTTACGTAATATATACATAATAACAATGTTTGTGATATTGCCATTTTATGCTTTTGGTGGAGGAGTAGCTTATTTCTCAGGTTAACAGTTAATAAACCCCACTCCACCCCACCCCGCAAAAAAAAAAAAAAAAAGAAAGAAAAAGAAATCCAAACTATTAACTCCATCTCCTCTGAATGACAAGAATGGGAATGTGGACACAAGTGAATGAATGAGCTAGATTTAGGAAACTCATTAAAGGTTTCAGAACTAGAAAAACAACAGATTCACTGACACCAAAGTAAAATCCTTTATCACTGCATGCAAAGAAAATGTTTTTAATAAAGCAGCCACCTCCAGAAAGAGGTCTCTTCACCCTCTGCTCCTTTAAATGAATGAATGGGTGACCTGTACTTGGTTTGAAGTCACTGCAAATAGCATTTTAAGTATTACTTGTGCTGACAGTTACCTTAACGTCATCATCAATTAACGGGCAAAAACCACTTCTCCTCTCAGGCCTCAGTTTCCTCATTTGACAAATGAGGGGATTAGACTAGACGATCTCTAAGGTCTCTTCCAGCTTTAAACCCTGTGAATGCGCTGAAGCTCCCAAAGTGCAAAGCACTCAATTAAGATCAATCTCAACCGAGACAGAGTGGGGGGAGGAAGAGAGAAAATAAGGCTGAAGTAAGTGCAACAGGACACTTAACCTCCGTCCATTCATTCTCTCTTCGACCCTTCCAATAGGGTCCCCGGCCCTTTCCCCTCTCCACCCCTCAAGGAGTCAAGAGCCCTGATCTCCTCAGAGAAGCCATAAGTATTTCCCACCCCCCGGGGAAACCGTCACCCCAGAAAGTGAAGGAGAGAGGAGGTTCAGGGAAGAGGGCCCATCATCTCGGGGCTCCCCTCGGCACCGGGGCCTAGGGGGTAAGGGGGCCTGGGATCAGGCGCGGTGCGAGGGGCAATCCAGGGGGCCCGCCCCCCTCTTCCTAGAGAGCTGCCAATCCCCGCAGGGCCCGATCCCCAAAGAGAAAGAGAAGAGAAGGGAAAAGAAAAGAGGGAGGGGGCCGCAAAGAAGCCCCCCTCCTTCCAAACGTCCAGCACCAGCGCCCCCTCCTCCTGCCAGGACCCTCCCTGACAAGCCCTCCAATGCGCGGGCCACCCCCGGAATCCCCGGTGAGAAGGAGAAGAGCTACACCCTTATACTCACCCGCCGCCTCCTCCCCCTCGGCTGTTTACCTCTCACAGCTCCTCCAGCCTACAGGGCGCCGCCATCTTGGACGTACAGCGCCCCCCTCCCCCTCCCCTCTCTCGAACGCGCGCTGCGAAAGCCTCTGGAGACTTCCGCCACGGAAAAGAGTCCCCGCTGACACCCCCCCAACTGCACACATACACCTTCCCCCAATTCAACCGCGGAGGTTTACCGTGAACATCCTCCGATCCTTAGACCTCCCACAGGGGATGAAAAATATCTCTGTGGAATGGGAATGTGTCTAGGAGAACTAAAAAATGAGAATAAAGTGTGCTTGTTGCCGGGGGGGGGGGGGGGCGGGAACTGGCGGAAGGATTGAGAAAGAAGCCCAGGGTAAAGTCTTGTGACTTTGAAGGCGGCAGAAAGAAGCACCGGCGCTGCGGGAGGAGCCACGAGAAATGGGGCGGGGGGGAGGGGGGAGTGGCGTCACGTGACTGATTCTTTCCGAGGTGGGGGCGCTGCTTAGGAGGGATAAACAAGTTCATTCTGTCCGGGTGTGGTTTTTGCCAAGGGTTCCTATTTTCTACCATTCTGTTTGTTTTTGCCTCTCCTCCTTCCTGCAAAGCTATAGGATTTAGTGCTGGAAGGGACCTGGGGACTACTTGTTGAGACCCTGTTCCCAAGGGAATGGAGAGACCTGGGCCAGGCACTGCTTGATACAGGCCTGATTTTGAACCTCAGAGGAAATGGTAGCTCAACTTCCTCAGTAACATCCCTGCTCCCCACATTTAAAGGACATTGTCAGCCACGATTCCATCTAATTTATCTAACTCCCTAAAACAGCATTTTACAGAGGAGGAAAGAAAGGATATGAAGAGGTATATACAGACTTGCACAATACATAAGCAAAAGAACAGAGACTGGAACCCCAAACACCTTTGTCCAACTCCTCAGGCTTGAGGAACCCTTTCAAATGATTTGCCTTTCTCTCCCACCCAGTTAGATTAATGTCTTTAATCACTCATGTCACATTCTTTTATGGACTGGTTCAGATGTTTCACTAACCACCTTGTGGACACCTCCAATTGGATATCTCATAAGCATTTCAAACTCAAGGTGTCAAAAATGAAACTCGTCTTTCCCCCACAAACCTTCCTTTTCTTCCAAAAATTTCCCTATTATTGTTGAAGGCACCAGCATCCACATAAGTTACAAAGGCTGGCAACCTTGGTGTCATCCTCTACTCACTCATCCCACATATCTATTCTGCCACCAAGTCTTGTCCTTCCCACTTTCAAAACATCTCTTACACACATTCCTTTCTTTCTATTCACAGAGCCACTATCTTGGTACAGGCCCTCATCACCTCACAAGTGGACTATTGAAATAGCTTTCTGGTTGATTTCCCTTCCTCAACACTCTTCTCACCCCAGTCTATCCTCCTTTCAGCTGCCAAGATGACTTTCCTAAAGCTTGTTACTCTCCTGTTAAATAAACTCCAATAGTTCTCTTTTACCTCCAGCATCAAATGCTGTCTTTAATTTGATATTTAAAGTCCTTCACAAACTGAACCCTTCCTACCTGTCTAGTCTTATACTTTTACTCTTCAGCAGCTAGTCTGTGATCCAGTTACACTGGCCTACTTGCTTGACACTTCCCATATAACACTCCATCTCCTGGCTCTCCAGACTTTTCAGGCTCTTCCCCATGCTGAAATGTTCTTCCTCAACCCTACCACCTGGTTTTTTTGGCTTCCTTCAAGCTTCAGCTTAACTCCCACCTTGGGCAGGAGACCTTTCTTTCCCAGTCCATTCTTCCTTGTTCTAGTGTCTTCACTCTGTCAATACCTTTCATCTATGTTGAATATATGTAATATATATGATATATGAGTATTTTATATAGATATATAAGCTGAGAGAGAGACAGAGAGACAGAGAGAGAGAGAGAGCACCCACTGCAAGGCAGACAGTTCTTTACAAGTTGTCTCCTGATTAGAATGTAAATTCCTTGAGGGTCAGAATCTTTTCCTGTTTCTTTGTATCCTCAGTGCTTAGCACAGTGTCTGACACTTATTAAGTGCTTGTTGATTGACTGAAGGTATTCCTCCACTAAAGTGTACACTTTGTTTGAACTTTTATTTTGGAGATTAGGAAAAGATGAAGAAGGTAGGATTTGAGACAGGGAGGCAAGAAGAACCTGTGAATTTTTAAAGCACTTCACTAAAGGAGTCTTGCTATAAGGATACTACATACATATAAGTATTTGCCATTTGTTGAGGGAAGAAAAAGGGACGCCTGGATGTGAGCCTCTTGGAAATTTGCCTAGCCTACTTTGTAAAGATAAATTTACCTTTCTTTTCCCTTGATCACAATTTGTGGCTGTGAAATTAGTTATTTGTTCTACAATTATTTATTGTACATCTGCTATATAAGCCCAGAACTGTGCTAAGTATTAAGAGGGATTTCTAAAAAGAAGGCTAAAACATGATCCCTCCTGTAAATGCTTAAAATGTAGTTGAAGATACAACTAAAACCCAAATTCCTCAGTCCAGTACTCTTAACCACCAATAATATAAATAAAATGTAAGGCTCTTGAAATCAGGACTCTTTTTTTTTGGTCTTTTCATCACAGTTCCTAGCATTTAGTAGACTTTTAATACTTGAATATAGAATCAGAGGAGTTGTAGCTCTTGTATGTGAAACCTATAATAGGACTAAAATTCCCATTTTCAGATTTTTCTTCTTTTCATTACCGTCAATGCTATGAAAAATGACCATTCCCACATCTGATGCTTGTTTGGAGTCGATTAAGCATTTAGTAAGGGCCTACTATGTGGAAAGCACTTTACTGGGGAAGAGTTGGGGGAGAAGATGAAACTCAAGCAGTTTTTATAGTCTAGTAGGGAATGTTACACAAATTAATACCAATTAGAATAAAATAAATACAAAGGACAGATTAGAATATGATAACCATGACACATTAAGCCCCTAATATGCAAGGCACTGGATATATAAAGCAGACCCTGCCATCAGTTAACTTCTACCATGGAAGATGAAACACATACACAAATAGCTAAATACAAAGTAATGCAGCGTAATTTCAAAAGAGATATTAACTGAACATGTGAAAACTGATGAGGTCATCAAGAAAGCAAGAAAAGAGAAAGAGGCCTTGGACAAAGCCTGGGGGAATAACTATACTTCTTTCTCAAAGAGGATCATGACATTAGGAAGATGATGCCATGACTTGCAAATGAACTGGATTTAAGTGAGGGAGGGCTGTGCAAAGTCACCAGCCTCACTTTCTCCTTCAGAGCTATCTGGGTTCAGTGGTGTGGTACAGATCAGGATGACTAGAGATGGCCCAGGATGCAGTGGGAAACCTTGGCCTTCAATGTCTCTAGATGACTACAACAATCGTTTAGTTTTGTTGCCACTCTTCTTTGTTCATCTTTCAGCTTGATTGATTTTTATTTTCTTGTGAAGTTTTGCAGTCATTTCTCTTCTCTTTGATGTTTCTAGTGTTTGTTTATAGAGTAGATGAGAATCCCAGCTTTCTTCAAGTCTCTCACTCCACCATCTTGATTATCTACTCTTTAACTCAGGTTCCTAAAACCAATGCAAACAGAGCACAAGGTCCTGCACATCCTGTTTGGGTTGGGAAGGTTTTGAATATTGGCCTAGTGACAGATTATAGTTCTGCCTTGTTTTAATAGAATGGCCATCCATTAGTAGAAAGGGTCATCCCAAGAAGGTTAACCAAAGGACAGATGGGAAGTGGGGAGGGGAGGATAGAATGACAGTACTTAATGAAGAACACCATTTCACTTTTAAAGGTTTGGAAGGATTTCTGTGGTGTGGAGGGAGTATCCAAAACAATGAAATCATAAGTCTTTTGCAATAGTCAATTATTTATTGTTAATAAAATTATTTTTCATTGAGGGAAAATTTTAAAGAAGTAGGAAAAATAATTCACTCCTGAATATTGAACTGTATGCTTAGTGAGAGAGAGGAATCTGAAAAGGAATGGCCAGATATGGAGAATTAAGGAAGCAGGAAATTTACAGGAGGAGGAACTGATCACTGATATCAAAAGTTCTCCAGTCTTCTGATTCCTTACTCACTTCCATGTGCTCTACAATCCAGTGACTCTGATCTTCTTGCTATTCCTCTAACACCAGGCTCCATGTCTAGAATGTTCTTACTCCTCATCTTCACCTTAACTCCCCTTCCTTCAGGTCAAAACAAAAATCCCACCTTCTGAAAGAAGCTTTTCCTATTCTTCCTTGGTGTTAGTGCCTTCCCTCTAAGATTATCTCCAGTTTATCATGTATCTTGTTTGCACACAGTTGTTTACATGTTGTCTCACCTAGAAGAGAGCAAGGAAAGTTTTAGCCTTTCTTTGCACAGTGCCTGGCACATAGTAGGTGCTTAATAAATGTTCTGCCATACTGAAGAAAGGTCAAAAAAAATAAGAACTAAGGACAGACCATTGGATATAGCAGTTAAGAGATCACTTGGGGAAGCTAGGTGGTACAGTGAATAGAGCACTGGCCCTGGAGTCAGGAGGACCTGAATTCATATCTGGCCTCAGACACTTGACACTTAACTAGCTGTGTGACCTTGGGCAAGTCACTTAGCTTTGCCTTCCTATTGCCTTGCCTTTCCCCTCCAAAAAAAAAAAAGAAAAGAAAAGAGAAGATCACTGGTGAGCTTGGAAAGATTTAAATTGAGTTAGGAGGCCCCAAAACCAGATTGCAAGGGATTGAGAATTAAGTGAGAGGTGAGAAAATGGAGGCAATAAGTACAGACACCTTCTCAAGGAATTTGACTGTGAAAGAGAAGAGATATAAAACAATACCTGGAGGGAATGGTAGGATCAAATGAAGTGTTTTTAACAATTGAAGAGACCTGGACATGCTTGTAGGCAGCAGGGAAGGAGCCAGCCAATGGATGTTTTCAGTTGTTTTTCAATCATGTCCAACTTTTGGTGACCCCATTTGGAGTTTTCTTGGTAAAGATGCTGGAGTAGTTTGCCATTTCCTTCTCCAGTTCATTTTACAGATGAGGAAACTGAGGTCAACAGGGTTAAAGTGATGTGCCCAGGATCATACAACTAGTAAGTGTCTGAGGTCAGATTTCAACTCAGGTGCTCCTGACTCCAGGCCTGGCCATCTATCCACTGGGCCACCTAGCTGCCCTTAGCCACCTAACCGGTGGAAAAAAGTAATATTCCCAAAAGCTATATCGATACTAAGTGAGAGTAGAGAAGTTAAAGACAAAGTTGATAAATAATTCTAAACTGGTCTCAATTTACAATTCCTAGAACCTTGCTAAATCTATGATCAGATTCCCTTCCAGGTCACTTAGTAATCATAAAAGCTGATATTTATATTTCATTCTTTGTCTGGGATTACATAGCCTTTAGGTGTCTGAAGCAAGATTTGAACCCAGATCTCCCTGTCACCAGATCTAACATTCTAGTCATTATACCACACAGAACACATCAGCATTTCCAAGGGGAACATGAGAATCCAAGGCTATTTCATACCAAGAATATTTGACGATTCTGAGGATTTCTAGCCTAGAGAAAAAGAGATTTAGGGAGTGGATTAAGACTTGATTACTGCCTTCAAACATCTCATAGGCAATCATATAGGGTCATAGATTTAGAGATGGAAGGGAACTCAAAAGCCATGGACCAAAATGAGGACCAATTGTAGCAGCAAGCACCCCAAGCGTCCTCAGGGTTTGCAGCTACCAC
>NW_027187344.1:5290780-5307638 GCF_028583685.1 Petaurus breviceps papuanus | reverse complement strand
GGTCCTCCTCTCCCCACTCACAGCAACCACCCAGCGTCCGGGAAGCGTGCTCCCAGCAGCTCCGGCCCCTGGCAGTCCTCAGCAGGAGTCCTTAGCAGAAACTCTGGCTAACTCAAAAAGGGCTTCGCGCTGCTGCTGCCTCTGCTGCTGCTGCCACCGTCGCCACCACTGCTAGCCACCGCAGGAACTCTAGCTTGGCTTCCGCTTCCTCTTGCTCCGCCCCTTCCTGCTACGTCAGCAAGTCTAACGGGGCATGGAAGATCTTTAAATCCCATAACCCTTACACTACCTCATAGCATTGTTGTGATGATTGAATGAGAAAATCTTTGAAAAGCACACTGTAAACCTTAATGTACTGTGTAAATATGATTTTTTTGTAATTACCTCATTTGAATCTTTTTAAAAAGAGTTCAGATAGATAGAAATATTTCTGGGACAAACCACTATTCTGCTATTATTCTTATATGTGTAATGTTTGACAATTACACAGGTGAATAAAATAGCTATTTTTTGAAACTGAATAAAAGAATTGGTATGAAAACTCATTTTCTGTAGGCTCACTCAAAGCATCTTTGGGATAACTCCTGTGTAAGACATATGTACCTATTCCTTTCCCCAAATTATTTTTATTTCATCTGCTAGATATCTATAGTTTAAAAGCTTTTTTTCAGCTTGGAAATTATGAGTTTTTGACATGACAATATCTAGTGGAAAATATTCTTAAATTTTTATAGATCTGTGACATGTCTAGGTGATTTGGTCAGTAGTTCTGTTTCTGACAATGGTCTAGTTCCAGTAGGATTTATTTCCTGATATACTTTGAGATCTATATTAGTATGTGTGTGTGTGTGTGTGTGTGTGTGTGTGTGTGTGTGTGTATAGTATGCAGATTTGTCTTCTCTTATTTTGTGAAAAATAACAAGTTTCTCATGTAGCCACTAGGTCATGTCTTAACTAGGTATTTGATAGGTACTAAGTGTTTTCAGTCTGCAATAATGTATTGTACAGTTTCTGCTGTTTCTATTGTATCTGATCCATCAATCAGCATTTGATCCATAAATCCTTAAGGTTGGTCTTAAGTGCTCTTCAAAAAACCTATTGACAATTTCTACTGGTGATGACATGATCCTGAATTGCATAAAATAGAAATGATATGGCAACTGATCAAAAGTGAAGAATGAAGGAGAGGGAAGAGTTGACTGTGACTCTTAATTCTCTCATTAGCTCTTCTCAGTTTTCTCATCAGCTTCACCTCTGTGCAAGTCATAGTCGTAGTCTTGGGTGGCGGTGCTGGGGTGAAGAGGAACGCTGGTGCAGCAGGGCTTATGTAGCTGTGGAGAAGGAATCATTACAGTTCCAAGGCAGAAAAGAATGCTTGTGGTCAGTCACAGACCAGAGCATAGGCCAGGAGAGGAGTAAACACCTCTCCTTGGATCATACCATCTTAAAAGAACTGAAAATTTACAGGTGCCTAGAAGTACCTCTGACAACAGCTGTGCAAATCCTCTGAAACTTAGGACAGAGCACTCACCATTCTGGAAGCAGAGTCCTACCTTGACAAAGAACTCAAAAATCAAGTAACTGGCTGGGAAAATAAGCAAACAGCGTAAAAAAAATCAGACTAGAGAATCTTACTTTGGTGACAAAGAAGATCAAAACATACAACCAGAAGAAGACGACAAAGTCAAAGCTCCTACATCCAAATCCTCCAAGAAAAATATGAATTAGCAGGCCATGGAAGAGCTCAAAAAGGAGTTTGAAAATCAAATAACAGAAGTAGAGGAAAAATTGGGAAGAGAAATGAAAGTGATGCAAAAAAATCATGAAAAACAAGTCAATAGCTTGGTAAAAGAGACCCAAAAAATATTGAAGAAAATAAAACCTTAAGAAATAAATTTAAAAAAATAGACTAACAAAAAAAAATAGAGTAACTCAAATGGCAAAGGAGATCCAAAAAACCAATGAGAGAAGAATGCCTTAAAAAGTAGAATGGGACAAATGGAAAAGGAAGTCCAAGAAAATAAGTCCAAGAAATCCTTCAAAATTAGAATGGAGCAAATAGAAGCTAATGAGTGCGTGAGAAATCAAGAAACAGAATCAAAAGAATGAAAAAATAGAAGATAATGTGAAATATCTCACTGGAAAAACCACTGACCTGAAAAATAGATCCATGAGAGATAATTTAAAAATTACTGGACTACCTGAAAGCCATGATCAAAAAAAGAGCCTAGACATCATCTTTCAAGAAATTATCAAGGAAAACTGCCCTGATATTCTAGAACCAGAGGGTAAAATAGAAATCAAAAGAATCCACCAATCACTTCTTGCAAAAGATCTCAAAAGGAAAACTCCTAGGAATATTGTAGCCAAATTCCAGAGATCCGAGGTCAAGGAAAAAATATTGCAAGCATCCAGAAAGAAACAATATGAGTACTTTGGAAACACAATCAGGATAACACAAGATCTAGCAGCTTTTACATTAAGGGACTGAAGGGCTTGGAATATGATATTCTGGAGTTCAAAGGAGTTAAGATTAAAACCAAGAATCACCTACCCAGCAAAACTGAATATAATACATGGGGGGGGGGGGGGAATAGACATTCAATGAAATAGAGGACTTTCAAGGATTCTTGATGAAAAGACCAGAGCTGAACAAAAAATTTGATTTTTCAAGTACAAGAATCAAGAGAAGCATAAAAAGATAAACAGGAAAGAGAAATCATAAGGAACTTATTAAAATTGGACTGATTACATTACATTACATTCCTACATGGAAAAATAATATTTGTAATTATGAGACCTTTTTTAAGTATTAGGGTAGTTGAAGGGAATATGTATGTATGTGTGTGTGTGTGTATGTATAGAGAGAGAGACAAAAATAGAGGGCACAGGGTGAATTGAATAGGAAGGGATGATAGCTAAAAAAAATCAAATTAAGGGGTGAGAAAGGAATACATTGGGAGAAGGAGAAAGGGAGAGATAGAATAGGGTAAATTATCTCACATAAAAAAGGCAGGAAAAAAGTTGTTACAATGGAGGGGAAGGGGAGAAGATGAAAGGGAATGAGTCAACCTTATTCTCATTAGACTTGTTTTAAGGAGGGAATAACATACACACTCAATTGTGTGTCTTACCCTACAGGAAAAGAAGGAGGAAGGGGATAAGGTGGGAGGGGGGGACCATAGAAGGGAGGGCAGATGGAGGAGAGGGTAGTCAGAAGCATTTTTGAAAAGGGACAGGGTCAAAGGAGAAAATAGAATAAATGGGGGGCAGGATAGGATGGAGGGAAATATAGTTAGTCTTCACAATATGATTATTATAGAAATGTTTTACATATACTACACATATATAACCTATATTTAATTGCTTGCCTCCTCAATGAAGGTCAATGGGGAGGGAAGAAGAGAGAGAATTTGGAACTCAAAGTTTTTAAAATAAATGTTAAAAATTGTTTTTACATGTAACTGGGAAATAAGATATATAGACAATGGGGTATAGAAATCTATCTTGCCCTACAAGAAAGTGAGGGGGAAAGGGATTAGGGAGGGTGGGGTGATAGAAGGGAGGACAGACTGGGGGAAGGGGTAATCAGAACACATGGCATCTTGGGGTGGGAGTTAGGGGAGAGATGGGGAGAAAATTTGGAACTCAAAATTCTGTGGAAATGAATGTTGAAAATTAAACATAAATAAATATTTTTTTTAAAAAGTGAAATTTGGGGAAGGGGATAATCCTGGATCCCCTGGTCAATTTAATCTTCTAATCCACTTAATGAAATTAAGGGAATCAGACTTTAAATGGTCAAATGACTTTTAAAAGGTCTATTTACATTAGAAAGGAACAGGAAAATTGATCGAAGATTAGAAGAGACTATAGACTTGGGTAGCTCAGTGGTGAAATAGGTAGAGTACTGAATCTAAAGTGAAAACCTGAGTTAAAATCCAATCTCAAACGCTTATGACCTAGGGCAAGTCATTTAACTCTGTCTGCCTCAGTTTCCTCATCTGTAAAATGAGCTGGAGAAGGAAATGGCAAACCACTGCTTTGCCTTTGCCAAGAAAACCCTAGATGGGTTCACAAAGAGTGGGACATGACCAAATAACAAATGTCTGAGGCCAGATTTGAATTCAGGTCCTCCTGACTCCAGGGCCAGTTCTCTGTTCACTGTGCCACCTAGCCACCCCAAAGGCAGGATTTTTTAAATGGAAGATCTGACTAAGGTGAATCAGTTGAAAAAAGAATGTGCTGTGGAGGAAGGATTCAGATCATTATGATACTTTATGCTTTTTTAGGATTGAATTGTGCCTCTTGCAGAATTCAGCAAGGTAGGGGAGGATTTTCTCTTTCTCCCCACTAACATATATCAATTAATCCTACAATGGTGCATCAAAAACATAAGAGAAACATTTGTGTGCAGAAGGGGGTTGTGAGAAGGGAATTTAATTACATTACTTCTTGAACCTCAACCTTCAGTGTTGAAAGAATAGTTTGAAAGAAAGAAAGTTCCACAACTAAAGCAAGGATCCTACTGAGATTCTGGGAGAATGGGAATGGATTGGTTTCTAGGTGGTCCTGGAGTAAGGTCACTGGTCCTCCCTGAAGGAGCCTGGAAGTGCCTTAGCCATGGGCTTTTCTCCACTGCCAGGAGCTGGAGGCAGGGGAGACTATGGCCAAGCAACAGAATGAAGTTGGAGGAGATAGATACCATGGCCAAATAGTGGAGATACAAGCCTAGTCCAGTAGAAGTGCTGCCACTACAAAAGAATAGCTTAAGGAACCTCACTGCAGGTCCTGTACAATAGAGGTGTAAGTTACACATCCACATTGATTTCCCACATGAGGGCTCTGTGTATGATCTCTATACTTAGTAACTCTCCTCACCAATGCTGTCTGTGTATATTTGGGGAAGACTGTACCTTAGGTTTTGGGGGAATGTTCAAACGTAAATCTTCTTACTAGGCTACTCCTATAAATGTCTTTAAGTTAGTTACATTCTCTGGCTATTGAAAGATAAGCACACCAGTGGGAGTTCATTGATGTTTGGACCAACAAAGCACCTTTAATCTGGAATAACCATCCCTGGGGAGACCTTACCTGTGAATACAGAGTGGAGGGGAACTGATCTCTAAAATACTAGTAGTCAGAAAGTGAGCATGTTATTGATTGTTTTTAAATTACTTTTTAATAGCAGTACAACCTACAAATAAGACTTTCATTGCAGGAACTGGATGTTGGCTAAGTGTAAGGACCTCCAGAAGGTAAAGGGGAAAAACCTCCAATATGTTGGGCCATTAACCAAGAAGATTTTCCCAGGAACTCAGGTTATATCCACTCCACAAAACGCACAGTCTCCTACCTAGGTTCCTCAGCATACCCCCAAGTACCTTTCAAGGTAGTCCTATTCATTGTAATGAGAGGATAATAAAAGTACTGTCATCTGACAAAAATTTAATTCTCACTTGAATGCTAGCCTATGTTGCACTGGGTAGTGAACAAAGTGCTAGACTTGCAGTCAGGAAGATCCAGATTTGAATCCTATGTCTGAAACTTACTACCATGTTTCCCCAATAATAAGACCTATCCTGAAAATAAGCCCTCCCCTTACTGTGTAAGATTCCTCTAAAATAAGCCCTCCCCCGAAAATAAGCCCTATTGAGATTGCCACTGTAGTGAAGGTGATCCCCTGCGCTACACACTACATTACGGTACTCTCTGTATGCACCGTGTCCCCCCCCTCCCCCCGGGTGAAACGCACGCCGTGCTCCGAGCTGCATCCAATCAGAGCTGCAGCAGTGAGCGCGTCATCCTGTTCTTCCCCAGTGATTTGCTTATTGAATAAAGGTACATTTTTTTGTTCACATTTACCTGTTTATTAAAATTGCTGTCAATGTTCATTAAAATAAGCCCTCCCCTGAAAATAAGCCCTCTGGTGTTTTTCTGTCCAAAAAAATAATAAGACAGTGTCTTATTATTGGGGAAACATGGTAGCTGTGTGGCATGGGCAAGTCATTTAACTTCTCAAGGCCTAAGTTTTTCCTCAACACACATTTATGAAATCACAAGTCAATTTTTTTTATTAAGCACTCACAAAGTGCCAAACACTGAGTGTTGCTGTTGTTTGTCCTTCATTCTTGAAGAGGACCATGACATCAGGGAGGTGATACCATGACATACAAGTGAATTGTATTTAAGTGATGGAGGGCTGTACAAAGTCACCAGTCTCCTCTGGAGTCATCTAGGTCCAGTGGCAAGATATGGATCAGGATGACTGGAGATGACTCTGGATGAAGTGGGAGACCTTGGCCTTTTTAAGCTAAGGTCTTAAACAGGTCTCAGTTTGACTGAGGCAACCCCCATTCAGTGCTTAAGACAAGGTAAGAAATGGCAGAGAATGACTTCTTTACTTAGTTAAAAAAAAATCAATCTGGGAGGGGAAGACCCTCAGAGTTTCTGGTGAAACAGAAATAATTGCTATTTTTGTTCACTCTCAGTCAATCAGTGGCCAAATAATGACCAAGTGGGGCTTGGCCTGGGACTTATTGTTAGCCAATCAGTGAAAGCCAGAGTGATGTGTATTTAAGGCATGGTACTTGAGGAAAAAACCTAGCCTTTAAACCCCAAGATATCTTCTGAGGTTTTAGCAAATTCCTTTGGGCACAGCACAGCACCCTCAGGTGGACAGAGGGAAGGGAAAAGGAGAGAGAGAAAGAGCAAAGGAAGGAAGGAAGAAGGAAGGAAGAAAGAAGGAAGGAAGAGAATACACATACAATCAAAAAGAAAGGCAGTCCTTGCCCTCTGGAAGCTTATATTCTAATGGAAGAAGACAATATATAAAAGGGCAAGGGAGGTGTGGAACAAGGAAAGAAGGAAAAGCAGGGAAAAGGCAGGACCAGAGAGATGCCACTGTCTGCTGGGAAAAACTGTCCAGTTCCCATGGTAGAGGGTTACCTTTAAAGAAATAGAGAAGCTCAGAAGAGGGATGAGAATGGGAGGAAAAATAATGAGTTTTGCTTAGGACATGTTGAGTTTGAGTTACCTATCTGACATCTGGCTTGAAATGTCCAATAGATAGTCAGTGATGCAGAACTGGCATTCAGGAGACAGACGAGGACTGACTATGTAGATCTTGTAGTCATTTGCTTAGAGATGATAATTAGACTCATGAGAGTTAATGAGGTCACCAAGCGACAGAATACAGAAAAAGAAGGTCCAGGACTGAGCCTTAGAGTATACCCATAATTAGAGGGCATGATATAAATAATGAGACAGGAAAGTGCTAACAAGGAGATCAGATAGAAGGGAGGAAGTTTAAAAAAGAAAGAAAGAAAGAAAAGGGTAATGCAGTAGATAGAGGACAGGCCCTAAAGTCAGGAAGACCCAAGTTCAAATCCAGTCTCAGATACTTACTTGCTGTGTGACCCTGGGCAAGTCACTTAACCTCTAAGGTCTCTAAAAAAAATTGAGAGAAAACAGATTATCCAAGGGGAAAGGGAGCTTGACAGTGTCAAATGCTGCAGAAAAGTCAAGAATAATGAGAATTAAGAAAAAACCACCAGTTTAGCAGATTAATAGATCATTGGTACCTTTGAATAGAACAAATTTATTACACTGAGTGAGGAGTATAAAAGGGAGGTAATAATACCTGTAGTATGTCTTGGTAGAATTGAGGCTCAAATAAGATAACATAACAAAAGGACTAATGTCATCTACTATTATTAATCAGATGTCATCCACATCTTCTATACTGTGCAGACAGATATTCCCAGGCACCCCCAACCCCCTCCAAGTCCTTGAACAATACTTCTCTAGATGTCTATTGCAACTACACGGTGTGGTCCGTTACATTGTTTCGGGACTAGATATAAACAGTTTCCCCAAACTGATGTGTGATGGTAACAGCTCTAAGGAGCCAGTAAAAGCCAATTCTTAGATTTTCAATGTGAGCATTTAAACCTCTGAAGCAATCCTCACAGATCAGGGATGGATTTATTGATTGTTTAGAGTTAAGAAAGTGTTAATAATGCAGATTAAACTAAAAAATGTGTGTTTCTGCATTCTTCCCTCCAACCCAGTTGTTTAAACTTTTTGTTGTTTGTTTGGTGGGGGAGAGAGGGAGGAGTTTCCAGGAAGACAATAGAGTTAACTGACTTGCCTAGGGTAACACAGCTCCTAAGTATCTGAGGTCACATTTGAATTCAGGTCCTCCTGACTCCAGGCCAGTACTCTATCCACTGAGACACCTACCTCCCTGTCCTTATTAAACATTGTGCAGCACAGTTCTGTATTGTACTATAATGTAAGCATTGTCTAAACTCAGCAAGAGTGCAAGAGAAGGTTCATGAAATGCAGTAATCATCAGACTGAAGGCCTAGTTACTGTAGGCTAATAATAATAATAAATAATAACTGGCATTTATATAGCACTTTAAGTTTGCAAAGTGCCTTGCATCTACTTATCTCATTTTAGCCTCATGATACTGCTACCTTCAACTGGGATATTACCACAAGTCAGCAGCTGCAGCATACAACTAGACAGAAACTGGATTAGAGATGGGCCTTGCATTCCTCCACAAAAGTCCTCGTTCTTTTAAGAAGGTGACCCTGGGTTCTGGAAGAATCGGCAGATGAGTGGAGTATAGCCTCTGGCAGAATCTATAAAACTGGGAAAGTTTTAAATAGGTCTTCAGTGAAAGATTGTGCTTGTAATCTAAAGACTAGCTTCAATGAGTATTGGGGGGGAATTGTCACCTTACCATAGCAACTCATTAAATAATTTACTAAGGCTATATAAACAACCTTCATTGTAAAAACAAAAAAAAAATTACATGGAGGGACTGTGTTCTGCATCATTCAGGAAAGGAGGAACCCCTACTGATGAAATAATAGATCTTTTGAAGCATTAAAGGAGTGCCTGGCATTGAGAAAACCCAGTATACAAAAGTCTAACAGAGATTTTAGTGCTTAACTCTTTATTGAGTGTCTACTGTGTTTTCATCAGCATGCAAAATGAAAGGGGGAGAACATGAGTCAGATGAGGTAGAAGGATCTCTGAACTGAAAGTCAGGACTTGGTTTCTGTTGAGGGCTCTACCACTACTATAGCTTTGGGTTCATCACTTCTTCTCCCTGTGCCTCAGTTTACCAACCTGTAAAATAGGGACATTGGACCAGATGATCTTTTGGGTCCTTTCTAGTGCTAACATCCTTTAAAATCTGGTTCATTGTTTTATAATCATTCTTTTAAGTAGTTAACAATCTTAGACCATTTAAAATATATATTTTTTAAAACACATACATATGCTCACACACACATTTATAGTCTTTCAAAATTATTTCTGCTATATTGTAAACCACTTGAGCAGGTGTGCACAACCTGTGGTCCACCAAAGGATTTCAGATGGCCTAAGAAAAATGTACAGCAAAAACATCCTCTACATTTTCTTGGGCCTCCCAAAATCCTTTGGCATGGCCATGAGCTATAAGCGGCCTATGGTTGTGGGGGACCTACACTTGAGGGACACTACTATAGTGGACAGCTAGTATTCTGAGCCCTAAGGGGCTGACTTGATTGCATTAGTCACAATTATACAACATTAGCACAATATCCTTATAAGAGAGAAGTGGTCAACAAGGTACCAAAAAATATAGAACAGAGTAGTAGAATGAGTGGAAAGGAGGTATCATCTTAGGCCAGGGGGTAAACTATAAGACAAGGGATTGTAGGCCTTTAATTTTAATTTCCAGACACAAACCTTCAAATGTTTTAGAGTAGAGATACCTGCAAGGCCTTTTTGCTCTAACAGCCTGTTTTCTTTTCCTGGTAACTGTCCTCTGTATGACACCTTCTGCTTACTGCTTGAGGCACCCAGACTTTCCAAGTTGTTAGCCCCACTGGCATTACTGCAACTGTTCTGTCTTCTAAGAGTGTTTGTGGTTTCAGTGTTTGCCGCTTGTTTTTGGTCTTGTATTAGCTTTGTTTAGAGTATGCTTCGTGTCCTACTTTTATTGAAAAGGGACAAGTAGAAGGTATAAGAAGTTGCTTACATCTTAGCACCTAGAATCAAGGTCCAGATCATTTACTCCTGAGGCAGTTAGGTGTCACAGTAGATAGACCAAAAGGCCTGGAGTCAGGAAGACCTGAGTTAAAATTCAGCCTCAGACATTTTTGAGCTGCATGACCCTGGGCAAGCCATATAACCCTGTTTGCCTCACTTTCCTATCTGTAAAATGAGTTGGGAAAGGAAACGGTAAACCACTGCAGTATCTTTGCCAAGTAAACCTCAAATAGCTGGACACGACTAGAACAAAAACAAATAAGAACAATGTGTAGTTTGGTCCTGATGAATGTATACTATGACTAAGACCAAAAAATGGATTGTAGTGGGCACTGCAGGGTCTTCCCAGACAATGAGCACCTAGCCTAGAACAAAGAGTGAGTTCTTCATTTTTTCAACTTCCCTATTAGCTAATATTATATTCTGTACATAGAAGGCAGTTAATAAATGTTTGTTGAATGAATGAGAGAACGAATAACTATCATGTTTAATCAGAAACCGCTATACCTCTTTCTCCCCACACATATTCTTTTTTGTTATTGTTATTTTAAAGTTTTATCGATGCTTTTTGTTTTTTACAATATAATCATTTCCTAATATACTCACCACAACTAATACAAAGCCCTGCCTTATAACAAAAAATAACATTTAAACATAATCAACAGACAAAATGAATTTAGCAGTAGATGCAGCTTTCTGTACTTATTGACCACAAACACTTTTTTTTTCAAGAAAATGGACATTTGTTATTTGTCCACATAGACCAAGATGGATCATTGCATTTAACCTGAGATCAGTTGTCTTTTAGCCCACATGCTCTCTTTCCCAATATTTGTGCCTCCCTTCTCTCTACAGCTTATAACTATATGCAAAGAATATATGTATGATCATGAATAGATAATAAAGAAAAAAGAGATAACTGAATGATAAGGAATAGCAGCATGTCAGAGGTGCCCTTATAAACTAGAAAACTGCCTGAGAGCAGACCATGCATGCAGAGTACATGGAAATTGGGTGCAAGTCATTTGCAGTTACATTTGTGGCTACTCTAAACATTTGTTTCACTTACATGCCACCCTCAGGAAACTATGAGTGGTGATCACTGCCCAGAGAGAGCCTATTGGAATCCTCTGCAATGGATATTTATTTCTATTGCTATGGTGTTTCAGGTTGGGTGTCCCTGACTTCTTTTTGAACCTATTCTTTGTTTTGGGGTTTTTTCCTCCTCTCCTGGCTTTTTGACTTGTTTATAGACTATTTCCTAGATGTGAAGCCACTGCCCTATTAATATTCATTGTGCCATTCCACACATTCCCTGGAACTATACAAATACTAAATAATAATACAATAATAGCTTCCATTTACAGCCAGTTCTGGCTTTACCTATGTGGACCATTCTCCAGTCATGGAGGAGAGGAGGCAAGAAGGGGGTCCTATGACAAGGGACTGGCACACGGTTCAAGGAAATGTGGGGTCCACAGAGAGAGAAGAAAGAACAGCAGAAGGAACATGAGATCTAAGGGGATCCACCTGGGGGTCTGGCCAGAACAGAAAGGAAGAACAGGAGAGGGGTGGGGTGATACACGTGGGAGGGGGGAGGGGGTGGAAGGGAGGATGCAGAGCAGGGTAAAGATCCAACAGGAAGTTTCAAACCAACCTCCTCCCCCCATCCCACCATAGTGGGGGGGGGGGAGAGGGGGGACAGGTTCTGTGTCTGTTCTTCTGGTTTCATTTGGAGATATTTTTTGTTTTTTTGTTTTGTTTTGGGGTTTTTTTGGTGGGGAGGGATGAGAGGCTGAAGAGTAGAGGAAAAACACAATACCATACAGTAAAATTAACATAGTTTTAGGGGGAATGCAGATTTCTTTTAGAATTCTTCAAGTAAAGTTGAAGTTGCATAAAGCAAATTTACTCAAAGTGAGAACTGTCTGTTTAGGTTACTAGATGGTATCATATACCATGTTTCCCCGATAATAAGACACTGTCTAATTAATTTTTTTGGACAGAAAAACACCAGAGGGCTTATTTTCAGGGGAGGGCTTATTTTAATGAACATTGACAGCAATTTTAATAAACAGGTAAATGTGAACAAAAAAATGTACCTTTATTCAATAAGCAAATCACTGGGGAAGAACAGAATGACGCGCTCACTGCTGCAGCTCTGATTGGATGCAGCTCGGAGTGCGGCGTGCGTTTCACCCGGGGGGAGACGGTGCATACAGAGGGTACCGTAATGTAGCGTGTAGCGCAGGGGATCACCTTCACTACAGTAGCAATCTCAATAGGGCTTATTTTCAGGGGAGGGCTTATTTTAGAGGAATCTTACACAGTAAGGGGAGGGCTTATTTTCGGGATAGGTCTTATTATCGGGGAAACATGGTATAGAGCACTGGACTTAGAATCAGGAAGACTTGAGTTAAAATTTTACCTCAGGCATTAACTAATTGTATAACCTTGGGCAAGTCACTTAACTTTTGTTTGCCTCAATTTCTTCAACTGTAAAATGGGGGTAATAGTAGCACCTACCTCACAAGGTTGTTGTGAAGATAAAATGAGATAATAATTATAAAGTGCAGTGCCTGGACATAAAAAGTGTTATATTAATCCTATTATCATCATTATATAACACTTTATAGTTCCTTGTGTTTTACAAGTATTACCATTTTTTATCTTTTTTGTTGTTATTGAATTGTTTTTCAGTCTTATCTGACTCTTCATGACTCCATTTGGAGTTTTCTTGGCAAGGATACTGAAGTAGAAGTAGTTTACCATTTTCTCCTCCAGTCCATTTCACAGATAAGGAAACTGAGGCGAACAGGATTAAGTCACTTGCCCAAGGTCAAACAGCTAGTAAGTGTCTGAAGCCAGATTTCAACTCACAAAGATGAGTCTTCCTGATTCTAAGACTAGTGCTCTGTCGACTGTGCCACCTAGCTGCCCATTTGAGCCTTACAACAACTGTATAAAGCAAATAATCTAAGTATTCTTAGAGATGAGGAAATTGAGGTACAAGGAAGTCAAGCCCAAGGTCCCTGACAAATGTTGGTAAATGTTTAACCACCGGCCTTCTGAAAATGCATGACATCTTTTTAAGCTTAATTTTCATTATTAACATTTTCTCCATTCCTTTCTTATGCCTAGATAATAAAAACAATAAATCAAACTTTGATTTGTAGCATTTGCCAATTCTGTGTGTAACTGTAATGGAATTTAAAGATCCCCCTGTATTGGCTTGGTTTTTGGTTTGATTGTGTTAAAACCCAGAGCTTGTGAATCCCACTTATGGGATGGATTTGTTGACGTGAAAAGAGAGGGCTGAACGGGGAGGAGCTGGTGACCTAAATTTAGAGAGACACAAGAAAAGAGAGAGGCAGAAGAACTTTTTGGAAGCAGCATCTTAGAGGTGGAGAGAGACTGAGAGGATTTCTGAGGGCCACTTTGAATTGCCCAGGACTTTTGAGAGCTGCCACGGACTGAGGAGACATGGCTGTTATGCTGGTACTTTGTCTGTTTTTATGTTGTTTTGCCAGATTTGTCCACTGGTGAAAGACAGTCCTGTTGTTGCAGAGGTCTTGGAACCTCGCTGTTGGTTCAGAAGCCCTGAAGAAGGATTTTCTTGTTGTATGTTTACAGAAATCCTGGAAGCGGGGTTTGCTAATGTTTTCAGGGGTCCTAGGACTGTTCTGCCGACAGAGATGAATTAATGAAGACACTGGCAATGTATCTTGTGGCCTTGCTAAACATTGTCTCCCCAGTAACAAAGATTGCTGAGAACTTGCCTCCTGTCAAGATGAAGAAAAGACCCCTATTTGGGTACTAAATGGTGTGCTTAAGCTTGTTATAACTCTGGGGTAGATTCAATTGTAATCCAAGGGTGGGGAACTTTTGACTTTTTGTGTTCTATGGTTGAACAAATGAATGTATTTTACTTATGATTGGAAACTAATCTCCATTTGAGAAGAGGGGCTTTGTGATGGACTAAATGAATGTACAGCCTAGGGGTGGAGTAGTATTTAGAAGAGGGACTTTGTGATTGATTAAATGAATGTAATGTCCAGGGGTGGGTTAGTACTTGCAGATTATTGAATCACACTTTGTAAATGCTGTATTTTGAATGATATCATATTTTGATCTTCTCTCTTCTTAATTTTTCACTGAATAAAATGGAGAGCACCTATGCTGGTACTTTGAACCTTGGGAAGTTGCCTTTGCTTGGCATTACACCGTGGGGTAAATGCTCACACTGAAAATTTAACAATTGTTTCTTAAGAGCCAATTCAAGTTGATTGACCCAAGATACTAAAAAAAAAAAAAGAAATGAAGAATGAATAGAAAAATTTAGTACGATAGAACATAAAACACACAAAAAAAATCAGATTTCCTACATATCACTAGCATAAAACAGAAGAAATTTGCAACAATTATAAAACATTATTTAGTTATCTTTTCATTTCTTTTAAGAATCATTCTGTAATACTTATATAGATCTTGTTTCTGTCTTAGGAGGTATATGCACAAGTTTTGATACTTTTTTTCATTGTTGAAAATTTAAATTTTTTTTGGTATCTTAACACCCAACCTCTCATTAGAATAGGTCTACCTCTCATTAAAATATTCATTCTTCTTATTAATTGTTAACCAATCATAGTGATTGCCACCCTCAGGAACACCTACTTCTTCCAAGGACATATAAGCATTGAGTGGGTTCCATGATGGCATTTGAGAGTGTGACTGACCCCTTTTATTAATTATTCATAAAATGATTAATTATCCAGAAGCTATGTCTTTCAATGTTTTTATATGTCACACTTCTCTGTATTAGATTTGGGCATCAGAAACATATCTGCTTCGTAGCTATAAAATGATGTCTTTTTTATTATTGAAAACCATTTATGTGTATAGAGGTGGTTTGTTCTTTGAATTTTTAATGAAATTAGTTTCTGAATGTATCTGATCTTGGTGACTCTTTGTATAGCACCTCATTAATGAATGACCTGTTTAATTTCTCCTGAGAATCTTTTATTTGGTTTATCTATTTCCTGTTCTAATTGGGCATTTAATATTCTTGTAAATAATCATTTGTATTTTTTGTAACCTGTGGGTTGATTGAAGACAGGTGGACCAGGTTCAAGCTTGTAGAGTTAACAATAATAATATCTTTCTATGTCTTACAACCCTAGAGAACCTATTTTCTGGGAAGACCTGAATTTGGCTTGTTTTTACTTCTTATTTAGATACCCATAGTTCTCTTCCAAAAAAAAAATCAAAATACTTAACAAGCCACAGGACATAGAACAAGTTTATGACATGTAATATATTAAATATTTTAAAATATAATACATATGATATTATATAGGATATATATCACATATGACATATAATATAAATGACTTATACTAAGGGCATAGACAAGAGTACTTCTCCCTCAGGTGAGCCTCACTATTCCCAGGGATCTATTTATCTCAGATTTATACCACCACCCTGGAGTCAAGGTCTTCTCAAGTCAGGAGAAAATTTAGGTTGACTAGAAAGTCAACTTCATAGTCCAGATGACCGATCTTAACAATAAAGAAAAAAGTCCCAAGTTTGCTGCTCCACATTGTATCTTTCCTCCTTTGAACTAGTTCTTTTCACTCCTTGCTTAAAGTAGGAATTTCTTTTTTATTATTATTTGCAGCTTATTAATCATAAAAACATCTACATGCACATAAAAAAATAGTAATACAAGCGTATGTCCATTTATTACAGCAAGTCTTTGGTGGGACAATAGCTTGCGGGTATCTAAAACTTTTTTTTTCCCATGGTTTTTAGTATATCTTACAGTCAAAGCTTTCTGGTTGCTTCTCTATAATTTCTGGCTCTCCACTGTAGTTCCTCACAACTCATAACGTCACCATTTTGAAATATCAGGTCAATATGGGTCATCATAAGGAACCATTCAGGAAGGAGAAAACAGTCTTTTTGGGAGCTCTGTCTAGGCTTCTTTAGGGACTTGAGGCCAAAATGGTCAAGCCTAGAGAGCTGAGGTTTCTACATTCCTAGGTTCAGGATCACACAATTGCAAAAGCTCATCAGGGGCAAACTTGGCCGCATTGGATCAAAACTCCTTTTTATTTTGTCCCAGTCCAGTTTATATTGAATACCATCCACCACAGCACAAAAGGCAAAATAAGGACCCATAACATCACCTGTCGCTACAGTTTCCTTAAGGTCAAGTTGCACATGCTACATTTGTGCAAACTGATGGAGGCTGACACTGGATTTATCTCTCCACATTTGTACTTCATGATGAATTCCTTGGAAATCTTCTTTGGACTAAGGACAGTATTTTGATTAGGCAGGACTGCTTTGGAAAGCAGGTTATTGTACAATGTGTACAAGACACTATAATCCTCTGATGATGAATATCCTAGAGGAGGATCTATGTTGAAGAAGGCTGAGCTGGCAAGTTATTTTCCCACATCTGAGCAATGCTAGGAGCCTGGGAGGTCTGAGCCCAATCCTTGTTATCTGACACTTCCTGGGGTCTCTGGCTGCTGCCTCCGCCTCCTCCTCCAGTGAGACTGCCTAGGAATTTCTTACTTAACAGCTTCTACCCTTTCTCTCTCTCTCCCTCTCTCTCTCTCTCTCTCTCTCTCTCTCTCTCTCTCTCTCTCTCTCTCTCTCTCTCTCTCTCTCTCTCTCTCTCTCTCTCTCTCTCTCTCTCTCTCTCTCTGTCTCTCTCTGTCTCTCTCTCTCTCTCTCTCTCTCCCTCTCTCTCTGTCTCTCTGTCTCTCTCTCTGTCTCTCTCTCTCTCTGTCTCTCT
>NW_027187344.1:5265307-5290380 GCF_028583685.1 Petaurus breviceps papuanus | reverse complement strand
TCTCTCTCTCTGTCTCTCTCTCTCTCTGTCTCTCTCTCTCTCTCTCTCTCTCTCTCTCTCCCTCTCTCTGTCTCTCTCTCTCTCTCTCTCTCTCTCTCTCTCTCTCTCTCTGTCTCTCTCTCTCTCTCTCTCTCTCTCTCTCTCTCTCTCTCTCTCTCTCTCTCTCTCTCTCTCTCTCTCTCTCTCTCTCTCTCTCTCTCTCTCTCTCTCTCTCTCTCTCTCTCTCTCTCTTTCTCTCTCTCTCTCTCTCTCTCTCTCTCTCTCTCTCTCTCTCTCTCTCTCTCTCTCTCTCTGTCTCTCTCTCCATCTCTACCTCTGAGGGGAAAAATTATAGCTCTTAGAGGAAATAATCAAGGACAATATGCCTCTAGGCTACTTAACACTTCTACCGCTCTTCTGTTAGCTCCCCAGCAATGAGGCTATCCCGCCTAGCCGAGAATACTTTCTGAAGACCTTTCCTTTGACATCCTCCACTTAAGGTCCCCACCCTTTACTTCTACCTAAATTAGGAGAAATGGATTCCATTCATTTCTTCCTTGCCTCATGGTGCAAAGGGTGTTACCTTGATTTGGTTAGTACTTCATCTGGAGTCCAATAGAGGCCAGGGAAAAAATACTTGAATCTTTTTCAAACTCCTTTCCAATTCCTGCCATTTCCATCTTTTCATTTAGTAACTAGCATCTGGCAATGCAAACAACCCTGAGGCTCAGAGAAACATTAAGACATACTAAGAACCCTGGAGGTAGTAGCAAAGATGGTTATCATTATGGCAGAGCAAATCCTCAGCTCCCTAAGAGATTTTTATATATTCTGTATACCTGTGCAAAACAGTCTTTATCAGTTTCCTTTATTTCTTCTTTGTTCATTGTAATCTCCCCTGTCTCATTTCTAATTTTAATAATTAGATTTCTATTTCTCCCCTTTTTGTTTCAATATGTTACTACTTAACAATTCTGTTGTCTTTTTAAAAAGTTATTTTATTAGTTGTCCTATTATTTTCTATTTTACTGATTTATCTTTTTCTGGCTATTTCTTTGTGCTTGCTTTTGGCCTATTAACTGGATCATTTAAAATGTCTTTAGTTGCAAATAACTCATAATTTTTCTCTTTTTCTCTCTTTTTAGTACAAGTATCCAAAATATATTTACTCCTATCTCTTTAGTTGCATCCCACAAATTTTACCATGCTGTATCATCATTATCTTTTTAATATCTCCTTACTATACTCCAGTAAAGTTTTCTTCTGATGTTTCATCACAGCAAGGAGATAGCCAAGGTTTGTCAAAGGCAGGAATGATGGACTGGAAGCTACACTCTCAAGGCCTATCTTTAAAGGCTTTGAGTATAGACCTAGTACCGGTAATAGATTGGAGGTCTCACATGCAAGGACCAGACTAGCTGGATTGAGGGAACTATCAGCAGTTTGGCTACAGAGAGAAGAATTTTTCATCCAGAATAACTCTAGAACATGGCAGAGGAGTTGCCAACTACTGTAAGTTACAGAGGGATTGAAATCTGTGTCAGTCAAAGAACCAATTCACAGATTTCTGAAGCACTGAAATAACTATAACTAGTTATTGTTTCCACAATTTCCATAATGCTAACCAAAGCATTATTTAATGATTCTCCATTTATACTTTCACTTTTTATACTATTTACATTTCCATAGGACCCATAAATGCACTCATTTGCCTTTCTGAAGTTATCTTTAACTGATAACAACAAAAATTTTTGTGAATTTTTCACATGAATTTGAAAAAAAATGTGTAATCTCTTTTTTTTATACAGTTCTCTATATCTGATGGGGTGCAGGCTGTGGGAGCCCCATCGAGCTGTCCTTGAATCTTCCCACATGGGGCATTTGCCTGAGCTTGGCCCAAATCTTGGTCACAGACCTAGCCCTCCTTTGTCGGCTCCTCCCTACCTTTAATCCTCCCAGGGTGTCCCAAATCCCTTGCCCTTAGACTGGCCTAGCCCTCCATTGTCTCCGATGGCCTTCGGGCTGCTTCCCACCTTTGATCTCTCATTGCTGGAGTCTGACCTCATTTGACTCCTCCTGAGAACCCTCCCTGGGCTCCTCCTCTGGACCACCCCTGGATTCCTCCCACAACCTTTCTCTATGTGGGACCCATCTTGCTTCTATGAAAGAGCCAGAGAATTATTGAGCACAGACTCCCTCTATGTCAGATTATTCTGGCCTGCTTGTCCAATACAAGTGTCACAGATACCGAGGCTCCTCAATAGTCTACCCATTATGGTAAACCTTTAATATACTTTGCTTTTTTTTGGCTAAGAGAAAACTTGAGTCAAATTCATTCTGCAGGACCCAGAGTGTTGGTATTTTGGGGTCTCAAGCACCCATAACCCTATACCTCAACATATCTATTAAACACAGTTTCTTTTGCATACTACTCAAGTCCACAAACTTCTTTCTTGTTTATCTTTTTGTTTGATTCATCAATTCTTTGGGTAGAATGTTAAAATCTCTCACTGTTAATTGATTTTGTATCTAATTATTTTTAAAATTTAATTAATTTTTCCTTTATAAATTTATTTGCTTTACCATTAGGTAAGTAGATGTTTAATACTGACACTCTCTTGTTGTCAATGTCACCCTAATGCATATTGTGATTCCTTTGCCTCCCTCAATGTTTTCTAATATTAATTCAGCTTTATCCCATATCATTACTACAACTTCTGATTTCATGTAGTTAGCTGAAATATAGTAGGTTTAAATACTTGTAATGTAATGCCAAGGAAAGGCAACTTCCCAAGGTTCAAAATACCAGCATAGGTGCTCTCCATTTTATTCAGTGACAAATCAAGAACAGAGAAGGTCAAAACATGATATCATTCAAAATACAGCATTTTCTAAGGGTGATTAAATAATCTCCAAGTACTACCCCACCCCAGGACCTTCCATTCATTCAATCAATTACAAAGTCCCTCTACTAAATACTACTCCACCCCTAGGCTATACCTTCATTTAGCCCATCACAAAACCCCTCTTCTCAAATGGAGATTAGTTTCCAAACATAAGTAAACTACATTCATTTGTTCAACCATAGAACACAAAAAGGTCAAAAGTTCCCCACCCCTGGATCACAATTGAATCTACCCCAGAGTTACATCAAGTTTAAGCACAGCACTTAATACCCAAATGGAGGTCTTTTCTTCATCTTGACACAAGGCAAGTTCTCAGCAATCTTAGTTCCTGGGGAGACAAGGCTTAGCAATCCCACAAGATACATTGCCAGTCTCTTCATTAATTCATCCTCTGTCTGTAGAACAGTCCTAGAACCCCTGAAAACATTAGCAAAACCCTCTCCCAGGATTTCTGTAAACATACAACAAGAAAATCCTTCTTCAGGGCTTCTGAACCAACAGAAAGGTTCCCAGACCCCTGCAACAACAGCACTGTCTTTCACCAGTGGACAGTATTCACTCTCTGTCTGCAGGACAGTCTCAGTAGCTCTGAACCAACAGCAAGGTTCCCAGACCCCTGCAACAACAGCACTGTCCTTCACCAGTGGACAGTATTCACTCTCTGTCTGCAGGACAGTCTCAGTAGCTCTGAACCAACAGAAAGGTTCCCAGACCCCTGAAACAACAGCACTGTCCTTCACCAGTGGACAGTATTCACTCTCTGTCTGCAGGACAGTCTCAGGAGCTCTTAGCCAACAGCCAGGTTCCAGGATTTCTTCAACAGGACTGTCTTTCACCAGTGGACAAATCTGGCAAAACAACATCAAAACAGACAGACAAAGTACAAGCAAAACAGCCATGTCTCCTCAGTCCTTGGCAGCTCAGGGGGCAGGTCTCAAAAGTCCAGGGCAATTCAAAGTGGCCACCAGCAATTCTCTCAGTCTCTCTCTGCCTCCACGAGGTGCTGCTTCCAAAAAGTTCTTCTGCCTCTCTCTTGTCTCTCCAAATCTACTTCACCAGCTCCTCCCGGTTCAGGACTTTCTTTTTACATCAACAAGTCCATCCCACAGGTGGGATTAACAAGCTCTGGGTTTTAACACAATCAGTTTGAAAACCAAGCCAATACAGGGGGATCTTTTATTCCATTACTATCACAATACTTGAATCTAGGTGTATTTTGGCATTAGGCTTATTATATTGTAGGACTATGTTTTTCAATCTAATCATTTATCTGTCCAATACAACTAATTATCTATTTATTTTAAGAAAATTCAGTCATTTACACTGGAAATTACAACTGGTAAATTTGACTTCTCCTTTACCAAACTTTGTTAAATTATTTCAAAATTTGTCTTGAGATTCTCACAGTTTTGCTTCTTTGGGTGGATGGGTGGGGGTGTCTGTTGTTATTCTTGAGGGGAATGATGAAATAGACTTCTGGTGACCTTTTGTTCCTCCATCTTCCCAGAATTCCTCCAGGAGGCATCTTGCAGACTGGCAAGAAGAAACCATTCTAGTATGTGCAAGATTGGTCTAGAAAAAGATGATAACAAAAATGTCATTGCTCAGTCATATCCAGCACTTTGGGTCCCTGTTTGGGGTTTTCTTGGGAAAGATACTGAAGTAGTTGGCCATTTCCTTCTTTAGCTCATTTTACAGATGAGGAAACTGAGTCAGAGTTAAGTGACTTGCCCAGGGTCAATTTAAATGTCTGAGATCAGAGTTGAACTCAAGTCTGATGATCTATTCACTTGCACCACCAAGCTTCCCAATACCAAGACTTAAGTAAAGCCTAGCACACCTGCTTCTCTGATCCATTTCATTGCAAAATGTCTTTAGGTTCCCAGCTCAGCCCACTAAAGCACCTATGCTTCATTACCCAAGGAATTCTGGCTTCATTCTGCTCAGTTCTGTTCCTGTAGAACTCATTGCCCCTTGTAACACTGTTGTGCTTAAAGTCATGTTTTCATGGAAACAATTCATGGTGTTGGGGAAGTATGTCTGAATTATTAAGTTCCCACTGCTTAGTGGTTTTGCAGTTTTGCTAGTTTAATATATGCAGCTTAGAGTTTAGACTGGTGCTTCTGCTAAAGATATTTTCCTGACAGAGTAGACTAAGCATGAATGTGGCCTATCTGGAATTTTGTTAGGCTTTACTCGATGTACTTGTAACAAGTTTTCTTTTTACTTCTCATTTTCATTGAGGGAGAAAAAATAAATGCTTGATCATTTTTAAAAAATTAAATTGAATTGATTTAAAAAGGGTAGATGACAGTAACAACTTCCAGATTAGAGTATGAGGCTGATAAAGATAATTAAAAACAAACAAAAGCTCTGGACTGTAAATCAAGAGACCCAAGTTCTGCCAATCTCTCTAAGGTTTTCTTCCATTTACATTCTGTATTTACTTTGTGTGTATTGATTTTTAAGGCCCTTTCCAAGTCCTAATCTATGATCCTCACATAAATATGAATTGCATAGTGTAACTTAGCTCCTAAGCCACTGATGAAGAAACATCTCAAAGATGTTTGTGGAGTGACTGGTTAGAGAAAAACGTCTGCTGGAAAACTGCCATGTAAAAGCTTTATGAAATTACTTTCCCAAATGAAGAGTGTGGCTCATTTGATTTATGAGGTAATAATATAGAAAGTAAAAAGTAAACACATAATGATGATCATTACCATTACCTAGTACTATTTTTTCTTAGCTAAATGGGCTGTGTACCTAGCAGTGCTTTACACACAGGCAGTGCTTAATACTTCCTGGATTAGTAAATGAAGGGAGTACATGTGTGTAAAGTCAATCACAAGCAGCTCTCCTAAGGACTGCTGCTGTGAATAACATTAAGGATCTAATCGCATAGTATAGTGAACTCTCTATTCAGCAATAAACTAAAACAAAACATTCAAGAAACTAAAGCACAACATTATACCATAACAACTTATTACCAAGGTGGTCACATAGTCTTAAACAAAACATAGCATTCAGCAAGTCACAATCTCCTCAATCAATATAGAGTACCCAGTAAGGTCTCCTTTCATCTTAACTCAAGGTTGATTTCCAAACCCTATGGCTCCTCTTCCACACTCCCAGCTCTTGCTTGGATTCACCTGACTGTTGCCTGGATTCACAGGTAGTCAGCTCTCTGCTCCTGTTCCATATTGCACCTCAAAGGGACTGCTTCACTTCAAGCTCTTCACAGTTTCTGTTTCTAGGAAAACAAAGCTCAACAGGGCTACAACACTATTTACACACATTACCAGCACTATCATCTCAATTCACTTTCTGTCTGAGAAACCAGTACAGAACAACAGATGGGACTTCTCTCTGAGAAATCAACACAGAACAACAGACAGGACTTCTGTCTGAGGAATCTAAATAGACCAATAGACAGGACTTCTGTCTGAGAAACCAGCACAGAAAGACAGAGTGCTAACATCACAGATATTCTCTCTCTCAGTTCTGCTTAGTTCCAGCTCGTGCTCAAGCTTTTATCTGCTCTGCTCCTTGCTGTTCCACCCTTCCTGTTTTGCTCTTTCAGCAAGCTCCTCACACCATGGGCTCCATGTGATGATGCTAGACCTATTAAAGGAAGGGAAGGTCTCTAAACTCCCTTAGCCCTATTAAGGGCAATACAAAGTATACTGTTTCCAACAAAGACTTGACACAATCAAAGGAGAGGTTCAAAGGCACTTGAATAGTTGAAACAAGCAGCTTGCCATTACATCACTTTGCTTGCCATTACAATGTGTTTGGTATAATACAGAGGTTCTTAAAGTATGGTTTGAGGACCCCTGGAGGCCCCCTCAGACTCTATCAGGGGGCCTACCAGGTCAAAAGTATTTTTATCATAATACCGAAGTTTTAATGTCTAATATTGTAACTATCAATAGATATAACCCACATAAACAAAAACACTTGGGGGGAGGGGATTATCTTCAATAGTTTTTATGAGTGTAAAGGGATTCTGAGATTTAAAAGTTTGAGAACCACAGATACAGAACATGCTGGAAAGGGATTCAGTAAGCATGAGCTCTGGCTCTATCTATCCTGAAGGAGAGACTTTGTGCCTCAGTTGCTTCCTCTGTGAAATGAGGGGCTTGCAAGAACTAGAATCAGCTCCAGTATCCAGTGATTGGGAAATGCTAAGTAAATCGGGGTATATGAAACTAATGGATCATTGCTGTGCAATAAGAAACAATAAATATAAATGCAAAAAAAAATCCCTAGAACATATGTGAAGTGTTACAGAGTGGAGAAAACAGAATTAGAATAGTAATGTACACCCTATTTAAGCCATCATATATACAGCTATTTATGCTATCATATATAATTAATAACACTGTATAACAAAATTTATAAGTATATAAAATAATGTAATAATTTTATATAAATCATATAACATAATATAAATTATACAATAGTAAATAAGCCTGTATAGTATATTAAAAACAATAATAATGTCAACAAAATCCAGAAGAATAAACAGAAGAAAAAGTTCTGAAGGGAAAATAGAAAATAAATAGAACATTTTTATTACTGTCCTATTAAAGTTAATATACATTTTTTTTTCAAAATTCATAAATGGATCCTTGAAACTACAGGTTGAGTGCGGGATGTTTTAGGTAATCATAATTATGCAAATATATTTCAAGCCATCATCCTGTGCCTACTCAGCCAATAGATTGGTTGAATTCCATTAACTTTTATTGAAGGAATTTATTGAGAAATTAGAGTAAGAACAGGAGCACACATACAAGGTCCTTTAAAGTCTAAGAGCAGTGAAGCGTATGTTCTGCATGAGTTCACATCCATACTGCATATTATATTGCTTGCCTTCTCAATGGGTGGGGGAGGATCAAGAGGGAAGGAGAGAATTTGGAATGAAAATTTTGAAAAATGAATGTTTTTTAAAAGTAGTGAAATAAATGTGTAGAGAACACAGGTGGCAGAGGGATAACCCAAGGTTCCTGGCTACCTAGAGTCTCTTTCTCCCTTTGTAGACCCTTTGTAGAGTCCTCTTGAGTTTCCCCTTAGGTGTAGCTCTCCTGGGCTCCAAAGTTTTAATGCCTTTGGAGAGTCCATAGCTAGCACTTATCTCCATCAAAATTAATCGTAATCCCTGAAGTTGCTGCCACTTTCTGGTGACACATCCATCTACAAGTTCTTCTATTATCAGTCCCTGTTGCTGTTGGTGTACCATTCTATCTGTGGATATTTGTTCATGTAAAATGTAGCAGCAAGCACCCTAGCACACTCAGGATGACTGCTAGCACAAGTTCTTTGATCTGCTTTTCTAAAGGGAGGCAACTCAAAAAGGGGTTAACCTAGGGGCAGCCAGGTACCGTGTTTCCCCGATAATAAGACCTATCCCGAAAATAAGCCCTCCCCTTACTGTGTAAGATTCCTCTAAAATAAGCCCTCCCCCGAAAATAAGCCCTATTGAGATTGCTACTGTAGTGAAGGCGATCCCCTGCGCTACACGCTACATTACGGTACCCTCTGTATGCACCGTCCCCCCCCGGTGAAACGCACGCCGCACTCCGAGCTGCATCCAATCAGAGCTGCAGCAGTGAGCGCGTCATCCTGTTCTTCCCCAGTGATTTGCTTATTGAATAAAGGTACATTTTTTTTGTTCACATTTACCTGTTTATTAAAATTGCTGTCAATGTTCATTAAAATAAGCCCTCCCTTGAAAATAAGCCCTCTGGTGTTTTTCTGTCCAAAAAAAATAATAAGACAGTGTCTTATTATCGGGGAAACACGGTAGCACAGCCAGTAACACCACCAGCCCCAGTGTCGGGATGACCTGGGATCGAATCTGGGCTCAGATACTTATCACCACACCCAGAAATAACTGGCCATGTAACCTTGAGCAAGTTACTTAACCCCAATTGCTTTAAAAAAAAAAAAAGGTAGGGGGTTAACCACCTTACTTTAATCAAACATATATCATTTACCTAGTTCAGGGGGAAAAGTCAGTACCCTGAACTTCAGAGAAAATACAAATAGAATTTATAAGCAGACAAAAAGTACAGACAGAGAAACAGACCAACAGACATGGCTTCCAACTGTCTGACCCACTGCTCAATTGCAAAGTAACAAGTGTGGGCATTCCTGAAAAACAAGCCTCCTACCACAGGCTCCATGTGACCACATTCAAGCTATTGGGAAGAGTATATTTTCAAATCAGGGAAGGTCCTCAAATTCACTTAAGCCTATCAAGGGGCAGGGAAGATCTTCAAATTCCCATTACCACTACATAAGATCAGGGAAGAATAAACCCAAAGAAATAGAGGCACCATGGATGAACACATGGTGTTGAGATGGGGAAATAGCTTGCTTCCACTTCCAACCCAACAGCTCATAGCATTTCTTGCCTTACTTCATGATGAGAAGGAACAAAGACTGAGAGATCAGGAAGTTGTTCCTTTTGAATGAGAAGATATTTCATTTTCAAACAATTCCAGCCCTACAATCATACGTGACTGGAAAAAGGTTTCCAAAATTCCACATACTGGATTGAGAGCAGGCAGAGAATATCTGGATGAGAATTGTGCTGTGTGCCCTATCCCAAAGGGTCAAGCTGAGTATGCTTTAAGGACTTGGGTCCTCACTGGTCAGTCTTCCCCAACCCCTCCCCCCCTTAAAATAGCAAAGTAAATAAGGGAAAATTCAGTATTAGATCCCTTCTCCTCCCTATACATGGAGCTTCCCTAAATTCCCATGCCAGTAGAAGATAGAACATGTCCAGAACAGTTCCCATTCCTAGGGATACATTACTACTGGGATACTTCTCATGGATATGGCTCTTGGCAGTTGCCAGTGTTTCACTGCTTTTCCACTCTGCCTTTATAGCTCTTCTTCCAAAACTGTTTCTCTGCAGAGCTACTGCTGCCATCTGCTGGAATGGTCATTTGCTGTTGGAGTTTCTTTTTGCTTAAAAGACAATGTTATCATTCTTTTGCAAGAATACCTGGAGCATCATGCCTGAGAGCTAATCAACGCATCTTTAGCTCTTTTGATAAACATGACTGAAGCCATACCTAGCTGATACACAAGGCACCTCCGGTGGCTATCAACAGCATTTTTCAATCTCAGGTACCCCAGCTCTCAACTGAAATTTCCACAGATCCCCAACTTAGGTTAGAATGAACTAATTCCTTTTAATGCCTATCATGCTAGTGACATGGCCATGAAAATGATCTTGAAGCTTCAGTTAACCTTAAGGAGGCACTTAGCAATGTTGCAGGAGTTGAAGTAATGTTGCTCTTCATTCTTCTCACTATTGTAAAGGCATCTGTGCCTTCTTTCCATGAATAATGGAAAGTTGTGGATTTATGTATGATAGTTTCCCCTGGTGGGAAAGGAATCAAGCCTTGGATGTGAAACTTGAGGTCCTCATCTTCCCCGATAACAAACAGTAAACAGAAGATAGATAGAACCTAAAAATCACATCCCCTAGAGCAGGACGAAGTTCTATAAAGTTTGGATTCAGTCAAAGGACTGCATTGAGGACCTAGAGGGCTACATATGGCCTCAAGGTCACAGGTTCCCCACCCCTGCCCTAGAGGAACCATATTTAAGTGAGCAGACAGATGCAGTTCTTACCCAGTATCCTTCTTTCTGAGCTGACCCCAACTTTGTACTTCCCCTCCTGGCAGAAAATAAAATCTCCCTTATAGATGTAGAGATGGCTATTCTGCCTCCCTTAAATATTGTATGTGTACATATAATTCATGTTCATATGTACACAAAGATATATATTATATGCACATATAAACAATGTGTATATAAACACCTATTATTATACATGTGTGCATTTATATGTGTGTGTATAAGGGTCCAGATATACTTAGTATCTGTCAACCAATTGTCACACATAGGATGGGCAAGTCAATTTGGCTAAAGCAGCAAGGGAGAGAGAGACAGAGACAGAGAGAGAAATCAACATGTGTCAGGCAAGTCAAATGATCACCAAAATCTTGACCATCATCTCCCCTCAGACCTCAGTGGGGAAAGCCTGGGACCCTGAACCCAAGAGTCTTGGAAGTAGCATTGCTTCCAGCCAGTGCCCTCAGCCATCATTTCGGGAAGTAACATTTAGGCAAATGCAGCCTGGCAACTGTTCTTGCTGCAGGTGCTCCAGTCACAGCTGCTGAAGACCTAGAAATGAAAGTGCTTGCCACTGGAGTTCTTGGCATTGTCCCATAGTTCAGCATCAGGAACTGATATGATTTTATCAGTGAAAGCAATATTAAAGAAGAAGCATTAAATCTACTATGCTCCTGCACCCTAAGGACAACGAGATTTTTCCATCTGATTTTCAGCTGAAATCTACATGTGTTGTCTCCTCCATTAGAACGTAAACTTCTTGAGAACAGGGACTAGTTTGCTTTCTATTTTTATTCCCAGTGAGTAGAACAGTGTTTTGAACATAGTAAACACTTAATAAATGCTTCATTCTTTTATTCCTTCATTCATTGATATTGTTTTATTATCTTTTGGGGGGAGGGATAGATTTGGAATTTTATTATTTATAGTCTCTTTTCTAAAATATTTACTTATTTAATTTTTATTTATTATCTCTCCTTGCTGGCCCTCATGAATATATTAAAATAAAAAAAAATAAAGCCCTTATAACTATATATAGTCCAGCAAAAAAAATCCCTACATGAGTCATTTCCAAAAATGTATGTCTCATTTTGCATTTTAAGTCATCATCTCCCTGGCAGGAGGTAGGTATTATGTTTTATCTTCATTATTATTGCATTAATTAGACTTTTTTTTAGAGCAATGATATTTCTTTTTTTTTTCTTTTTGGAGGGGGGAAGGTAGTGCAATTGGGGTTAAGTGACGTGCCCAAGGTCACACAGCTGGTCTTGTGTTTAGTGTCGGAGGTGGGATTTGAATTCAGGTCCTCCTGACTCCAGGGCTGGTGCTCTATTCACTGTGCCACCTAGCCGCCCCCACTAATTAGACTTTTAAAGTCTTTCAAAGTTGTTTTTTTTTAATATAAAGTCATTATATAAATTGTATAAAGTTGTACTCACTTTACTCTGCATTGTTTCATAGAGGTCTTCCCAGTTTCTTCTGAAATTGTCCATTTCATAATTTCTTATGGCACAACAAATATACCACTATATTTATATAACACAATTTGTTTAGCCTTTCTGTAATAGGTACCCCTTTAGTTTCCAATTTTTGATGACTACAAAAAGAGCTAGCAGAAATGTGTTTGCACATAATGGGTCCTTTTCCTCTTTAAACTCTTTGGGAGTATAGACCTAGTATTGGTGCAACTGATTAAAAGGATATATATAGCTTGAGGCGTGGCAGAATGTGTCCTGGTTTAGGGAGATAATAATAACTGACATTTATGTAGTGTCTTAACGTTGGCAAAGCTCTTTGTATCCATTATCTGATCTGAGCCCACAACAACCATGTTAGGTGGGTATTATGGGAGCTCTAATCCCCATTTTACAGATGATGAGACTGAGGCTCAGAAAGATTAAGCAACTTGTCCAAGGGCACTTAGCCAGTGGGATCAGTGAGATCTGAAACCTGGTCTTACCTATTATTTTCCTGAGATTTCAATATATCCTTGTCTTGACCCTTTATTTGGACTAAAACTTGGATTTAACTGAACTATCACTCCATTTCCAGTCCCTTTAACTATCAATCAAAGTTGCTATTGGTTTAATTCATCATTTTCTTCTTTACATAAAATCTTGAATTTCCAGTTTAAGTCGGGGCTTCCTGTCATCAACTTGTTTTCATAGTAAGGGAAACCTAATCCCTCAAACACCCAGGTTTAAGATGATGCAAATCAGGCTAACAGTCCTCTGTTTTGTGAACAGCTTACTTCATGCAAACCCCAGTTACATAAATAAATGAGCCAGTAGCTATTGGGAGGAGAGGGAAGGGGGGGAAAGGGGGAAGGGAAAAAAGAAGAGGTCTAAGAATGAGGAAAAGGAAGGTATTACCCATAGTGTGAGACTTTAAGTGCACAGCAGCTAAACTTTCTGCAAGAACTTTTCCTTTTGAATTCTTGTTTTACAGGACAAAGTGAAGACTTTCTAGGGATTAATAGAAACTCCTCATGTCATCAAATATATCTGTAGATTTATAATTCATGCTTATGGTTGAGAAGATGAATTTCTTTCATTCTTTCACCACCAGGTGGCCTCACAAACAGTTCCTAGGAAATAGTGTGAATATTACTAGGCCAAAACTCCCCCTCAAAGCCATTATGTATCTAGTCCCTAAGGTAGGGAAGATCACCCTATAATAAGAAAAAGAAGAGTGTTTTTCTTTAGGAATAGACATTCATCAAACATCTTGCTTCTGTCCATTTGAGTTTAGAAATTTTTACGTATAAGATTTCTTCTTAAAAGTGGTATCTTTCACAGAGTAATATTAAAAAAATAATCTGGAAGAGAGTGAGGCTGATGACTTTGTGCAACTCTGCTTCATTTAAATCCAATTCACAAGCAAGTCAAAACATCACTCTGTAATGTCATTGGTCCTCTTTGAAAACAAACTACAAATGACAATAATCGAAACCAATTGTAAATTATTGAATCATGAGACCTTAGAACATAAATTGTCAGAGCTGAAAAAGACCTTAGGACATAGAATGTTAGAGCAGGAAGGGATATTATAGCATAGAATGTCAAAAATGGAAAGAACCAAAAAATGTCAAAGATGGAAGATATCTTAGGACACAGATTGTCAGAGCTTGTGGGGCTTTAAAGTATAATGGCAGAGGTGAAAAGAACCTCAGATATAATCTACATCAAGGTTTCATATCTGAACTATTTTTTAAAAATGTTTTTAGTTTTTGCACAAACAAAGCCAATGCAAGCAGGATTAGAAAGAAAACAGAAAGCTAGGAAATGATTTTTACTTCCAGTGTTTCTGATAAAGGCCTCATTTCTAAAATATATAGAGAGCTGAGTCAAATTTATAAGAATACAAGTCATTTTCCAATTAATAAATAGTCAAAGGATATGAATAGGCAGTTTTAAGATAAAGAAATTAAAGCTATGTATTGTCATATGAAAAAATGCTCTAAATCACTATTGATTAGAGAAATGAAAATTAAAACAACTCTGAAGTACCACCTCACACCTATCCAATTGGCTAATATGAAACATAAAAGGAAAATGATAAATTTTGGAGATGTGGAGAAATTGAAACACTAATGCATTGTTGGTGGAGTTATGAATTTGATCCAATAATTCTGCACATGAATTTGGAACTATGCCCAAGGCTATAAAACTATGCATACCCTTTGATCCAGCAATACCATTACCTGGTCTGTATCCCAAAGAAATCATAAAAAAGGGGAAAGGACCCACATATACAACAATATTTATAGCAACTCTTTTTGTGGTGGCAAAGAATTACAAATTGAGGGGATGCCCATCAATTGGGGAATTACTGAACAAGTTGTAGTATATGAATGCAATGGAATACTATTGTGCTGTAAGAAGTAATGAGCAAGCAGATTTCAGAAAAACCTGGAAAGACTTATATGAACTAATGCTGAGTGAATTAAGCAGAACCAGGAGAACAGTGTACATAGTAACAGCAACATTATGCTATGATCAATTTTGATAGACTTAGCACTTTTCAGCAATACAATGATCTAAGACAATTAAAAAACTCATGATGGAAAGTGCTATCCACATCCAGAGAAAGAATTGTAGAGTCTAAATGAAGATCAAAGCATACTATTTTCTCTCTCTCACTCCTTTTGGTTTTCTTTCTTGTGATTTTTCCCTTTTGCTTTGATTCTTCTTTCACAACATGACTAATGTGGAAATATGTTTAATATGATTGTACATATAAAACCTATATCAGATTGCTTGCAATCTTGGGGAGAGGGAAGGGGTGGGTGGAAGGGAGAAAAACAACTTGGAACTCAAAATCTTATAAAAGTGAATGTTGAAAACTATCTTTCCATATAATTAGAAAAAATAAAATACTATTAACTGGAAAAGTAAAAATATTTTTATAACTATTTCAATATAATGGCTTCTTTGAAATCTTAAGTATTTTATTTTATGTTTTTAAGAACATTATTCTCAGAAGAGGTCCACAGGTTTCACCAGACTGCCAGAGGGGTCTATAACAAAAAAGTTAAGAAGCTCTGATCAAATCCAACTTTTTTTCTTCCTGCCCATTTTGTAATTGAGGGAACTGAGGAATAGAGAGGGGATGCAGCATACCCATGTTAGCAGGGAGGCTAGGGCTAGAGCCTAGATCTTAGAACTCTTGTTTTCCAGAGTTTAATTATTTAGTAAAACTCTAATATTTCACATATTTAATGACAGCAGTGTTGTATTTGTGTGATTTAAAAGGAAAGGAACTCATTTCCCAGTAAGAAAGAGAAGCATCGTGTCAGTTCTTTGTATTAAAAAAGGTTTAATGCAAGCTAGTATTTTTTTCTTTTAAAGTTGTATTCAGTTTGTCACTCCTCAGGAGTTTCTTTTTCAGTAACATTCAGGAACTCAAGCAAAGAGGGTGCTTGCTAAGGGGCTAAAGACTAGGAATGAGAATTCCGTTTCTCAAGTCCTGGAAAGTTTTGATAAGCAAATACAGCCTGAGCTCTCTCTCTCCATTGGCTGTTTCTTCACCGCCAGATTTTGACACAAATAATCAGATTGAAAAATCAGGGAGGGGAACAGTAGAAAAAAAAAAAGGAGAAGTATCTATTTGAGCAGAGAGTAACAAAGTTGACAGAGTGGAAGAACTGTTACCCAAAGAGAATGCTGTAGAAGTCCTTTTATACCGTGTTTTTCTGGCAAGAACTGAAGTAGTAATGTGAAGACAGTGAACTTGTAGCTCTCAAACAGGTGAATGATTTAAAAGTTGATTTCATAGATTTTTGATTTGCATGTCTAACTTAGATTTTTTTTTTAGTAGTACTGCTTATGTGGCTTATCTTGTAGTTTTACAAAGAACTCAGGGAAAATTGTATGGACTTTAAAAGATTATGGAAATAAAAATGTTTAGAAAGTTATTATTTAAGTCTGAAATGCTATATGTTTTTATGCTGTGGTGTGATGGAAAGAGACTAGGAATTAGACCAGGTTTATAGTGCTGACTCTGATTCTAGCTGGCTGTGTGACCTGGTGCAAATCACTTAACCTCGCTGGGACTGAATTTCCCAATCCCTGAAACAAAGATATTTTACTTAGTAATCTCTTAGCTCCTTACTGGCTCTAAATTCTAAGTCTGTCATTTGGGACAGTAGAAAGAGCACTAGCTCTGGGGTTAGAAACTTATTTTCAAATCCCTCTGGTGTTGATACCAGTATGCTCAGGGGCCACTTAACCTCTCCAACCCTCAGTTTCTTCATCTGTAAAATGGGTGCATGTACATGAACTCAATAGCTGCTAAAATGCCCTCTAACTCTAAATCTATGGTCCTAATTTGATCCTGTGTCTAGATAGCCTCTGAAGTCCCTTCCAATCTCTTAATATATGATGCTATGATTCATGTATAACCACTACAAATTCTCTTTATGGATATTATTCATATTGAAATATGTTATATGCATGTATTTACCTTCATGGACAGATGCTAACATCATGCTAATATACACACATTTAGACTTCTTTTTAAAATGGGTTGTTTCATTCTTTGTAATTGTATCCCCAGCACCTCTCCTGTTGCTTGGCGTATAGAAACAGGTGCTTAATAAATGCTTATTGAACGACCAGGTGATGTTTATCTACTAAAGCATACTAAGCTGGAAGCCAGAAGACCAGGATTTTAGTCCCAGCTTTGCCATTGTCTTTGGACAAGACACCCTACCTCTCTACTACTCTTTCCTGAGCTATAACATGAGGGCAGTGAACTAAATGGTTTCTAAGGTCTATTCCAATTTTAACATCCTGTGATTCTGCGCTAATACCACGAATATTCATGGCACATGTACAATGTGTAAATTCACACATCTTTCATTCTTTCATATACTAACAGATGCAAAGTTAAAGTTCCACACAGAAGTCTGTTTCTGCAAAACTTGTAGAGACCACTAACATACAACACCTGATCTCCTGACTCTTTGGTGAATGAGGGAAATATTTTCTTTATGTGTTGCATAGCTATGGAGCTGCTGCGACCAAATCTACTTTCCTTGTGATTTTCACAATTTTTCAACCTTCCTTTCAGAGAGATGTGTGCAGTCTTTGGGAACAAGATATTAGAAATCACATTAGTTCCACCTCTATCTAGCCTAATGACTGTATTTATGATAGGTATAAATAAATCACTGGGTTGGAACTGACCACTGCTACTCTCATCTATGAAGGAAGGACAGGTAGCATCAAAAGATTTCAGCGTTGGTCCTTCCGATGAAACTTAGCTTCAGAGGTTTCATAGCCAGTTTAAGGTTTGATTCATTATTTTTAAAAAACTGCTTTTTAAAGCATTCCCTAGAGATGCAAGTTGAGGACAAGTCTATTTATGATAAAGGCATCATAAAATTCTGGGGACCACTCCTCTTTAGCTTTTCCTGGGAAGGTATGCTCTAATACAACCTGCAGGAACTTTGCTGTGTGTGGCATAGTGTATAAACTGCTTCATGTTAGCCCTTAACTGGAACAAAAAAAAGATTTTCCCAGTTCATCCTAGATCAGAGGCTCTCAACCCTTTTTGTATCACACATACTTTTGGTAGTTTTGTGAAGTCTATGGACTCCTTTTAGAATAATCACAAAAAAAAACAATGATATTGAAATACAGTTCTCAAAATATTTTTCCTAGCCAAGTTTTAAAATCCCACAGAAATCTATTTGAAGACCTCTTGAACTCCTTTGGGAGAGGAATCTATAAATCCCAGTTTAAGAACCTCTGGCCTAGAGGATGGTAGTATTTTTCTTATTCTTCCTTCCTTCCTTCCTTCCTTCCTTCCTTCCTTCCTTCCTTCCTTCCTTCCTTCCTTCCTTCCTTCCTTCCTTCCTTCCTTCTTTCTTTTTTCTTTTGTTACAATAATTTTTTTAAACTATATGAACCACTTAGATGTCCAAAGGCTATATTTTGCATCTTGTATGCTTTAGATATGCAATACATTTTGGGAGTTTAGCAACAGACTATGACTAGCCCTTCTGAATTCTATAGACTTGCTCTAAAAGTGATATACTATTCTAACTTCTGCAGCTAAAGGCAAACACAGCCATATCATAGAGTCTTTTCAGGAAGCTTGCCACTGGAGGGCTTGAACATAGTCTTTAAACACAAAGGAAGTCAAAATAGTCCCATGTTACTGACCCTGGGAAAATACTGTGAGAATTACCCAATAGGCCCTAAAAGGGAACCCCAAAATATGAGTTTCTTTGTCAAGGTGGGTCTGTCACATGAGGACACAGAGTCATATGCTTTTCAAATTGGAAAGGATCTCAGTGATCAGCTAGCCCGATATTCTCATTTTACAGAGGGGGAAACTGAGACCCATAAATGAGAAACTACATCCCTCAAACTCATAGGATCATAGATGTAGAGTTGGAATGGATCTTAGAGATCCTCTAGTCCAATTCCTTCATTTTATAAATATGGAAACAGAGCCAGAGAGGTTAAATGACTTGCCCAAGGTAAAACAACTGATAGAACTGGGATTTGAACTCCAGTCCTCTGAACTCCAACCAAGGGTCCTTTCTACTACTTATTGCTGCCTCTTCAAGTCAATTGTATTAGAAAGTACTTAGTCTGATGGTGTGTGATATGCCACCCATCTCACTTCTCATGCCTAAATTGAAAGTGTCCTGGTGTAACAAATCACTTTCATTTTTGTTTACCTTTGTCCACACCAGAAATTGTACCATAATGTATCCAAGACCAGATGACACTCTATGTCAAAACAAAATGCTAGATATTTTTACAGAAGCACCAGATGTTATACTAACTTAGGATCAGAGATTGATCTCTCAGGAATAGAGGTTTTCTGAAGAGATGTTAACAGTGGTTGACTTTCCGGACAACTGATAAGATCAAGATACTTGCTTTATGAAGAAATCGGTGCATTCTTTCACAATCCGTGCCCTCAGCTTTATGCCAGGATAGATCGGTGTGAATCAGAACTGCATTACTGCTTATTTAGTTGTTAATTAACAGCATTATGGATGATTAGTTCCTGTTTTCTTGTGTGGGGTTGAGGTGGAGGGGAAGGTTACAGGGCAAAGGGAAGTTCCTTTCAAGCATTTCTCAGTATATTTGAACTTAGGGCTTAGTCTAACTTGGGGTCCCTTGTATCATTAATTCTAGCTTTGCAATTCTTATAAAGAGAACCACACGGGGAAAAGGGCAGTAAATTTTTGTTTATTTTTGTTTTGACTCCACAGTCCTTTCCCAATATACTTCTTCCTCCCCTCACTGGACCTTCTCTGGTAATAAATAAAAATAGTTCAGCTATCATAGCTAACCCAATTGTTGCATTGCCTGTGTCCAACATTCTACATCCATAGTCTTTCACTTTTTTATGAGAAAGAAACTGAAGTGCATTTTTCATTTGTTCTCAGGATCTGAGATTGGTCATTATCATTAATTCATGTTCTTCCATCTTGTACTGTTGTTTTCATCTATGGGATTGATGATAGAGGGGACCATATTATTGTGAGTATGTGTGGTTCTCCTAGTTCTACTTACTCTACTCTGTATCAGTTCCTATAAACATCTCCGTGTTTTTCTGAATTCATCATCTCTGTCATTTTTTATAGCACAATAATATTTCATTTTATTTATATGCCATAATTTTTCCAGCCACTCAATCAATAGGCTCCCATTTTATTTTCAGGTTGCTTTTCTTTTCTACCATAAAAAGTACTGCCATGAAGATCTTGATATGTAGCTGGCCTTTCTGTCTGGATTGGCTATTAGGAGACCTAGTTCCATTACTAACTATGGTGTGACTTTGGGCAAGTCACTCTACTTCTTGGGCCTCAGTTTATTCATCTATAAAATGGGTAGGTTGGACTAGATAAGATTTAAAGATATTTTTAGCTCTAAAATTCTACAGAGAAGACCAGGCCATCTATAATCTAAATGGGGAGCCCTATTATCTCATCTGCCTTTGCTCCTGGAAAGGAAGAGATTTCCACCACCACCCCTATGTGTATATTTAGTTTTCAGGAAAGATTTTGAAGAGATCAGGTGATCTCAGGAGACTTGGATTTGGCCATTCTGGGTTTACCACTAGGTAAACCTTGATCTGCCAGTAGAAAGTATCCTGTGTGACACAAAAAATGAAAAATCATCAGGATGCCCTTGCCCTACTGTTTCATTGAGGTTCCTCACCATTTCCTGCCCTAAACCAATGGATAGTATTTCTCTGTGGCTTTGATAGGATAGTTATGTTGAGCCTCAGATGCAAGGTAAAATCATGGGCATTCTTCCAGGTGCTTCAGAAGTACGGCGAATTATCCTGTTCCTACCCAAAGCCCACCCTGAATCAATTCTAGTTTTCCCATTGAGGAGACCCTTTCCCATTTCACACACACACACACACACACACACACACACACACACACACACACCATTTTCTACTTTCAGCTACTTATAGCTAGACCAGAGACACCTCTCTACCAAAAGGAAGTAAACCAGCTAGCTTCACAATTAAGCACTGGTTTTCTTTGGAGTCAATCTCTCTTTGGATCTTCTTTCCTTGCCCACATATCCTTGGGCCAGCATCCTGAACTATGCAATCTTGCAGTCAGACTCCTCAGCCTGGGTTACCTTGACTTCTCCCTGAAGCTCTAAAGAAAAAATAAGAGTAATGATTTTCCATCTCCTGATTGGCAGACAGGTACCTTAAGCTTCAATGACTCTGATTAAAAGCATTTAGAGCAACAATAAGAATAACTTTCCCTGAAGTTGGGGGGACGGGGAGATCCAAAGCTACTTCACCTACAGTGGTAGTAGGTTGCAAGTAATGCCCTCCAAGATTACCAGAACAAATGCAAATTTTCATGCAAATCCATTCTCCACACCCCACACATTTCCCCGCCTTGAGCCCACCAGACCCTGACTACTTTTAGTAATCAGGGACTTAGTCTCTCTTGTTCCTCCAAACCAAACTAATTTAGTAAAGAAGAGAGTTGGAGGAAGAGGGAAGGAAGAGGGGTGGGATTGTGGGGTGAGTGTGCATGTATGTGTGTGTGTTAGTGGAGGAGGCACACAACGGGAGGAAGACTGTGTCCCCAGGAGATAAGGAATTTATTGCAAGGAAAGTATGGGTGATTATAGTGCCAGCTTGTTTTGTTTGTTTGACAAGGGACTAAAGGGGATATAATACTCAGAGCCTTTTCACTGTCTGTCCTTCCCCTTAGAATTTAGAATCCAAGAGCCAGAAGGATTTTGTATAGAGCATTTAATGTAGGCCTGCACAACCTGCAGCCGGCCAAAGGATTTCAGGCCTCCCACAAAAAATGTAATGAATGTTTTCCTCTACATTTTTTGCAGGTGGCCCAAAATCCTTTGGTGGGCCTTAAGTGGCCCACAGGCCACAGGTAGTGCAGGTCTGATGTTCCATTCCTTTCATTTCACAGCAAAGGTAACTGAGGCCCAGGGAATTGACCCAACTTGCCCAAGATCACACAGCTAGTAAGTGGCACCACTGAGACTATAACCCAGGTCTTCTGATGTTTAGACCAGTGTTCTTTCTACTACTCTAACCCATGCATCACGAGAGCTAGAGAAGGTCTTTGGCTATCATGGGAAGATGAGACAGGTTTGAAAGACTCAGGAAGGGCCATTTTTTGTCCCCAAGATTGGAAATTTGGGCAAAGACTTTTGAGTTTCAGAAGATGCAAAAGATTTTCCTATCTTTCCTTCCTGGGCCCTTGCCTAAGAAAAACACTGCTACCAGGTTTAGGAGGCATTGAAAAAACAGGCAAATGCTGGTCCTTTGTGCTGTCTTGTCCTGCCTTCTTGGTTCAGGGAGCTCTCCCCTCCCCACCTCCTACAACTGCCCCAAAGACCAGAGCTTGATACTGTATGCATTTGGTAATCTCCCCAGCACCTACACTCCTTCTCTGGGCCAGATGTGATCAGCCGATAACCCCCACCCCATCCCTAAAGTGTTGTTCAGAGCTTGTGTTCTGAGGGTGCTACAATCCTTTTCCCGTGTTTCACAGATAACCAACTCAAAGCTCTGTAGGCAATAGGAAAATTTCAGAAATATTTGAAATGATGTTGTCAGAAGAATTCAATTCAATAAGCATTTATTAAATATCTATTATATAGTCAAGTCATTAAGCAAGTGTTAGGTGCCTTCTATGAGCCAGGCACTCGGGTAAGCATAAGGGATACAAGAAAAAACAAAGACAATCCCTTCTCCCACTGATGGAAGAGACAACAAGTAACTGGGCACAAACGAGATCTATACAAGATATCTTGGACATGGGCACTAGCATTAAGGAGGAGGATCAGAGAAGGCTCTTCATAGAGTGCGATTTTAGCTGGCGGTCCGAGGAAGCCAGGAAAGCCAAGAGATAAGAGATGAGGAGGGCCAGAGCCCCACACAAGACGACAGCCAGCGAAAATTCCTGGAGTCAGGAAATGAAGGGCTTTTTTCAAAAAACTGCAAGCTGGCCTGGGCCCCTGCATAGCTAAATATGTTGAGTGGAGAAGACTGGAAAGCTAGGTTATGAAGGGACTTAAATACCAAATAGAGATTTTTATATTTGATAAGGGAGGTGATAAGGAATCATCAAAGATTATTGAATAAAGAGGTACTATAGACATATCACTTGGATAATAAAAATACATGTTGTTTCTGCCTCCAAAGATCTTACAGCTGTGTTGTGGACCCACAGACTGTATACTGTATATATGCATGTCTACTGTACATGAAACAACATGTGCAAAGGGTAGTGTCCCATTTGAAGGACTTGTAGTTTGGAGGGAAGACCATTAGATAGAAGCCTCTCAGTAGGGGTTGTCTTTTACCTTTCTTTGTAACATCCAGTTTAGCAAAGTGCCTGACACAGAGTCAATATTTAATCAATGATTATTCTGATTTAGAACCTTGATGACATCAATTCTACAATCCTGGGCAAATCATTCAACCTCTTTGATTCTCAATTTTCTCATCTTTAAAATGGGGTGATGAGAAAGGGAGGAAACAATAGAGATTATATTTAGGCTATTGGGAAGATCCATAGAAAGTAAACTTTAAAGCTATATACAAGTATCAACTCTTAGACTATTCAGTGCTAATTGGGTAATACTTAAAAATCAATCAGAAAGAATTTTTTAAGCAATGGGACACAGAGAATACAAAGAAAAAGCAAAAATTGGTCTCTGCCCTTAAGGAGCAGGGCTTATGTTTTTTATGAGAAAGACATGAAAATTGGTACCTGCAAGAGGAATACAAAGTAGATGGAGAAACTCCTTAGAGCAAAAGAGACTAGCTGCTACTGGGGGGAAAGGGCTATGGGAAAGTAAGGGAATGAACTTAATACATTTTATATGCCAGGTCTTGATGATATTATCTCATTTAATTTGTTGTTATTTAGTCATTTCAGTCACATCTGGATCTTTGTGACCCCATTTGGGGTTTTCTTGGAAAAGATATTAGAATGGTTTGCCACTTCCTTCTCCAGCTCAAACCAAACTAAGTGACTTACCCAGAGTCACAAAGCTATTAAGTTTCTGAGGCTGGACTGGTATTGGTCAGGTTGATCTTGACTCCAAGCTCTGCACTCTAGGCCCTTGAGCACTCAGCTGCCAGGGAGTATCTGAGTTGGAAATGCACATTGCAGGCATAGCTTATCTGTCATCATAGAGGTGTAGATTCTTCTTGGATGGAATAAAAAGAAGGAATGCTACAGTACAGTTTGTACAGTGTTTTTCTGTTAACTTATTTGCACACAGTAGGCACTTAATAAACGAGTGCTAAATTGATAGAATGAATCATTTATCACCAGCTTTTGTTGCAGCAGGTTTACACACCCAATTTGCTCAGTCTCTTGGAGTGTCCAGAGACAAAAGATTGGCTTTGTTCAAATCTTCTGCTTAAGGGAATTAAAAGGTGTTAATGGGATATGAAATTGGGTGGTGACCTAGTAGCAGAAAAGAGACTATGGCAACCCAACCCACAAAGGGAGGACGTAGGAAGATTAACCTCTGCTATTAAAGGAGACCCCCAGCAAGTAGTGAAAGAAGGGCCTGAAGGAAAGCTCTAGAGAAGACCCTACTGAGACAGAGTGGAGGAAGTTGAGGAGGCAAGAAGCAGGAAGACTGGAGAGACAAGAGGACAGAGGAGAAAGGGGAGAGAGAAGGTGTGGGGGAGGCTAGGGGCAGGGGGGAAAGAGGCAGGAGAAGCAGGAGAGACAGGAGGCTGGCTGACTGACTCAGAATAATTTCTAAAGGGAATAGCTGGAGGCCAGGACCCATAGGGAGAGCAAGTCTCTAATTGTCCTGGCTACAGACTCTCTTAGAGTCTAAGGGCTCCTAGTCAGAGAAGGTTGGGCTGGGGGTTGAGACAAGACTGGAAGCACATTTTCTATGACTGTTTTCCCCTCTGAAAAATGGGAATCCTTGATTCTTCCCTCCTCCTTTACCCTTGTGGAGAAAGGAATATGCACAAGTTAAGATTCTCGTAGGAGGAAAATACCATTTCTGATTTCACAGCACTGTTGAGTGTGTGTTGAGTGTTCACTGTGACTGTTGAGGTCTGTGATAGTAATGGCAATTAAAGATTCCCCTGTATTGGCTTGGTTTTCAAATTGATTGTGTTAAAACCCAGAGTTTGTTAATCCCACCTGATGGACTTGTTGATGTGAAAAGAGAGTCCTGAACTGGGAGGAGCTGGTGACGTAGATTTGGAGAGACAAGAGAGAGGCAGGAGAACTTTTTGGAAGCAGTGCCTCGTGGAGGCAGAGAGAGACTGAGAAGGATTGCTGAGAGCCACTTTGAATTGCCCTGGACTTTTGAGACCTGCCCCCTGAGCTGCCAAGGACTGAGGAGACATGGCTGTTTTGCTGGTACTTTGTCTGTCTGTTTTGATGTTGTTTTGCCAGATTTGTCCACTGGTGAAAGATAGTCCTGTTGTTGAAGAAGTCCTGGAACCTGGCTTTTGGTTAAGAAGCCCTGAGACTGTCCTGCAGACAGAGTGAATACTGTCCACTGGTGAAGGGCA
>NW_027187344.1:5135857-5265297 GCF_028583685.1 Petaurus breviceps papuanus | reverse complement strand
TGAATACTGTCCACTGGTGAAGGACAGTGCTGTTGTTGCAGGGGTCTGGGAACCTTTCTGTTGGTTCAGAAGCCCTGAAGAAGGATTTTCTTGTTGTATGTTTACAGAAATCCTGGGAGAGGGTTTTGCTAATGTTTTCAGGGGTTCTAGGACTGTTCTACAGACAGAGGATGAATTCATGAAGGGACTGGCAATGTATCTTATGGCCTTGCTAAGCCTTGTCTCCCCAGGAACTAAGATTGCTGAGAACTTGCCTTGTGTCAAGATGAAGAAAAGACCTCCATTTGGGTATTAAGTGCTGTGCTTAAACTTGATGTAACTCTGGGGTAGATTCAATTGTGATCCAGGGGTGGGGAACTTTTGACCTTTTTGTGTTCTGTGGTTGCACAAATGAATGTAGTTTACTTATGTTTGGAAACTAATCTCCATTTGAGAAGAGGGGTTTTGTGGTGGACTAAATGAAGGTATAGCCTAGGGGTGGAGTAGTATTTAGTAGAGGGACTTTGTAATTGATTGAATGATTGGAAGGTTCTGGGGTGGGGTAGTACTTGGAGATTATTTAATCACACTTAGTAAATGCTGTATTTTGAATGATGTCATGTTTTGACCTTCTCTGTTCTTGGTTTGTCACTGAATAAAATGGAGAGCACCTATGCTGGTATTTTGAACCTTGGGAAGTTGCCTTTCCATTACATTACATTACATTATGCCAACAGAAAGGTTCCCAGACCCCTGCAAAATTCTTCTTCAGGGCTTCTGAACCAACAGAAAGGTTCCCAGACCCCTGCAACAACAGCACTGTCCTTCACCAGTGGACAGTATTCACTCTGTCTGCAGGACAGTCTCCAGACCCCTGCAACAACAGCACTGCCCTTCACCAGTGGACAGTATTCACTCTGTCTGCAGGACAGTCTCAGGGCTTCTTAACCAAAAGCCAGGTTCCAGGACTTCTTCAACAACAGGACTATCTTTCACCAGTGGACAAATCTGGCAAAACAACATCAAAACAGACAGACAAAGTACCAGCAAAACAGCCATGTCTCCTCAGTCCTTGGCAGCTCAGGGGGCAGGTCTCAAAAGTCCAGGGCAATTCAAAGTGGCTCTCAGCAATCCTTCTCAGTCTCTCTCTGCCTCCACGAGGCGCTGCTTCCAAAAAGTTCTCCTGCCTCTCTCTTGTCTCTCCAAATCTACGTCACCAGCTCCTCCCAGTTCAGGACTCTCTTTTCACATCAACAAGTCCATCAGGTGGGATTGACAAACTCTGGGTTTTAACACAATCAATTTGAAAACCAAGCCAATACAGGGGAATCTTTAATTGCCATTACTATCACAAGGTCTCATGTGATTACTATTCAATTTTGAAGAGCAGTGTGGTATAGAGGGAAGGTTTGAAACATTCACCTCTGACCATCTTAAAAAATGGGAATGACATGATTCGCCCTACCTAACTCAGGTTTTTGTGAGGAAATTAACAAAGTGCTGTATTAATGTAAGTCCTCCAGGAGGAGATGGTGGAAAAGGAAAAGATTCCCATTTTTCTTGCTAATTTTGGAAGGAGCCCTGAATTTGGAATCAGAATATGGGTTCAAGTCACAGCTCTGCCGCTGACTACCTTTGTGCAAGCCACATAAACCCTTAGTCACAGGGTTTCCTCAGCTGTAAAGTTATGATGACAAAATTTGCCTGATTTATTTTTCCTGGATTGTTATAATGAATGTACTTTCAAAGCATTACAAAAGTGTGCTGTTGTTGTTGTCTTTATTTTAGCTCCAGAAAGGTGATTAAAAATGCCTCGTTCCTTCCTGGTCAAGAGTAAAAAGGCTCACACTTACCATAAGCCTCGATCCCAGCATGATGATCTACTTTGGGCTCATATCCCTCCCTCAGGTGAGCCAGATCCTTCTTTTGGGACCTCTTGGGTATACACTAGAGTTCATTGCTAAGTTCAAAGGAAGAAGAAAAAGCAATAGACTCACACATCAAGATTTCCCTTCCTTTCTTGATCCCTAAGCTTTACATTCATCAGTCTTTTAAAAATCCTTTCTATGGGGCGGCTAGGTGGAGCAGTGAATAGAGCATGGGCCCTGAAGTGAGGAGGACCTGAGTTCAAATCCGGTCTCAGACACTTAACACAAAAAAAATAGCTGTGTGACCTTGAACAAGTCACTTAACCTCAATTGCCCTCCAAAAAGCAAAAAAAAAAAAAATCCTTTCTAACACCCAGGAATAAAGGAAGCCTTGAAATTTCATCTCCTCTGGAAACCTTTCTAGAATTTTTGAGGGTGTGGCATTGTGGAAAGCACATGCTAAAGATGGAGTCAGAAGTCCTGAGGTTCAAATACCTAGTTCTGCTACTTATTATTTATATGGGTTTTTTTTAACCTCTCTGGATCTATTTCCTCAGCTGTAAAAGGAGTTGGACTAGATGGCCTTTGAGGTACCTTATGGCTCTAACTATATGATCCTAAATTGAGGGGAGGTCCATCAATTAGGAGATGGCCGAACAATTGATGATACATAAATGTGATGGAATACTATTGTGCTGTAAGAAATGAGGATGAGGATGGTTTCAGAGAAACCTGAGAAGATTTATATGAACTGAAGCAGGATCAACTGAGCAGAACCCAAACAATTTATACAATGACAAGAGTATTGTAAAGACAGATTTGAAAGACACTAATGATCAATCTCAGTGCCAGGGGACTCATGATGAAACATACTACTCCCCTCTTGATAGAGAAGTAAGAGACTTAGGAGAATAAAACCTCTTTTTTTTGGACTTGGCTAATTTGAGAATTTGTTTTTTGCTTGAATATACCTTATAATGTGTTTTTTTTTCTTTTTTTTCATTGGAAAGTTGGAGGGGTGAGAGAGAGTAGGCAGATTTTTGCTGACTGAAAAAAAATGTTAAAGTTTATGATCCTAATCAGAATGCAGTATTAGTTGCAGAGTCCTTGAGAAGTAGTGAGATCTTCAGCTGATCTCTATTTTGATTTTTTTGTGGGAGTCTCTGTTGTCTCCTCTTTTTGGTGCTTTGGTCCCAGGCAAAGAGCCTTTAGAGGACCTTTGCCCAGGAGAAAGGGAGAAGTAAAGGAAAAGCTTGAAACTATACCTCCTGGGAAATATATGAATTCAATTACAATGCTCCCTGTTGTTTACAAAGTAAAATTCAATCTCCTATGCCTGGCATTCAAAGTCATTCATAATCTGGTGCCAGCTTGCCTTTTCAGTCTTATCTTATACTATTCATAAGAGGAAGTGTGGTACCTTGAAAAAAAGTACAGATTTGGAGGTAGAACATCTGGGTTTGAATTCCAATTCTGCAATTTATCTGTGTGACCAGGGGAAGTCCATTTTAATCTCTCCAAGCCTCAGTTTCCTCATCTGTAAAGTGAGGGGGTTGGTCTACATATGAGGTGCCAAACCAAACCACCAGACTGCATTGCTGAGAAGCAGATTAAAATATAATTGGGAAATATTTAACAAAATAAATAAAAATGTAATAAAACGTTAACTAATGCTAATCAATATGTGGTTAGCAAGGATCCTTATGTATAGTTCAGTGTCCCCATTTCTATTTGAGTTTGACACCACTGATCTAGAAGACTTAAGTTCTGTTCCAGCTCTAAATTCTTTTTTTTTTTTTTTGCTTTTTGGAGGGCAATTGGGGTTAAGTGACTTTCTCAAGGTCACATGGCTAGTTTTTGTGTTAAGTGTCTGAGGCCAGATTTTAACTCAGGTCCTCCTGCCTCCAGGGCCTAGCTCTGAATTCTTGATCATAGTCCAGTCAAACTAGATTGTTCCTCCTCCCCATCCAGAATAAACCATACCTTGGCTAAAGATATCATGCCCTGTGGTCATATGTTTTTTCCCCTATCCTTTCCTATTTAATTTGTATTGAATTTTGACTTTAAAATCCTAGTCAAAAGCCACCAACCTCCTTCCTTATCACCCTTGTGACTTTGAACTTCGCACGAACCCTAGGAACTCCTATAACACTTTGTCTTGTACCTCTATATGCCTCATGTCCACTAAACTACATTGTGGGTGCCATGACTCTGGGATGTCATCTCAGCTTTATACATCCCTTACTTCCTAGTACTGAGCTCTATTGACAATAGGTGTTTATTGAATGAATCAATTTGTTGCTTATTAAACAATTATTAAGCATCTGGGGGAGGTACAGCTTTTAAATATGAAATGGTCCCTGCTCTCAGGGAGCTTATATTTCCAGTGGGGAGATGTGACATACACAGGTTAACATACAACAATACATAAAATGATAAATATGTTAGGGAGTCATAAAACAAAATGTTTTCCCTAAGGTTGGGGATGGTGTTGCTGGTGGTAAAAGTTCTCAACTAAAGAGACAAGGAAAGGCATCCTGGAGAAAGTAGTGTGAGAAAATTGGAATTTCAATCCTATGCCCCTAGTTTCCCCTCCTTTCAGGTGAGAGGACAATGGATCGCTATTCTGGACAGTTTTTTTCCTTATTTTTCCTTCCCTTATTTTTTACTCCCCTGGATGGGAATTGCAGATGTGATTGTCACCAGGGGATGTTAACTCTCAAAGTACTTCTTTCCCTGCAGTTACCACTAACCAGGTCCTGGGGGACACTACAACCTTCAGCAGCCCAAACCAATGTCCAGAATGGGATAACTCCAAAGATCATAACAAGGACCAGTGTCTGACCAGGACGTCAGTTCCAGGTACAAGGAAGAGAGTTAATGGTCATAGAACTGGTCTACTCCAAGGCCAGGCAAGGCTGAAATATCCCGAGTCTGAGGGGCTAGGTAGTTATTTTTGTTGTTTGTCCAAGTAGAGGAGAACAGAATTGATTCCTTCAACACTGTTTAAATTCAACCTTCTGCAGGAAGCCTTTGCGGGTCTTACCAGCTGCTAGTGCCTTCCCTTTTGAGATTACCTTCCATTTATTCTGTGTATTTCTTATATGTACCTCATTATTTAAATGCTGTCTCACCCACCAAAATGTGAGGTCCTTGAGAGCAGGGAACACCATTGCCTTTCTTGCCACGGTTCCTGGAACATAGTGAGGTTAAACTCAGAATAGGAGAGATTGGACCTATGATTTCACCTCTCTCTGCCAATGCAAGTAGTCACCTCTTTGAAACTTAGAGTGAGCTGCTTGGAGGTAGTGAAAGATTAAGTGACTTGTGCAGGTTCACCTAGTCAGTATATGTCAGAGCTAGGTCTTGAACTCAGGGTTTCTTGATTCCAGGGGGTAGTTTAGCAACTACCGCATGCTTCCTCATATTAAGTACATAGTTAGCGTTTATTAAATGCTTGTTGACCAAGATGCGTCCCAGTGTCCCTTACTACTAAAGACAAGATATTGGCTACCTGGCAGAGGCAGGCTTTGGTCAGGGCTGAGGGTGGGCAAGGATATTTCTGTGTTTTTTCTTTAGGCTCAGTACCCTGCTTACTCAGTAGGGGAGCTATGCAGTAGTTTCTGTACTCATATTTCTCCTCCCTCCACACCCCCAGAGACTTCCATCTTGGCTCTCCAGGCCCAGGACCATGGCTTATCCCCTGCCTCACCCCCCTACTACAAACCCAGCTTCTCTTGGGATGCCTTCTCTTCCCCTTATGGCTATGGACAGATTACCTCCACCATGCAATCTGCCTTCCTAGAGAACTCAGTAAGCTTGTATGGGAGCTCACTGGTACCCAGCTCTGACCCTCCCTTGGACTACAGTCTACATTACTCCCCTGGCATGGAAGCTTATCACTGTGTCAAGTGCAATAAGGTAAGTTATCAGAGGAAACAGAAGAGATACACTTTGGATGTCATCTCAGAGCAGGTTATCTGGTCTTTCTGTCCTCTACTATGCCTACCTTCTTCTTTGCTATCATAGGATGTCCCTGAATTGCCTGGTCTTGATTTTGAATTAGAGGACTGTGGAGCTATGATAGGAATCAAATACCTATGGAATTTTAGAGGACCTAAGAACATAAAATCTAGACTATCAGAGTGGGGAGGGGAAAAACCTTAGAATGTATAACATAGAATGTCAAAACTGGGAAGGATCTTAAAGGAGGTAATATTAAAGATGGAAGGGACCTTGCATCTTAATTCAGGGGTTCTTAAACATTTTTAGTAACCCTACCCTTTGAAAGTCTGGTGAAGCCTATGGGCCCTTCTCAGAATAATGTTTTTAAATACAACAACAAAACCACCACATGGGAACACAAAGGAAACCAATTATGCTGAAACAGTTATCAAAACATTTTTTTTTAAAGTTTAGGTATCCAGGTTAATAACCCTTGCCTTAGGCTGTTAATTTCTTCATTTCATAAATGAGGAAACAAAGATACAGAGGGGTTATATGACTTGCCTGACAACATCATACCATCAGTTTGTGTTAGAATCAATATTCAAACCCACATCTTCTGACTAGTCTAGTGAGGAAGGAAGGAAGGAAGGAAGGAAGGAAGGAAGGAAGGAAGGAAGGAAGAAAGAAAGAAAGAAAGAAAGAAAGAAAGAAAGAAAGAAAGAAAGAAAGAAAGAAAGAAAGAAAGAAAGAAAGGAAGGAAGGAAGGAAGGAAGGAAGGAAGGAAGGAAGGAAGGAAGAAGAAAAGGAGGGAAGGAAGAAAAGATGGGAAGGAGAGGAGGAAGAAAGGGAAAGAAGGAAGGAAAGAAGTAAAGGAAGGAAGGAAGGGAGGAAGAAGGAAAGAAAGAAAGAAAGAAAGAAAGAAAGAAAGAAAGAAAGAAAGAAAGAAAGAAAAGGAAAGAAAGAAAGAAGTAGAAAGAAGGAAAGGAGGAAAGGAAAAAGGATGGGAAGAAGGAAAGGAGGAAGAAAGGGAGAGAAGGAAGGAAAGGAGTAAAGGAAGAAGAAAGAGAGGAAGGAAGGAATTTTTGTGAATATCATTTATTTATAGATCACACCTATATCTCTCTGCTCCCTCCCAGGGAGCAATAGAATAGAAGAGAGAAAAAGAAGCAGTTCAATAAAATTAACAAATTCATAAAAAAGGCTGATATCATTGTTCTACAACCACAGTCCCTCATCTCTATAAAGAAAAGGGTGGAGGCAAGGTGTTTTCATCTTTTCTTTTGGACCAAGCTTGGTTATTATAATTTCAAAGTATTTTTCTATTGTCTTATTGTTATTTTTCCATTTTCATTCCATTCATTTTATATACATATATATATATATATATCTTTTCTAATTGTGCTTATTTCACTTTCTATCACAATAATAATGATAGGTAACATTTCTATAGTGCTTGCTACGTGCCAGGCCCTGTGCTAATTGCTTCACAATTATTATCTCATTTGATCCTCACAATAACTCTAGCAGGTAGGGGCTATTATATCCCTATTTTACAGATGAAGTAACTGAGGCAAACAGGTTAAGTGACTTGCAAAGGGTCATGTAGCTAGGAAGTATCTACATTTGAACTACTGGTCTTCCTGACTCTGGCTCAGCTCTCTATCCACTGGCACACCTAGCCGCCCTGGAGACTGTTGAATTCTTGTTATACTTCTCTAGGTTCAGTCCAGGGCTCTTCTCGCTGCTTCCATGGAGAAATAGAACAGAATTATCTTGGCTGCCCAAGGCTTGAAACATTTTTTTACTCTTATGAAATCCACCAGACCAGTACTTCAGTGCAACCCTATGGTGGAAGGATCAGAGGAAGTGCCTTAGCCCTCATCCACTGTCCTCTCTTCCCCTATTCCTACCTCCCTGCAGGTATTTCCTACCCCCCACGGGTTGGAGGTTCATGTCCGGAGAACCCACAGTGGGACTCGACCCTTTGCTTGTGAAGTTTGTGGCAAAACATTTGGCCACTCAGTCAGCCTTGAGCAGCACACTCACGTACACTCCCAGGTAGGTAGTGTGCAATGGGTAGAGGGAGAAGAGAAAATAATTTTTCTTCTTTCCCTTTCCATTCTGTCCCATCCTAAAAGAAACAACTCAGAGTGGGGGAAGGCCAGAAGAGGAGAGAGGAGACAGATGGGGAGACCTCTCTCACATCCATACCTCAGCCATCTTCATTTTTGTTATCTACCTCAGTTTGTCACCTTTCTACCAACAACACATCTCCTTTTCCTTCCCCCCAATCCACAGGCAGAAAGCTAGGACATACCACAGATGGCAAAACTCCAGATGTGGGGGCATTGGTCTGAGTTGCCAAGGCCTCAGGGTAGATTCTAGAAATCCTCAAAAATCAGTCAAAATAAGCAAAGCATATGTACAGCAAATACTGTCAGAACGTTTGCTTGTAACCCAGTGACACCCCTTCCTCTCTACCCCATGAAGATAGAAATGGGGGCCCTAATCTCCCAGGTCCCCAGTGTTCTCAAAGTCATCCCAATTGAGTCTCCTGTTCCTCAGGGGATCCCAGCTGGGTCCAGTCCTGCTCCAACGTTCACAATAAATGACCCTGAGGTCCCACCTGCACCTGACCCCCCGGGGCCCCGTTTCCTCCGGCAGGAGAGGAGCTTTGAATGTAAGATGTGTGGCAAAGCTTTCAAGCGCTCCTCCACCCTGTCCACCCATCTCCTTATCCATTCGGACACACGGCCTTACCCCTGCCAGTACTGCGGCAAGCGCTTCCACCAGAAGTCGGACATGAAGAAGCATACCTACATCCACACTGGTAAGCTGAGTATACCTACGCAAATGCCAAAACCCAGAGGGGTTCAGTTCTCCATGTTCTAGGGGTAGCATTATTTGTGGTGTCTGCTTCATACGAGACTGTTCTTCTTCACTCGAAAATGTTTCTGGACCTGACATTGTCAGGTGAGTGTGTGTGCTCAGAAGAGTACAACCTTTGATTAATATTGACCTCAGCCAAGGCATCTTGGAAAACCGAACTAACTGAGAAGAAGAACCAAAGTCATTATCCTGACTTCAGTTTTGTATCATTAATACCATTGCTCCCCAACACGACCTCAGAAAGAGAGGCTAAGTCCTAAGAAAAGGGGTACAAAGGCTAAAGATCAAGGAGAATTCAGTAATCTAGGAAAACCTAGAAACAGCAGTGCCTAGGCTTTACTGAGTTTCCTAAAACTGCCCCCTTCAACTTTTCTTTTTTTAAGGTTTCCATCTGTATTCAGACATCATCACTTCTTTCTCTGGGGATGGATAGCATTTTTCATTATAAATCCTTCAGAGTTGTCTTGGATTGTTGTATTGTGGAGAATAACTAAGTCATTCACAGCTGATCATCTCACAATATTGCTTTACTTTATGTCACTTTGCATTAGCCCATGCAAGTTTTTCTAGGTTTTTCTGAGAGCATCCTGCTCATCATTTCTTATAGTACAATAAATAGTATTCCATCCTAATCAACTTTTATTTTCTTGCAGGAGAGAAGCCTCACAAGTGTCAGGTATGTGGGAAGGCTTTCAGCCAGAGCTCCAACCTGATCACCCACAGTCGCAAACACACGGGCTTCAAACCCTTTAGCTGTGAGCTCTGTGCCAAGGGCTTCCAGCGCAAGGTAGACCTTCGGCGCCACCGGGAAAGCCAGCATAGCCTCAAATGAATGATGCTTCCTCATTTCAAACCCCAGCTGGCCAGGACCTCCCCTGCTGAATCTCCAAGAGGTTGGATGCCTCTGTACTTTGGGTTCTTCCAGTACTGAAAACGTTTTAGAAGAAAAGAGCACACACATAGAATGGGAGCCAGGTCACTTGGACTAGAGTCTGAGCTCTACCATTCACCCTATCTATCTCTTTGGACTTCACTTTCCTCATCTGTAAAATGAAGAGATTGGGTTAGGTAGTTACTAAAATGCTATTTTGGCCACCATTTTCTAGAGTAGTTTCCAGAACCTGAACTTGAACTGGACTTGGTCTACTTCAGAGAGATAGAGTTGGAATGAGTCAGAGATTGGAAGAGAGGCAGGGGGGAAAGCCTTTCCATCCTTTCTTTGGCTGCAAATTCATTCATTCATTCACTTGTTCATTCATTCATTCATTCATTCAACTACCATTTATTGAGTGTATTCTATGTGTAAGACTCTGTGATGGGAGCTGTTGAGGTAGTTTGGTCTTGATTTTTATATTCTTTTTTTCCAAAGAGATCATTGATGTGGCTCCTTAGTTCTAGTAGGGGACACAAGAGACCAGTCCTACCTAGCTGGTACAGTTCTCCATTAGGGCCCTAGCCCTTCTATCTAGGAGATAGAACCATGTACTTCCAACAGCAACTTTTGTGTTCTATATTCCGTCCTTTTGGGCACTGTAAAATAAAACACAAACTTAAGAAACTATGTGATTTCTAGAGTCTTTGTGTTTCCTGCATTTGTGGAGTTTCTTCTTTAGCTAAGGACCTAATGTTAGAGATATCCTGGGACCCTCATTCTTAAGACGACTCAGCCCCCTGGATTCCTTCTATACTTTCCTTCACCTTACCACCCATATTCTCAGTCTTTGTTTCTCTCCCACCATGACCCTGAAGACCTGTTATTTCTCAGGGAATACATCCTAAGATCTCCTTCAAAGTCTGAAGATCTATCTCCACCCCCACCCCCACCTGTGGCTATCAACTGGCATTTCAGGGCACTAAGCATGGGAAGGCCAAATATGCCTGGTGCCTTCCTCAGCCATAAATACAAATCTGGAGCCAGGGAGACAATGGGACTCTGAAGAATATTTCCATTCTTATCTATGATTTGCATGGGAGAGCATTCCTGAGTCTCTTGCCCTTACAATTCCAGATTCCCTGTGTGCTTCTGAACTCCATCATGTTAGGCTGAAAGCTGTGGGTGGACTGTATTCTCAGACTCCAAGTCTGGAGGTGACTAATCAAAAAAAAGGAGAAATGAAACTTATAGCATTAATTTCCAGGATTATCCCTGATCCTTCTTGCTGATAGGATGTTCCTTCCCAGGTCCTCTGCAGCTTTCTTCCCTGGGGTCTGGGCTAAGAAATCTCTTCAGTATAGATAACTTCTTCGATCCCACAGTCCATAAATCTGGATCCTGAGAATCTCTAGTCTGCCTCAGGTTTCTGAGCCTGGGGAAGGACTGGAATCCTGTCCCCCAGATTTACCTATCTCCAGTAAAGTCAGTAATACTAAAAGATCTCACTTGAGGAAGAATCTTAATGTACTGTTTTCTCTTCAGGGCCTTGGTATGCTCTAAATTCAGTCCTGGGGACCTAAGGAGAGTGAGTTTGAAGCTGAGACTTTGAAGATAATGGACCCTGATATAGGGAATGATGTGAAAGATGAGTTGAATTTCTTTTTTTTTTTCCTTTTGGAGGGCAATTGGGGTTAAGTAACTTGCCCAAGGTTACACGCTAGTTTTTTTGTGTGGGTGTTAAGTGTCTGAGGCCAGAACGAACTCAGGTCCTCCTTACTCTGGGGCCAGCGTTCTACTCACTGCACCACCTAGCCGCCCCTATACAGAGTAATTTTTTTTTTTTAAGGAATCGGGGTTAAGTAACTTGCTCAAGGTTACACGGCCAGTTATTTCTGGGTGATGCTGAGTGTCTGAGCCCGGGATTCGATCTCCAGGTCATCCCAACACTGGAGCCAGTGCTCTTACTCACTAAGCCACCTGGCCGCCCCAGATGAGTTGAATTTCAACAGATGAGAGATAGAGAATATTCCAGAAGAAAGAAATAGCATAATCCAAAGTATGGAGATAGAAAGTTTAGGTCACATTTGGGGAACAAGGAGTAGGTCAGTTTGAGTGGAATGTTTCCCATCTCAGATGACATGTTTTGGGGTTCCCTGGACCTTTTTAATCTGATTGATTAATTCATACTTTGTTAATAGAAGAAGACCAGATTGAGATCCTGAGGGCCTTCTCTGTTCTTTAAGAGTGTATTGGGGGGTGGCTAGGTGGCACAGTGAATAGAGCACCAGCCCTGGAATCAGGAGGACCTGAGTTCAAATCCGGCCTCAGACACTTAACACACACACACACAAAAACTAGCCATGTGACCTTGGGCAATCCCAATTGCCCTAAAAAAAAAGGCAAAAAAAAAAAGAGTCTATTGGAAACAAAGGTCCCATCTTTGTTTAACTCTGGAAGTAACTGCTGATGAAAATTTCAGGTCAAGTAGGAGTATAAGTGTGAACACACATTATAAGGGGGGGGGGTGGGTATGGATGTTTAGGAAAAGATAATACTTGGTCTCTGAAAAGAAGGCAGAACAAAGACTGTTTTATGATTTCAACTTGGATTATAGTTCCACCGGCTAAACATCTGTGATCTAATGTTGATTTGTTTTGACTCTTTGGGAGAATCTATCTTTTTATCCAGCATGAATTCCAAGCTCTGAGTTTTAGAGCCCCAACTACAAAGCTCTAGGATTCATTAAAACATGGGCTGATTAACTTAACTTTGATCAAGAAAACATTTACTATGTGTAAAGTACTGGGGTAGGTGGGAGTAAATACAGGTAGGTGGGAGGTAGGTTTGAGATACAATGGTTCCATAAGACATGGTCCATCTGCTTATGGAGTTTATAGTATCTAGTAGGATCTTGGTAAAGTAGAAAGACAAATTTATCTTTGCTCCCCAGATCTGAAGAAATAAGTAGAGCACATTCAAGGTACATAATATTTGGAGAACCCCCAAACCTCTTAACCATTTTCTTCTCAGTGCTAAGGAGACTATCAAAATCCCTTTATCCTGACTCTGGTCCTGCTCCTGTGAAGCCTAATTTAATTAGACTTTCCGTGGAGAGTGTGACCTCATAGAGACCCACCTGGTCCCTCTCTCCCACCATGCAAATTCTTTTAAGTTTGCTCTACTCTAAGACTGGTCTCTTCTTTCCCCCACCCTGATGGTCAATGGAGAAACCAGATAACCTAAAACCCAATCTGAACTAACCTCAGAGGGTGAAGAAAGAGTTCCTTGTCAGTTTTTCTTCTTAAAACCCAACCTTTCTTCCCCTTGCCCCTCCTTATAAAAAAAATCCTTTGTGGCAGCAGCAACAAAAGTCCTGATATTGCTTCAATTTTGTTTAACAAATAAGAAACATGCAAAGTAGATCCCTGCTTCCTGAGCCAGAGAAGGAAGGTTGTGTCTGTGTGTGTGTGTGTGTGTGTGTCTAGAAAAGAGATTGTATTGTATACTCTCCTAGTGGCATCTCTTGGTGTCCTAGAGACCTCAGGCCTACCTTGAACATAGACAAAATGTGTTCTGACTCTATCATCCATGGCAGAAAAATGACCAATAGCCACATTCGCATCTTGGACATCCTTTTCACTTTTCAGCTGGAATCCTTTCCCTTTAAAGTCTGAGCAGAAGGGACCTCAGCTGTCACAGACAATTCTAGGGAAAGTTGGAAATCATGGTAAAACCACAAAAGTGTGTCATGCCATTCTCTCTCCATACCACTCTCCTCCCCAAAGGGGAGTATTTCCAGGTGAAATTTAGTTAAAGTAACTATCAAGGGAAGCCCTGAGGGAGGAAAGAAGAGCTGAGAGAATAAGACCCTGTTACAGATTCAGGGGTGTGTGTAGAAAGCAACCCAGGGAGACCCGGGTTTGTGTTTGGCTCTGACACTTACAAGTGGAGTGATCACAGACAAAATCATTGCATCCTTTTGAGCCTAAGTTTTCTCATTTATAGAATGAGAGTATTATATTAGATGACCTCTAAGGTCTCCTAAAAGTCTATAGTAGGGAAGTTACCTGTAAGCCTTCACATACTCTAGAAATGTGAGCTATTGTTCCTACCAAGCAAATAGCCTATAACATAAGCTGAGCATATGTTTAAAACCTTGGGTCTTTTTTTTTTTGAAGGGGGAAAGCAAGGCAGTTGGGGTTAAGTGACTTGCCCAAGGTCACACAGCTAGTATATCAAGTGTCTGAAGTAGGATTTGAACTCAGGTCCTCCTGACTCCAGGGCTGGTGCTCTATTCACTCTGTCACCTGGCTGCCCCAAGGCTTAGGTCTTTGATGGCAGCCCCTAATCTATGATCTTCTTGTTGTATACCCTCTGGGCTCATATTTTCAACTTTCATTGGTCTAGCAGATTAGATTCCCCAGAGAGTACAATAATTATTGCCTTCCTCAGTATTCCAGGGGTAATCCTCATGGTATATGGGTGGCGTTTTTGATTCCTATGATAAATGAGCCCTCATTTGATATGTTTCCCAATATAGATCAGTTGGTTTTCATTAGTTTTTACAAAAGGGTACATATAGTCTGAGAAGGTATAGCAGTAGTTACAAAATAATCCTTCCAAAGTGGTAGATGTACTCTCCCCTTACATGCACAAAAGGAACTGGAACTGGACCTGGAAAAAGCGGATCCTGGTCCAGGGGATGAGTGAAAAGAGTGAGCTCAGCCTTAAATGACAAAGAATTGTGAAGCATACATGTGGACTGAGAAGTACTTCATGAATCTCTGCCCTGGGAATCCTTTTCCTCCTTTTCATAGTCTCCACTAAATTAAGTTCTGAGCGAGGTTCTCCTGATACCTGAGCTGCTGTCTTTGATCTCTCTGCCAGGTGCAATGTCTTAGCTGATGGTCAATCCCCTTCTGGGCTGGGTCAGGCACATCATTCAGCTCCTGTATGCTGGCTCCACACCAAGCTGGACTTCTATCGCTACCAGTTCTGCTTGTTGGTTGGCTTTAAGGTTTCTTCCAGTCTCACGATTTGCCTGAGCACCCCCTTCTCTGAACCAGGAAAGAATATACACAAAAGAAACCCAGGTGCTATACATTCATGGACACACTGTGGCAGGGTGAGAGATAGGACAGCTACTGTCCCTTTCCCCACCCACCTGCTGGTTCTTGCCTTGCTTATGTATTCATTAAGCTCCTACTATGTGCCAAATAAGTATTAGGGATATATAGAGAAAGGAGAAAGACAGTCCTGCCCTCAAGAGGCTTACAGTCTAACGGGGGAGACCCAAAGAACAATGTATAAACATGATATGTAAAGGATACATTGGAGATAATCAACAGGACGACACTAACATTAAGGAGCATTGGGAAAGGCTTCATGCAGAGGATGAGACTTCAGCTAAGACGTGAGGGAAGACAAGAGAACAAGGAAATGGAAATAAGAAGGTAAATACTTCCGGGCATAGGGGACAGCAAATGAAAATTCCTAGATTTGGGAGATGGAGTATATTGCATGCAGAAGAACAGCAAGGAGGAAATTATTTCGGGGGTGTGTGGGAGGGGAGGGGCAGGGTGTAATGTGTAAAAAGATTGGAAAGGTAGGAAAGATTCATATTAAAGAGGACTAAAAAACCTCACAAGAAGCCCCTTCCTGGCAGAGGATTTTATATTTGATTCTGTAAGCAATAGGGAGCTAGTGGAGATTGATTGAAAGGGGGAGAGGGAGAAACATGGTTAGAATTGTGCAACACTTTTTAAACTGTGGGTTGCAAACCTCACAGGAGGTTGTGAAAAATTTGGCAACAGTAAAAGGTTTCTAAACACGCAACGACCAAAAAATAATTAAAAATCAAATGAGTAATAAATCTGAGGTGTTTCTGGTGCGTACTTGTATCTCCCCACTTCACTGCAGCCTTGGTCCAGAACACAAAGCACACACACTTTCCACTGTGCATGCCCTCAGGCCACACAATGTCAATAAACACTGCCCAAACATGAAAAGGCACCACGAAGTAGAAAAAGTTTAAGATGCCCTGTGGGAGAATCAGTTTGATAGCCGTGAATGGACCAGAGTAGGGAGACGCAGCAGATGTGACTAAGGTGGAAGCAGCATCAGAGGAGGCAAGGGCAGACACATGAGAGAAGTCACAAAGAAACAGAACTGGGCAGCTGATTCAACTGATTCAGTATGAGAGTGAATGGAGAATAATACCTATATTTTTGAGCCTGAGTGACTAGGAGGAGGATGGTAACCTGTACAGTGATAGGGAAGGAAAGGTTTCAGGGAAAAGATTAAAAATTCACCTTTGGACATATTGAGTTTAAAATGTCCATGAGGCATCCAGTTTGAAATGTCCAATATGAATTTGGAGACATGAGATTTGAGGAAAGAAGAGATTAACATTAAAGATGGACAAATAAACCCAAGAATCACCCGCACAGAGATGATAACTGAATCCATGAGAACAGATGAAATTGCCAAGTGAAATGGTATGGGAGGAGAAGAGAAGAGCCAGGATCAAGCCTTGGGGAACACTCTAGGTTAACAGGAGAGACCAGATCAAAGTACTGTAATAGGAGTTCCAGAGACAGCCCTGCTAGCTGGGAAATATTCCTAACCTTTGAGGACTTAGCAGCAAGAGGAAGAGGACAGAAATCAAAAGGCCCTGTTTGAATAAGGCACCAAGGGACTGAGGAAGATTAGATATACCAAAGGACCTCAGTAATATGGCTAGTGGAGTTATAAACAACTTTTCATCACACTTTTGTGTATTAGGAGGACTAGAGCGTCACAGAATCTCAGAGCAAGAGGTCGATGATAATTTAATATAATTTATACTTGGATGGGAATCTCCTCTACAACATCCTGAAAAGTGGTCATCTAGCCTCTGTTTGGAGAGCTAGGTGATGCAGTGGATAGAGCACCAGGCCTGGAATCAGGAAGACTCACCTCCCTGAGTTCAAATCCAGCCTCAGACGCTTACTATCTCTGGGACCCTGAGCAAGTCACTTAACCCTATTTTCCTCAGTTTCCTCATCTGTCAAATGAGGAGGAAATGGCAAACCACTCTGGGATCTTTGCCAAGAAAATCCAAAATGGTCATGAAGAGTCAGACATGACTGAAAAAAGTGAACAACAATAAGCCTCCATTCACCAGTCTATCCAATTTTTAGCTAGCTCTTACGGTTAGTACGTTTTTCTTTATATCCAGATAAACTATGTCTCTCTGCAATGTCCACCTCTTACTCTAGGTTCTCACGACAGAAGTCAAGCAGAGCAAATGTAATCTTTTATTCCTTACTTCAGTATCTTGTTACTCATCCATTTTACAAGCATTCATTTTTGTGGAGTAATGTTAAGGGGACCTGATGGTGATCAGGCTGTTTAACCTTTCCTACTGATTGGTTGCATAGATGCAGTTTTCTATGTAAATACTCATTATACACTATAGGAAATAATATCAAAGGATCTCTAATTGTCTCTATATTTTTGATAGCTTTGAGTCCCCACTCAGAGATAGCTCTTCTTGAAAAATAGCTTAGAGGTAGATTTATCTTGATATCTTCTCTGGATATGTTTCCCTTCTCAGTTGATTCCTTCCTACTGTATTCCCAATAAATACAATCTCTATTAGAAACTTTCCATATTTAGCACCATTTATAATGACAAAGTCAACATTTAAAACAAAGAAAGGTAAATCTACTTTCTCTTCCATAAATTATTAAAGAAGACTAAAAAAAAATTGATTCTGTAGGCAACAGGGAGCTACTGAGGATTGATTGAAAAAGGAAGAGGGAGAAACACGACCAGAATTGTGCAACACTTCTTAAGCTGTGGGTTTAACCTTCCATAATCAGAGGAAAAGGCTTCAGGCTCCTATAAAAAACCCTAAGGTTGGAAAGGAGATACAGGTTTACTACTTTGGGGGAGGCTAGAGGTATCAGCCACATGGTTTTTTTCCTGACATATCTTGAGGCCATTTTCTTCTTGTTCTAGGCTATCTACCTGGCATTAACAATAACTCACTACTAGAGTATGCTAAGGCTGGCAAATATCATCCCTAACCATAAGCTTTTAGATTTTGACCTGGAAGCAGTAGTGTGCTAGTAAATATTTAACAGCTGGATCTCCAGGAAAAAAATATGTAGGACACACTTTTAAATTTAACCTGCATTATTAACATTTTTTTCCCATTACTTTCTCATATTGAAAATCAGCAAAACAATAGTTTGAGCTCTGCTTTGTAGAATTTCCCTATTATGGAGGAGTAAATGCTTACCCTGAAAAATGACCATCCATTAGGTACAGAAGCTTCTTCAAGCTGGCTCTAGAAACTCCTCATTTTACAGATAAGGAAACTAAGGCTCAAGAACTTCCTTTTGGTCACTCAGCTTGTATCAGAATCAAATGCCAACCCAAATCTCATAGTTGATTTCTATATATACCTCTGACCCTCCATCACTGACTCTGCCAATACATCTGCCCTCAGTTTTGCCTGGCTACTTATTGAACCCCGTTCTTCAGCTCCATGTGACTTTCAACAGCTTCTCTCTCTCCAGCTCCATGTTTCTTCTGTTCATTTAATTCTTCTGCTGGTTCGGTTCTTCTCTGAACCTCTCTCCTGAACTCAGTGCACATACAGCATTGCCTTTGAAAAGTCATCCTGAGGCAGGGGTGTATGTATTGTGGAGTCAGAGGGAACTAGCTTTTCAGGAAAGATTGTTCAATTTTCAGCATGTGCATTCACATTTTGGAAATCAGAAAATTCTATAAATCAGGGCTTGATTTCTTGTTTTGCTAATTGTTTAGATTTAAGAAAGGAATGGGGAAAATATTAATAATTCAGATTAAAGATAAAAGCTGCCACATGTTTACATTTTCCTTCTGAAGCCTAATGTTAAACATTTAGCAACATGTCCTTGAACCTGGGGTATCTTCATCTTATTGTTATTCCTCTTTTGATTCACTCAGGAGATTAAATCAAACCTCAGAAAAGGATCATCTGGTTGGTTAGTTGAATGCATCATACCTCTTTTCTGGGATCAGGTCAGGGAAAGTACATTCCCTCCCACCCCTACCTTTATGTTTCCTGCCTATATAGTGGGAGCCACAGGGCAGCCTCAGGCAAGGATCATAGTCTAGATAGGAAAATAAGAAACACACAAAATAAACTACTGAAATACAAGACAAAATGTGGTAAATGCATGAGAAGTACAAACAGCAAAACATGAGATTGAAAAGGAAGGAGAGATCCTTTTTGGCTGGGATAATCAGGGAAGACTTCTTGGAGAAGGCAGTGCTTAAAAAAAATTTTTTTTTAATAATGATTAGGAATTGTCTAGCTGCAAACTGAAGATGAATCACTTGAGTCACTAAGCTATAGAAAGTCACTAAGTGTCTCTCTTGATGATTCCTTTTGATCCTCTGAGGACAGCATAGATGGAGTATAGAAAAGTGGGAGGCATCCCTCCAAAAAACAATATTTAGCAGTTAGGGGTAACCAAAAGTCAAATACAATTCAAATATAATAGGTGCTAAGTGGGTTTCAAGGGGTTCTGCCTGAAAGGGATTCCAAAAAACTTGTGAGCATGAAAGGCAATGAAAGGAAAACTAGAAACTGCAGCTAATAAGTGGTTGAGGCAGGATTTGCAGATCTCCTGACTCTAAGACCAAGGCACCTTGAAAGAGGTGGCCACAGTGAGCAAGGGAGTTTAGGAACCTGTCTTAGCAATTCCCAGCAGAGACCAGATAGCCGAGTACCTTTCCTGGTACTCAGTTTTTGGAGAGAACAGCAGTAGCTTGTGCCTCCCAGCCTTTTTCCACCCAGGACCTGGCATCCTAGGAATGGGCTCAAGCTGCTTTATTGAGTGGGTTTGCCTACTCTGTGCTTGGACTAACAGCTTTGCTGTGCTCCTTGGTTGCCATCTGGAAAAGGAGGCACAGAAAAACAAGTCTCAGGACAGTTGTAATCAGGGAGGGAAAGAAAGGAAGAGGCAGGAAGACTAACTTCCTGTGTTTACCTTGATGGAAATTGATTTCCTCATCTATCAAAAAGGGATAATGAATTAGATGATCTCTGAAGTCCTTTCTCATGTTAACATTTACGATTTTTTGAACGTTAGCTGGGTCAGAGGACAACAGGGCAGGGAAAATCTGAGGAAGGGGGGAGTTGCTGAATGGCCTGTAGGTTCAGGTTTAGGCTGATAAGTTTATCAAAGTGTACCGGCTGCCAACTGTCAGCTTGGAGAAGGCAGGCAAGCCCGGGAAGGAAAACAGCTCCTGGGTACCTGATAGGAGCTTGAATGTGTTATCAGGGGCTTGGTGGTGTAAAAGAGAGGGAGAGGGAGAAAAAGAGAGGGAGAAAGAGGTACAGAGAACACTTTCCAACCTCTTCATTCAAGCAGCAGATAGACTGGCAGGAAGACACAGTCTGAAGTTCCTCTGTATGCTTCCCATTCCCCATCCCCCCCATCTCTGTAGCTACTGCAGAGATGGACTGCAAGTCAGACCCTGACTTCATTCTCAATCTGCTAGGCACTTTTGGGGCCCAGTGCAAATACCCTGACTGTTTTTTATCTCTCCTGCCAGGCTTAACTATAGATTCCATCTATTAAAATGCCCCCATACCATTGAGACCAGAGAGGCAGGGAAATCCTCCAAATGTCAGAGAAACGAATACACAGAAATCATCTAGGAGAGGTCTATTTCATTTATGTCATCCTACCCAATCTCAGTCAAACAGGGGGTGGTGTGTGTGTGTGTGTGTGTGTGTGTGTGTGTGTATGGGGTATCTGTCCTCTTCTTAAAAAGATGACCACATCAAATCACTAGACTCTTTTCCCCCCACTGTCTGACAACCCTCAGAATCGAGACCTCTTCATCCTGCTATTTCTTAACTCAATAACCTTGAGTAAATCACTTTTGTCTTTTTAAGCCTCAGTCTTCTCATCTGCGAAATAAAAAAGGGGTTGGACTAGAAGACCTTTAAGGTGTCCGGTTCTAAATTCTATAACCCTATGACCTTCTTCACATATATCCTAATTACCTCAGACACGAGGGCTTTCTGAGCCCTTTTAAGGGCTGCTCATCCACCTTTGGTGTCCACCTTTATCAAACTCTCACCCAGGGCTCCAAGGAGCTGTAGCATAAACAGCTGCTACACTCCAGCAAAACCATCTCAGCAGACTGGCTAAACCAGGTTGAGAGTAACTAATATGTCTCAAACCTGTCAGTGAGTTAGGAAGATGTCTACCCCAAGTAAAGACTTTCCCTATTGGAATGGGTGGATGAGAATTTGTTTCAGTTGCCATGAACGCAGCCAAAGCAGGTGCTGTGTGTGGGGCACTTAGAGCTTGGTCAGACAGCTGAGACAACAAGGTCATCCAATGCACCCCAGGCCATCACCAGTTATCTCGACTTTTGTCCTGCTCCTGGACTTCTATGACTCTGGAAAAGAGTGAGGTTGATGACTTTGTGCAACTCTGCCTCACTTAAACCCAATTCACAAGCAAGTCATACATGTATGTATCTCTTTATACATGGCATTTCAATAAAACGTATCCATTGTGTGACCTTTGGTAATAGAATTACACACAAAGATTTCATACTGTTGTATAATAAAACTACCAGCTGGCTTTAATCTGAATATGAATTGATTGTGATATGAACTAGTTGTAGGACACCTAGAGAAGTCACCTCACCTTTCCAATCTTCACTTCCTTCATTTGTAAAATGTGGAAAAGACTATTTGCATACACTCCCTACTTCAGGGGGATTTGTAAATAAAACACTTGGTCATGCTTAATATGCTAGTTATGGGAACCTGAGTTATTATTCAATTCAATTCAACAAACTGTCCAGCCTCAGACACTTAAAACTTACTAGCTGTGTGTCACTTAACCCCAAAATGCCCTACCTTCTCCCCTCAAAAAAAGTCAAATTTTGGGGTGGCTAGGTGGCACAGTGAATAGAGCACCAGCCCCTGGAGTCGGGAGGACCTGAGTTCAAATCTGGCCTCAGACACTTAACATTTACTAGCCATGTGACCTTGGGCAAGTCCCTTAACCCCAATTGCCCACCCCCTCCCAAAATAAGCAATTCAACAAACTGCCAGTAACAGGGGATACAATAATAAAAATGAAAGTTTTCCTCCTGATCCTAGGGTCTTGTATTCTATTGGGGAGATCCAAAAGTGTGGGTTACTAAGTAAATAAGTGTAAACAAAGTAATTACAGGAGCTAGTGGGTGTTAATTTCAAGGGACAAAGAAAATCAACTCGAGCATTTATTAAGTGCTTACTATAGGCTAGACAGTGCTTAGATATCACTTGGAATACAAATACAAGCAGCAGAAAGATATTCTCTGCCCTCAAAGAACTTACATTCTACTGCTGGAAGATAATATATTTATAAAAGCTGAAAAAGAAAAGGGAAAAAGCATGGTAGAGAAAGCAAGGGTGCAAGTAACCCAGAGAGGAATGAAGATACAACTGACACAGATGTCCTCCTTAAAATGGAAGTATTTGGAGGAACCAGTCAATCATAACTAGTCAATTAAGCCATTTGGAGGAGGCAACAGAGGTAGAGGATACTTCCAGTGTGAGAAACTGTAGGGGCAACCACACTGGCCTACCCAGGATGGCTGCTAGCACAGTTTCTTTGATCTGCTTTACTAGGAAAGATAGTTGTTTAAAGGGTCAACAATCCTTTTAAATTACATTCACCAGTTCGAGGGAAAAGTCACCACCCCGAACTTCAGAGAAAATACAAATAGAGAAAATACAAGCAGAGAAATAAAGACTAACAGACATGGCTCTGACTGCCTGAATCAAAGCAATATTGTTACACACTTTACATACATCCCTGGATTAAGAGAGCCTTTACGTCTGAGCAGTCAGGGAGCTCTGAACATACAGCCACTCAGAATCTCGAGCACCAAATCAGAAGATCCTTCTCATAAGTGAGCCCCTAAAGCAAAATGCCAACTCAGAGTATATATACACTTCTCAGAGTCAGACAGCATCACAACCCTGTTGACTCAGTGCCTAATTAGAAATTAGAAAAGGTTTTGTGAAAGCCTTCCTACAAGCAAGTCTCCCCTAAGCAAGCTTCCCTTAATGGGCTCCATGTGAGGCCTATAAATGGGTGGGGAAGATCATATATCCCATTAACATTATAGAAACCAAGGGGTAGAATGAACTTCCAGAGTGAAGAGATTTCTGTGCAACCTGGAGAGGAAGAAAAGTCTTTATATATAGGAGTAGGCACCTGAGCTGTGCCTTGAAGGAATCTGGGAATTCTGTAAGCCACAGGGAAGGAAAGAATAAATTCCAGATGACTGGGATATTTGTACAGAGACTCAGAGGTGGGAAATGTTATATGCTGTAAAGGAAACAGCAGGCCAGTTGGATAGGAACAGAGAGTTCTTGAAAAGAGTTAATTTGTAATAAGATTTTAAAGGTAAATGGAAGCCATATTTTTGGAGGGAATTAAATACCAGGTTGAGGGAAAGTATTTGGAATATTGTTAAATAAGTGACATTCAAAATGTCAAAACTGTATCTGGTATTTGAATAACATAACTGGATTTTAAAGCCTCAAAGGAAAATGTTATTGAGGTGCAAAGATATCAGAAGTATGGTTTTGAAGCTAAACCAACAAAATCTGTAACCATGTTAAAGTAAAACAGTAAGTGACACAAATTGTCCTGATACTTATTAACTGGGAAACAGGACTTCCATCTCAATAAATATGTTAAGTGCCTTACATGTGGTGAGTGCAGAGGGATTCACTTCAATGTTCTGATGAATCTGTGAGCTCACATGGTGATGATTGGAGGTGGTACTCTCTCCACAGATTCCTACTGCAAACCCTGCAGACCTCTTTCTATGCTATTCTAATGTATATCTTCCTGTAAGACCTTCATAGAGGATCTACCAACATGCTGAAAGACTTCCTCTGCTTCTTTTGCTATGTTATGGGTGTCAGTGCAGCGCTGAAGCTGTTCATCCATCATCCCTCAATCTTTCTACATGACCAGCACACCTCTTTTTCCAGTCCTGTATGTCCTACACATGAGGGAGATAAAACAATGAAAGGTAGAGTGTAGAAACAACTGCACATGTCAGTCCATAGTAAGCAGTTCCAAAAAAAATGCTTTGAAAAAAGAAGGAACCAGTCAATGTATGAGGGCATATGGGAAGACACAGTATCTGATACACTTTTGGCAGATTTCTGAACTTGAAAACCATTCAAATGCTACTGAGAATTTTTCAGTAAAGGTTATTAAATTATTTATCTTTTCACCCAGTGATCTTGCTATTAATGAAGCATTAAATAAATACTTTAAAATGTTTAATTTTATCTTTCATTTTAGATCACCATCATTTACAAATATATCCTTCATCTATTCCTTATTTGGTAAGACATCCATTAAACTGTGAGTTTCTTGAGAGCAGGGTAGATGTTTTTGTCTTTCTTTGTACTCCCAGTGCTTAACTTTGTGCCTAGTATAGAACAGACTATAAATGCTAGTCAACTGACTGATTCTCTGACATTCCTTGAAAGAAAGAATAAAAAAGCAAAATTAACTAATACATCTCTGGAATCTGACAATATATGTAATATTCTACACTCATAGCCCTGCCCCTTAAAAAAAGGGAGGGAAGCACATTTTTGCATCCCATCTATGGGATTAAGCTTCAATGATTATTCATAAATCACCTATTACGTGCCAGGCACATCATAATTCCTGCTAGGTCCTGGGAGAAAATACAAAAATGAGGCAGTCTCTGTCCTTAAAAAGTTTATGTTTAGTAGAATTGTGAGTTGGTTTAACCATTTGGGAAAGCTATTTGGAATTAGGTAAGCGAAGTGACTGAAATATTCATATCCTTGGAGCTACACACTCCACTGCTAGCATATACCCCAATGAAGTCAATGACAAAAAGAAAGGCCCCATTTATACCAAAACATTCTTAGCAGCCCATTTTTTGGTAGCAAAGAACTAGAAACAAAGTAGATGCCCATCAATTAGGGAAATGCAAAGCAAATTATGGTACATCAAGGCAATGGGATATTACTCTGCTCTAAGAAACAAGGAACATGAAGAATTTTAAGAAGCCTGGAAAGACTTGTGTGAACTGATATAAAACTGACCAGGAAACCAGCATACATGACCTTGAGCCCTATGAGAAGACACCTCCACCAATTCCTTTTTAAAAATGTGTATGGGAATGTGTCCATAACTTACAATATTGAATATAATGCCAGACTTTTAAAAAAAAGACTGTAGAATGTTTTTCCCCTTCTTTTTTCTATTATTATAAGTGATGGCTGTCTTGGAGTGGGGGGAATTACAGTGGAATATATAGGTGATATAAAAATGAATGATATCAATAAAATTTAATTTTTAAAAAGGAGCTTATACTGGGGTGGCTAGGTGATGCAGTAAATAGAGCACCAGCCCTGCAGTCAGGAGGACCTGAGTTCAAATTCAGCCTTAGACACTTAACATTTACTAGCCATGTGACCTTGGGCAAGTCACTTAACCCTAATTGCCCTGCATTCCCCCCTCCAAAAAGCAAAAAAAAAAAGGAGCTTATAATCTACTGAGGGATATAATATACTTACAGAGAAGTACAGACAACATGTAGAAAACATTAATGCATAGTGATGGGGAAGGACACTAAAAACTGGGGGAACTGGAAAAAGACCCTTAGGAGTCTACATATAGCACAAGGAGGTCAAAGACAGAACAAAAAGTCCTATTTATGCTAAAAATATTTGTAGTTGTAGTTCTGTGATAGCAAAACATTGGGGCGGAAATTTCCAAAGTGCTCCCTGATTGGGGAATGGCTGAAAAAATTATGGTACTGTAATGAAAAGGAATATTATGGTGCCATAAAAATGACAATAAGGAATTCAGAGAAGCATAGGGATTTTATCATTCTTTGCACTTGTCTCCCCAATGCTGAGCATAGTAGCTCAGAGTAGGTATCTAATAATGCACAGAGTAGGTATCTAATAAATGTTTGCTTGCTTGATTGAAGTGATGCAGAGTAAAGAAAGCAGAACCAAGAGGAGAATATGCAGTGTTGTCTCTTCCATTAGATTGTGCAATCTTATATCTTACATCTCTTCTTAGTCCCTTCAAAAACAGGAACTATATGTTGCCTTCCTTTGTATCCCCAGCACATAACACAGTGTCTGGCACATAGTAGGGGCAAATGTTTATTGACTGACGTAACTGCAATCATGTAAATGAAAAACAAACGCCAGAAAACAGCTAAACTCAAATTCAGCATAATGACTACTCTTGGGTTGGGAGCATGGACATGAAATACATTTTGCTCCTCTTGTTAAGGAGCTGGAGGACCACAGAGGTGGAATGGTACATATGCTTTTAGATGTAGTCAAAAGGCTTAACCTTTTCTTTGTTACAAGGGAGGGCTCAATGGGGGCAAAATTGGGAAAGGGGAAAAATCTAAACGGTATCTTAAAATTTTGAAAAGATGTATATGAGCTTACAATGAATGTTTGAGACATTCATGTTCTTAAAAACTGTGGGTTTAGCAACATAACTTCAGTTCAGATAAGCATAGTGGTTATCAGAATGTATGTATGTCTTATCAAAACACCCACAGCTTGGAAAGAGGGCAGGATTTGGAGTCACATGAACTTGGTTCAATCCTGATGCTACTACTTATAACCTGTATGACCTGGGCAAGTTCCTTAATCTCTTCGGCCTCAGTTTACTCATCTACAAAAGTAGTATGTTGAATTAGACGTTTAAGGTCCCTTCCAGGAGAGGGAGTTGTAATACAAACAACTGACAGAACCAAGAGATGATTGTTTCCCCTATCCTAGTTGGTCTTGACAAATGCCCAAATAAGTGATCAGAAAAAGGCTAGGAATCCTGTTCTTAATGAATACCCTGCTCTAGGCAAAACAGAAGAGGTCATAGTAGAGGTAGGGGTAGGGGTGGGAACTGGGTCATCAACCCTCTGACAGCTGTCACCATAGTCTTTCCAAGCTGGAACTTTGAACTATTTATGTGAGCTGTGACTTTAGACTTCCTCCCAGATCATTTAAAAATAAAGAGAGTTATCATACTCTCTCTATATTAGGGACTCTGACATGATTTCTAAGGGAGGACTAGGCTAAGAGTTTTCTCCCTAAAGAGGCCAGAACTTATCTCTTTGCTCAGTTGGGGAGCAGGAAGGGAAGAGACCACGGTGGGCAGCTCTTCCTGACCCAGAGGCCTCCTTTTGGACTGATGAGGGGGAAGTGGTCACTGACTCAGGGCATCAATCACCCTCCTTTCCCCACTGGCTGTGGTTGCCCACCCTGCTCTGGTGGGATTGGAAATCAGTCAGCCAAAAAGACAGCTTGGGGAAGCATATGGCAGGACTGACTTGTCCCTATTCTGTTCCCAAGTTATGTCCTTTGTGGGGAACTCCAAGAAGTAAAGGATGAGAATAAGAGTGAGCATTCTAAGGGGCTTTGAATAAGTGGAGAAAGCTGAAGGAGAGGAAGCAGTATATCCATATATTCCATATACATACACCACCCCCAAATATTCTTGGAAGAAGTGACAGAACTCAGGATCATAAAGGGGTGGGGGTGGAGATAGGGAATTGTGATCATGGCATGAGAATATTCTGGTGACATTCTAAGCCAGGGAGGTCTTTCTGGAGAATAGAGAGGAACACTCTCTGGGTTTTTTAAGAAGCTGACTACCAGGCGGATTTATTACAATGATACTTATCAATAGATTCCAGCTTTGTTAGCTGTTGATGGGAGTATCTATAATTAAATCAATGTACAGTAGAAAGGAGTCAGGAGACCTGGGTTTAGTTCTAGCTCTTTAACTAGGGGTGTGAGCTAAGATAAGTAATTTCCCCTCTTCTGGTTTTAATTCTTCCATCTGTAAAATTAGGGATTTGGATGAGGTTATTTTGGATAACTTTAGATCCAGAGTTCTTCCACTTCTGATATCCCATGATCTGTTTCTTTCCTGCTCCCATTCTATTTTCTTTTTTTCATTATTATTAATTTGTTTGTTTCCTTTTAGTTTACAGGATTCAATTCTCCCATTCTATTTTCAAAGGTCCCTTCAATCTTTGACATTAAAAGTCAAAATCAGCATCCTCCCAGTTATCTGGGCTAAAAAGCTAGGCCTTGAAACTTTTAGACACTCTCTAACTCTCCATATCTAATTTGTTACCAATTCCTAATGATTTTACCTTTGAAACATCTTTTATATGCACCCACTTATCTCCACAGACACTGCTAACACTCTGGTACAGGACCTCATCACCTCACGAGTGGATTCTTGCACTAACCTTCTGGTTGGCTTCCCTGACTCATCTTACACTTCAGTCTATCTACACATCCAGCTATCAAATTGACTTTCTTAAAGTGCAATTCTGACCATGTTACCCTCTGCCCCTTAATTCAATAAACTCTAGCATCTCCTATTGCCTCCAGGATCAAATATGAAGTCCTTTGAGCTTTTAAAACCCTTTATAACCTGGTCCCTTCCTTCCTTTCCAGTTTTTTTATACTTTACTCCCTTCCACATACTCTTCAATCTAGTGAAACTGCCTCCTTGCTGTTCTTTAACAGGCCACATTCCATTTCCTCATTTTGTGCATTTTTACGGGCTGCCTCCCTCTCTGCCTGGAATTCTCTCCTTCCTCTCTACACTTCTGGCTTCCTTCAGGTCTCAGCTAGAGTCTCATCTTTTGCAAGAAATCTTTCTCAGTCTTCCGAATTTTAGTGACTTTCCTGTGAAATTATGTCCAATTTACTCTGTACATATCTTGTTTTCACATAGTTATTTGCAGGTTGTCTCCCTCATTAGACCGTGATATGAGCTTTTGAGAGCAGGGTCTAGGTTTTTTATTTGTTTGTTTTTTCCTTTCTTTGTAATTTCAGAGTTGAGCACAAGGCCTTGGTACTTAATAAATTCTTGTTGAGTTGACCAGAGCTTAATGTTCCTGCCAGCTCAACATTCTATGTTTTGAGATCACCTTCAGCACTGATACACTGATATTCTTGTGCTGAGGTTTCTTCAATCTTTGGCATTCTAGGTTCTAAGGTTCCTTCCAGCTCTGACATGTTGAAGGCCATGTGTGAACAGCCTTGAGGCTGCAGGTTCCCCACCCCTGTTGTAGACTGTTGATCCCAAATTAAGTCTCAGCTGTGAGGATCATTTCTAAACTCTTCCATGTAGCCACTAACTCAGGCTCCTGCCTTAGCAGTTCTGTCTAGGGAGCACATGGCCATGAACTTAAAAGTCAAAGACAAATATGCCTAAATTGTCACTGATACAATAGAAAGAGGGCTGGATTTGGGATCAGAGATTCTGGGCTCCCCACTTGGCTTTGCTGATTACTACCTGTAATCACTTTGCTAATTGCAATCTGTACCTTGGACAAGTCACCTTGCTTCTCTAGGTCTCAAGTACTCATTCATAAAATGAGGGGCTTACCTTTCAGATCTCTTCCAGCTCTAATCTATCATCTTTTGATCTTTATGGTCATGTTACCCTTTTATGGTAACCACAGACAAAGGGATGCTCCCTAGCCTGCTCCCCTTCCTCTTCCTCACCTTCCAGATCCTACCTAGGTTGTGGTGGGGAGAGCCCAATCTGGTGACTTGACAGTAGGGCCCTTCCTAAAGGCATAGCTTCCCAGGTGCCTTCATTATTTTTTTAGTTTTCATCTACCCCAGCTGGGAGGCCTGACCAGAGAGTAGGAAAGCACTGAAGAACATGGACTTGATATTAAGGGGCTCAGCAATCCTAGCTGAAAACTGGAGTCAGGCCAGAGTTTCTTTTCCTAAGCCTGTCTTTAAAGACCTTTGTGCATGGACTCTGACAGGCTTTATCACTGCCCCACAGCTGTCTCTGTCCTGTCCAACACCTCCTACCACCATCTCCTCCTAAATGATTCAGCAAATCTCTTTCCCTTCCCCCTCCCTCCCCAGAGAAAAGAACAAGGGTGAAAAAAATCACAATGTCAGATTACAAACCCTCAACTGAAGGAGCAGACCCTTCTAGAGGAGAGAAAAGGGTTCTACTTCCCCTCAGGTACCCAAGGGCTTTAAAAAGCCCAGCCAGACATCAGCAGCAGGTCTGAGGCAGAGAAGGACAGGCAAGGCGGAAGTAGAGTCGAGAAGGAAGATATGTTCCTTCACCAAGGACCTGAGGACTGGCTGCAAAATTGAGAGATCTGTGCAGCAAAGCTAGCTAAGGACAAAGAGGAACCATCTAAGTTAGGCCTGGTGTTGCCATCCAACCCCAGGCCAAAAAGGGAGAGTAAGAAGGGTGGGGTTCCCCTCTCAGAAAGCATCTGGGCACCAGGCAGATAGAAACTGGGCAGCAAATGGATTCTGACCTCAACTCACAGGGAAACAGCTCTCAAATACCCTAGTCTTGTTCTCCCAAAGCATTTCTATGAACCGTGGCTGAGGTGCAGCCACTCCTGAGGCAGCGTAAAGTGAGGTTGTCCAGTGAGTTTAGAAGCCCATTGTCTGGAAAGAATTATGGTGGGGGAAGAGAGTTCCTAAGGAGCTAGGCTAGTTTGGGGGAGTCAGGGCTGTACCCCTTCACTCCCTCCCCCAAATGAGTATGCTAACTCTGTCTGAAGAGACAATGTGTTTCACAGTTAATGGAGACTAGGAAATCCTTCTAGGGAAAGTCTGGGTTTGGGGCTTATCAGTTCTGGAGGCTTTTCAAGGAGAAATAGGTCTCATAGAGAAGGCCTGCTTTTCTAACAATGTGATCAGTTCCTTCTCCATAGCTGAGATAGATGTGATTTTAGCCCAGACCTTGGGTCCTGAAGTGGTAGCAGGCCCATTTTGTTGCTGCGATTTCCTCTTTTAAACTGAGCAAAGGGAGGTCAGGTTTTTGGGACTTCCAGGGAAGTTGGTCATAATACCACAGCAACCACTACTTCAAAAACAAACAACAATAACAACAACAAACTAAATAAAACAAAAAATGTAAAAAGGTAAGTTGGTCTGTGAGATAAATTCAAGTTATTCTTCCCAGGAAACCATCATGAAATCTAAAGTAGAACTAAACTAAGTCAATGTCAATGGAACAAATGTTTGTATAGGTACTGTAGGATAGGAGGAAGACATAATGACAAATAAGAGACAAATTTAGCACAGTGATGAATAGTGAGTGTTCAATAAAGGTTGGTAGAATTAATGAAGGTTTCTGTCCTCCTGGAACTCACAGCCCAAGTTGGGGAGATAAGTAACACCCCAAAATATTAGTACTACGTAACTGGACATTCTTACTCTGCTACTAATTTGTGGTGTGACTTTGGGCCCTTCACTTCCCTGCTTTGGGACTTCATTTTCCAAACTGTACAATGAAGGAATTGGAATCAAATATTTCTTTTTTTTTCTCTTAATAGTATTTTATTTTTTTTCCAATTACATGTAAAAATAGTTTTCAACACTTACTTTTATAAGACTTTGAGTTCCAATTTTTTTTCTCCCATTCTCCGCTCTGACTTCCCCAAGACAACAAGAAATCTGATACACATGTACAGTCATATTAAACATATTCCCATATTAATCATGTTGTGAAAGAAGAATAAGAACAAAAGTAGAAAAAGTGAAAAACCACAAGAAAGAAAAAAAAGTGAAGATAGTATGCTTTGATCTGCATTCAGACTCTATAGTTCTTTCTCTGGATGTGGATAGCATTTTCTATCATGTCTTTTCAAATTGTCTTAGATCATTGTACTGCTGAGAAGAATTATGTGTATCATAGTTGCTGTTACTGTGTATAATGTTCTCCTGGTTCTGTTCACTTCAGTTAGTATCAGTTCATTTAGGTCTTTCCAGGTTTTTCTAAAGTCTGCCTACTCATCATTTCTTATAGCACAATAGTATTCCATTACATTCACATACTTTTCTTGTTCAGCCATTCCTCAATTAATGGGCATCTCCTCAATTTCCAATTATTTGCTCGACAGAAAGAGCTACTATAAATATTTTTGTATAGGTGAGTCCTTTTCCATTTTTATGATTTCTTGGGGATACAGACATAGCAGTGGTATTATTGGATCAAAGGATATCAAAGGATATGCACAGTTTTATAGCCTTTTGGACATAATGGAATCAAATATTTCTAAGGCCTTTTCAACTTAAAGATTTTATAATTTATTTATTTTGAAGTTTTATGAGCACTACAGTCAAGAAGGAAGAAAAGACTACAAAATCATGGAATCATAGTAAGGGAAAGAACCTCAGAAATCATCTAGTCCAACTCCTACCTGAAGGCAAATCTCCCCCTATACCATGCCAAACAAGAGGTCATCCAGACTTCTCCTGAAGAATTACCCAAAGAGGGAACCCAGTTGCTTCCACAGTAGCTCATTTTACTTTTGTACAGTTTTAATAGCTTAATATGGTACTTCATCTCTGCTCCTAGTTCTGCCCTTTGGAGACCCAAGCAGAGTGAATTTAATCCTTTCTCTACAACACAATCCTTCTATAATTCAAGACAGCCGCCATGCCCTAACTCCCAATTTTTCCTTCTCTTTTGCTTTAGGGTTCTTTCCTCCTACTCATTCTGGAACAGATATAGCCTGGGACAGGTGCCCTCCAAGACCAATAGTCAAAAAAAGGGCGAGTCTTAGAGGGGGCCTTTCAGGAAAGGAAAACCTTTGCCAGTCCCCCACCCCACCCCAATCCTGAGCACTCAGCTGATAATGGAGGCTGGGCAGGAGGGAACCAAAAAGTGAGGGCCGGCTCCAGAAGTAGACTCCTGGCTGTGGAAGTATTGTCCCGTTGCACCTTGTCCTTTCTCTTTGCACTGACTCCACTACCTTCTACAAGTACAAAGAATGACAAACAACACTGTCTACTCAGGACTGGAGACAGGCAGAAAGATACTTAGAGTGTGTTTTCTCTGGTTGTCCCCTGTGTCCGAAATACTCTCCCTCATCTCTCCTATCGAATTCCTTGAAATTCCAATTAAAATCCTATTTTCTAAAGGAAGTCTTTCAATTCTAGTGCCTCCTTTCTCTTTCCTATTTATCCCCTATAGACCTTGTCTGTTTATATTTGTTTGCTTGTCCACCCCCCCAGCCCCCCATTAGATTGTGAGTTCCTTGAGGGCGAATACTGTCTTTTGCTTCTTTTTGTATCTCCACAGCTTAGTACAGTGCCTAGCACATAGTAGGCGCTTAACAAATATCTATTGTCTATGTTGTATTCTATTAGTATTAGTGGAAAGGTCGAAAACAAGTCGAAGCCAAGTGCTTCAGCCAATCAGCTGCAGCTTGAGGAGTCCAAGACCTAGCTCTGAGGAAATCCCAGGAAAAGAAATCACTTAACCCAGAGGCGTCCTTAGAGTAGTGGGTAGAGGGTGGGATCTGGTTCCCGTTTCTGTGCTTCTGTTGCATTTGCGAGGTTCTTGGGTGAAGGGGGGAGGGGAGGAGGAGGGGAGGTGGGAGATAGAGAATCTGAGCACAGTGGTCTAAGCTCTCAATCAGATCAAAGGCAAGAGCTTTGGTCAGTCACAGACTTGAAGAATTCCTTTTAAAGGAGCGCATTCTCAGAACAGATTTTTAAAATAGCGTAAAATATGCATTTTTTTATTCAGCCAACGTGGGAATTTGTTTTGTTTGACAAAGCTATTTGTTACCAGGGCTTTGTGGGTCTTTTTCCCCGGGGGAAGGGTAGTAGGGTGTAGGGGAATAAAGATAGAGTCGCAAAGAAACAAAAGAAAGAAAAGGGTGTCACTGAAGTACCCCCCCCCCTTTTTTTAAAGGTAGAGAAGTGAACTGAAGGAAGGCCAGAAAGAACAGGCAAGAATAGCATCAAATAAAAGCTAGCCTTCCATAACAGCGACCTGCAATTTCAAATGCAATCCTGTCTGTTCTACTATGTATGTGGAAATGCCCATTTTATTTGGTGTTTATTAAAATCAGGATAAAAACAAGCCAACTTTTAAAAATATATATTTTCTTTGTCGTTTCCACAAGTGATCCCACTCAATAAATTAAGCGCTTCTTGCAGAGGTTGCACTTCCCTCCGCCTCGGAGCTCATTTAAACGCTAGGCTGAGTGAGTGCTAGAGCCCTCCGGTGTCTGTGTGCTGCACACTTCTGCCTTACTGCCTTTCCGTTGTTCGCTGCGGCTGGAGCTGGACGCCAAGCTGTGCAGACAGCTTCAATTTACCCGCATTCTGCTTTTGGTCTAGGATTATTGTCATCTGCTTCGATCTCCAGCTCGAGACTGGGGAGGCGCAGCTTGCGTGCACAACCCTTGCTCAACCCGGGACTGGGTTGCCTTGAAAATCAGTGATTTGTTGCAAGAATCAACAATTTTTTCCTTTTTGGGATAATGCAGTTTGAGAAGGTGGAAGAGGGTAGTGGTGAAGGAGAGGCTGGTTAGACAAGGTGTAGGGTGTAGGAGTATGGAGTCTCCTGTACTCCCTAGGCTGTCCCTGGGCCCTCTGTCCCTCCCCAAGGAGCCTCCAGGGCTTAGGCAAAGGGCGGGGGAGCAGCGCCCCTTAGCGTCTGCCCCTCGGGTCTTTTCGGGCAGTCCCTGTCAGGTCTCTTAGCTTATCATTGCACCTGGCAAGTGGGAGCATTCATGTATTCCGGCGGTGTGTAGGGGAGAGGGGCGAGGGGGGCACGGTACGTGTCTGTGTGTTTATACGTAAGTATACCTGTTTGGGAGGAAATATTTGTTCGAGAATGAAGGGGTGGAGGGGGAAGTTGTGTGTGCGGTGTATATACATTAGACTTTCTGTGTCCGTGTGTGGGAGAAATGTGTACATGTATGTGGCGCTTGTATCTGTAAAGTGTGTGTGTGGGGGGGGGGGAGTTTGAAGGGACGGTGAGGTGTGACGCTGCGGTGAGAGAGAGCAAAGTACGGAAACTTAACCACTTCCTTTTTTAAACAACTTTTCCCCTGTGAACTTCGGAGCTCCCAGGGCTAAGCGCAGATTCTGGGGACTGCGACTGCGTATCTGCGAGTTCCCCAGCTCTTCTGGGGGGAGGGGGTACCTGCATAGGGCTCGGGACTGGAGATTATGCCGTTTTACGGGTCCGTGTGCTGGGAAGAATCATTGCCTCCTCTGTGTCCCATATCCCTATCCCTACGGGAGCTTGGGCGTGGTCTTAGTCTTACGTAGAAGAAATTAACTCTATCCCTTGGGTTTGGGGGTGGAGGAAGTAGAGTTCCGAATTCATTGATAGCTTGCTTTTCTTATTGCACTCTCCTGAAATCAACCCTTCAACTAGGCTAGAGAGGAGATGAATAAGACAAAATTCAATGCAAGTGTGTCTGAAGTCCCATCTTCTTTCAGAACTTCGATCGTACCTTGCACCTCTGGTGTGCCCTTTTGCTCTCTACTCAGCGTATTAGGATTGTTTATTGCTCATCTTCCTACTAAACTCTGAGTCTGAGCTCCTTCCTGTGCTATTCATCTTTGTTTCCACCTCTGGGCTTAACACTTAGTAAAGTGCTCGATAAATGCTTGTTAAACTGCTCCTGTGTTTCTGTATGGAGCTCTCTCTGTATGCCTACGGGAAGCTCCATGGTGCTATGAGCTCCTTCATGCTCTTTGCAGGAGGTCACAGCAAGGGGAGATGCTAGTGGTTATTCTGATCAAGGAAGTCTTTATGAAAAAAGTGGAGCTTGATCTCTCTAGGACAGTAGGTGGGTCCGAGAGGTAGCACTTACCAACTGGAGAGGGGGCAAACATTTTGAACAAAAGGACAGAGATGGAATTTTACATGCCACATTCAGAGGACAGTAAATAGTTATCATTTTGTCGGGAGCAGTTGTTGAATGGAGGAAGTAAATTTGGAAAAGAAGACAAGATCTGATCAAGTATTCTCCATAAAGTTATTTGGTGAACTCATTCCTTTACATTTCCCAAAAGTCACCATCAGTAGAGTTTAGAAAGTTTTATATGCCAGGTTAATGAGTGCAGACATTATCCTGTTGGGTAGTTGGGAGTCACTGAAGATTTTTGAAGCTGGGAGTAGTATCATGAAATCAGCATTTTAAGACGACTAATCTAAGAACACTATGGGATGGATAGGAGGGGGAAGAGATTCCAGGTAGGGACATCTAGACCAGTTGGAAGCAGATAGGAGGTGATTTGAGTCTAGATTAGGGGAGTGGCAGTGAATATGGAAAGTAGGGATTGTATATGAATTGTGAAGTAATAAACATGTGAGATTCTTCTGATTGGCTATTAGGATTGAGTATAAGGGAAGGGTTGATAACTGAGGCTTTAAACCTGAATAACTGATATTATTCACAGAAATAAGGAAGTTAGGAGGTGAATCTGGTTTCTGAGGTTGTTAAGATATTGAGTGTGAGATAATGGAAGGACATCAGAGGCACAACATAGCTAATGGTCAGTTGAAAGTATGAAAATAAAGCACAGGAGAGAGAGTTCCAGTTTGGAGATGTTTCCAGAGTGGTCCACAAAGAAGTGCTCATTGAAGCTCAGAGTAGATAAGGTTTCCAAGATAGGGAGAGCATATAGATCAACAAGAAGAATTGGAACAGTATAGGACAAGGAAGCCAAGGGAAGAGATGGTCATCAGTGCTAAATGCTTTAGAGTGGTCAAGGAAGATTAAGATGAGAATAGATAAACAAATTTTTATATTACGTCATTGGTTACTTTGAGAGAGAAGTTTTGGCTAAATGTTAAGGACAGAAGCCAGATTGAAGTAAGATAAGGAGTGAATGCGTGATGAGGAAATGAGACAGTAGGTATATTTGGCAAGCAAAGGAAGGTTGGGGGAGGAAGCAGATACTAGAGTCAAGGCAATGTTTGCTGGGCTTGTGGTAGTTTCAAAAAGGAGAAATCTGATGATTTATTAAGCTGAGGGAAAGGAGGCAGAAGAGAGGAAGAAGTTGAAGGTGAATATATAGGAGGATCAGGTTTAGAAATAATAGACAGAAGGGAAAGATAAATAGAGAGTCCTCATGGTCTTAGGAGAGTCAGAGGTGAGGTCATGGGTAGAGAGTTAGGATGGAGGGATCATAAAATCATAGATTTAGAGCTGAGAAGACCTTAGAAGTCACCTAGTCCAGCCTCTTCGTTTTACAGGTGAGGAAATAGAGGCATATGGGGGTTAAGTGATTTGCCGAAGTTCAAATGTGTGGCAAAGCTGAAACTCAAAACTCTGGTCATTTCTCTTTCCATTTCACCACACTGCAGGGGTGGGGAACCTATGGTTTCCAGGCCACATGTGGCCTTCTACGTCCTTGGGCTTGGGCTTTTGACTGAGTCCAAGTTTTACAGAACAAATCCTTTTATTAAGGAGATTTGTCCCATGAAGTTTGGATTCAGTCAAAGAATCTCACTTGAGGACCTAGAGGGCCACATGTGGCCTTGAAACCACAGGTTCTCCACCCCAGCATTACAGTATCTTAGATTATGTAATGAAGAAGAGTAGAAAGCATTTGTAGCAACCAGAGTCTGAGAAGCGTCCAGAGTACAATTGGAGATAAATGAAAGGATTTTGCAGCACTAATTCAACAAATAAAATTTAATCCAACAACTATTTAGTAAGTGTTCACCATGTCCATGGTGGTGGTCCATGCAAAGATGAGAAACCTTTGTCACAGGGTCATTGCTCTCAAGTGTAGCTGACAAGCACTAAACTTAGAGAGAGTAGACTAAGGGTGGTGGTAGAAGGGAACAAGCATTTATTAATCACCTACTATGTGCCAGGCACTGTAGTACTAAGCACTTTAACAATTATGATCTCATTTGATCTTCACAATAACCCTGGGAAGTAGATATTATTATCTCCATTTTACAGTTTAGAAAAATGAGGCAGAGAGACGTTAAGGTCGGAGGTGTCTGAAGTTAGGTCTTCCCAACTCTAGGTCCTGTGTTCTATCCACAGATTAAATTCCAAGTGGGACACTTGTTAGACAAGTACTCACGGATAGTTTGCCTTTTGGAGCCTTGATTGTACACTCCCATAAAGTGGGGATAATGGAACTTGTACAACTTAAGCTCACAGGTTTTGTGTGAAGAGAGAATTTTCTTAAAGCACTGTAGAAATGTAATCTATTATTATTACAATCTAATCTGAAGGAAGATGAGAGGTATATAAGTAACTACAATACAAGGTAGAATGAGATAAGTTCGTAGAAGAGGTCAGACAGGGAGGCCTAGAGCTCTGTATAGGCAAGATGGAGGAAACAAGGGTCAGAAACAGAGTGCTGGCAATGCTAGTGGAAAGGAGGGTGAACTTCTTTGGGAGCATTAGGAGGTAGAAATGGCAACTGATGAATGTATGAGGCAGAGAAAGGAGGAATCAAAGATGACTTGGAGGTTTCAAACCTGAACAATTGGAGGACGGTGGTACCTAGAGTCAAGCATAAGGCAGCATCCTCTAAATTTTGGTATCTCAGGGCAAAGCCTCAGTGGTAGCAGCTAGCTGTGGTTTTACTGGTACCATCAACAGAGAAGGGGAAGTTGAGAGGGAGACAGAGTTTGGGGGGAAGAAGATTACTTCAGTTTCAGGAATGCTGGCCTTGAGATATCACCAGGAGAAGTGGTGGAGCCAGGACCAGTTGGAAGGAGGTGAGTGGGGAGCAGGTTACCTAACTCTCCCCTCCACTTTACACACACTCCTTGCCAGGATCTTGTTCTAACTGACAAGAACTAACATACTGCCACTTAGTGGAGGACATTTAGTGCTGAATTCGTCCTGGTGAATGTCTTGGTTTTATTCTAGCAACTGAACCCTGAGGTGAGATGCCATTGTAGCATTTCTTGATGTTCGTTGCTGTCTCCTGTCACCTGAGCAAGTGTGATCCCAATTCAGGCCACAGGAGGGCAGCAAGAGAAGCTCTTAGTTTTCCTGGGAAGAGAGTGAGAGGGCAGAAGGCGGTACCAGATAAAGATTTTGCATTCAATTGCCTCTCCTATGGATGCCATTTCTCAGTCAGCTTCCAAAGAATTGCCTTAAGAGCAGATGAGGGACCTTGGAAATCTAGGTGCAGTTTCTTCTCCAAACTCCTCCCTTAAATGATTTAAAAGTACAGGGGTTCTTAAACTTATTTTCTATGTCATGGATCCTTTTGGCAATCTATTGAAACCTATGGATCCCTTGTGAGAATAATATTTTTGAATGCAAAAAGTAAAATATGTATGATTACCAGGGAAACCAAAGCTTAGTGAGAATAAAGATGTGTGTGTATATGTATACATATAATACATATATATACATACATATTTATTTATTTGCCATACAAATTCACAAACCCCCTGAAATCTATGGACCCTGTATTAAGAACCCCTGGTTTAAGAGGTGCAGGGATTGCTGTTCCCTCTGAGCTGTTCCTTCAGGTTCTCAGGAAACCTAGGCTTAGATTAGGAGCCCAAGGATGGACCCTAGCTTCTCATTGAAGCCCAGGGCTGACTAGGACCTTGGCTACAGATTCAATCTCTTGGCTGCTTGACTCCCAGGAACAAAGGTAGATGAAAGAAAGATGGCTCTTGAGTCAGAGATCCCAATTATATTATATGCAGTTTGTCCGTCTTGGGCCCATCATTCACCCTCTCCCTCATGGGACTTTTAGGAAAGAAGAAAATGTACCGAAGAACCCACCTGTTCTCTTCACCTTCATCATCCTGCTGCCTCTTCTTGTCATCATCCCTTTCTTCATTTTTCTCCTCACTCATCATTTAACATTTTCTCCCCCATTAGAATAAGTTTCTTGAGGGCAGGAATTCTATTTTTACCTTTCTTTGTATCTTCATTGAAAAGCATGGTGCCTGGTACACAGTAGTTCTTTTTCTTTTTCTTTGTTTTGCTTTTTTGGAGGGGGAGGGAAGGGTAATTGGGGTTAAGTGACTTGCCCAAGGTCACACAGCTAGTAAGTGTTAAGTGTCTTGAGGCCGAATTTGAACTCAGGTCCTCCTGATTCCAGGGCCAGTGCTCTACTCACTGTGCCACCTAGCTGCCCCCACACAGTAGTTCCTTTTTTTCCATTTTCATTAATTATTTATTTATATGTATATTTTTCATTTTTCAAATGCTTTATTAACTTCTGATTTACATCATTCATTTCCACCAGATTTTGAGTTACAAATTTTCTCCCCGCTTTTACCCTACCCAACACCCTAAAATAGCAGTCCCACAGGATATCCCCTCCTTCAATCTTCTCTTTCCCATATCTTCTCTCATGCACCCTTGGACTTTTTCCAGTAGGGCATGGTGGATCTCTATGCCCCAGTGCCTGTATATCTTATTTCCCAATTACATGTAAAATAGTATTAATAATAGTATATATATATATAATTTTAAACATTTGATTTTAAAACTTTGAATTCCAGATTTATTCCCTTCCTCCCTTGTCACCCACCCTTACTGGGAAGATAAGCAGTTCATTATAGGTTGTACGTGGGTAGCTAATGCAAAACATTAACATAGTAGATATATTGTAAAAGACTGACTATATTTCCCTCCCTCCTATCCCACCTCCCACTTGTTCTATTCTCTACTTTGATCCTATCCCTTTTCAAAAGTGGGTGCTTCCAACTTCTCTCCCCCTAAGCCTGCCCTCCCTTCCATCATCCCCCCTCTCATCCCCTTCCTCCTTACTCTCCTGTAGGGTGAGATACCCTGTTTAGTGTGTATTTCATTCCCTCCCTGAGCCAAATTCAATGAGAATCAGGCTGACCCATTCCCTTTTGCCTTCCTATTCTTCCCCTCCATTGTAACCATTTTCCTTTGCCTTTTCTAAATGAGATAGTTTACCCCATTCTGTCTCTCCCCATCTCCTCTCATTATATTCCTCTCTTACCTCTTAATTTCACCTTTTAAGTATCATCCCTTCCTATTAAATTGGTTCTGTGCCCTCTATCTATGTATACCTGTAAACATATATACACACATTCACGTATGTATTCATACGCCCATATACCCTCCGATATAACCATATATATTTCTATTCCCTTCAACTATTTTCATACTGAGAAAAGTTTTATCAGTTACAATTATCGCTTTTCCATGTAGGAATGTTAATAATTCAGCTTTGATAAGTTGCTTCTGATTTCTTTTCCCTGTTTACCTTTTCAAGCTTCTCTTGCTTCTTGTATCTGAATGTCAAATTTTCTATTCAACTTTGGTTTTTTCATCAAGAATGCTTGAATATCCTCTATTCCACTGAATGACCATATTTTCCCCCGAAATATGAAACTCAATTTTGCTGGGTAGGTGATTCTTGGTTTTAATCCCAGCTCCTTTGCCCTCTAGAATATCATATTCTAGGCCATTTGATCCCTCAGTGTAGAAGCTGCCAGATCCTGTGTTATCCTGATTGTATTTCCACAACATTCAAATTGTTTCTTCCTGGCTGCTTGTAATATTCTCTCCTTGATCTGGGAATTTCAGAACCTGGCAATAATATTCCTAGGAGTTTTCTTTTGGGGATCTTTTTCAGGAGGTGATGGGTGGATTCTTTCAACCTCTGTTTTGCCTTCTGGTTCTAAAACATCAGGGCAATTTTCCTTGAGAATTTCTTGAAGGATGATTTCTAGGTTCTTTCTTTGATCATGGCTTTCAGGTAGTCCAATAATTTTAAAATTATCTCTCCTGGATCTATTTTCCAGGTCAGTAGTTTTTCCCATGAGATATTTCACATTGCCTTCTATTCTTTCATTTGTTTGGATCTGTTTAACAGCATCTTGATTTGTCTTACTGGCACTAGCTTCCCTTTGGTCCATTCTAAATCTGAGGGAATGATTCTCCTCAGTGGGCTTTTGAGATTCTTTTTCCATCTGGCAAATTCAGCCTTTTAAGGCATTCCTCTCCTCATTGCCTTCTTGAGCCTCTTTTGCCATTTGAGTTAGTCTGTTTTTTAAGGTATGATTTTCCTCAGTTAGGCTGTTGACTCTCATTTCATAATTTTCTTGCATTGTTCTCATTTCTCATCCCAATTTTTCCTCCACTTCTCTTATCTGCTTCTTAAGATCCTCTATGGCCTATAACCAGCCCATATTTTCCTTTGCAGCTTTTGGTTCAGGAGTTCTGACTTCACTGTCTTCCTCCTATTCCATGCTTTGATCCTTTTTGTCCCCAAAATAGGAGTCTAATGTTGGATTCTTCTGTTTGTTTTGCTTTCTTTGCCTGGTCATGTCACCCCTCAGTCACTTTACTCCTGGGCTTTTTGCTACAGTAGGACTCTGCTACCAGACAGGGGAGCTTTCGTCCCAAACGCTGGGGTTTTCTCAGCTGCCAGAGGTATTAGTTGGGTGCCCTCTCTGAAGCTTCCACATGCTCTGGCAAGTTGGTCACACACCCCAGGACTTCCACCCTAGACTGCAATCCAGATCCAAGCAGGTTAAAGCAAGAGCAATTACCCCTCAGACTGGTTGCTTGGTCCCCCTACAGTCTGCAGGCCAGGAGCTGAAGCTGCAAAGTGGTACCAGCTGCGCCCAAGGCATCTCAGTGACTTCTTGCCCTGGGGGCAGAAGCCCACTCACTACCAACTATTGGTCCCAAAGTCCACACTGCACTAACCTCTCACTTTGTCCTTCGCATCTATATGTTGATAAATCTGGAAATGGACACAGTTTCTACCAGTTCTGTCACTACCAGCTGGTGATCTGGAGTCCCTCCAGCAGGTGGTTGGTCAGGCCCACCCTCAGGCTAAAACACAGGCCTGGGCTCAACTCCCATAGTGCTGTACTGGCTGATTCCTGCCAGCCTGCCAGGCTGTCCTCAGCAGGAGGTTAGCTTCTCTGTGTCATTTTGTGGGTTCTGTAGCTCCAGAGTTTGTTCAGAGTCCCTTTTTACATAAATTGGGGGAGGTGGAAGCTGGAGCCGCAAGGAGGTTGTGTTTCTACTCTGCCATCTTGACTCTGCCCTCCCCCCAGTAGTTCTTTAAAAAAAATAATATTTAAACATTTTCCCAATAACATGTAAAAAGTTTTAACATTCTTTTTTTTTTTTTCAAATTTTGAGTTCCAAATTATTTCTCTTCCTTCCTTCCCTCCCCCCACTGAGAAGGCAAGCAAATTTGTAATAATGCAAAACACATTTCCATGTAAGTCATGCTGTGAAATAAACACACACACACACCCCAAATAAAGAAAAAGTATCTTCAATCTGTATCCAAGTTCTACCAGTTCTTTTTCTGGAGGTGGATAGCATTTTTTCCCCATAAGTCCTTCAGAATTGTCTTGGATCATTATATTGTTGAGAATAGCTAGGTTATTCACAGTAGATCATCATACAATATTGTTGTTACTGTGTACAATGTTGTCCTGGTTCTGCTCACTTCCCTTTGCATAAGTTCATGTAAGTCTTTTCAGGTTTATCTGAGAGTATCCTGCTTGTTATTTCTAATAGCACAGTAGTATTCCATCACAATCATATACAATTTATTCAGTCATTCCCCAGTTGATGGACATCCCCATAATTTCCAATTATTTGCAACCACTAAAAGCTGCTATAAGTATTTTTGTACACATTTTAAAAATCTCTTTGGGATACAGATCTAGTAGTGGTATTGCTGGGTCAGAGGATAACAATGGTTTTACAGCCCTTAGGGCATAGTTCCAAGTTGCTCTCCAGAGTGGTTGAATCAGTATACAACTTCATCAACAATGCATTAGTGTTTTAATTTTCCCACATTTTCTACATCATTTATCATTTTCCTTTTCTGTCATATTAGCCAATTTGATAGGTATGTGGCAGTAGTTCAGTTGTTTTAATTTGAATTTCTCCCTAATCAATAGTGATTTAGAGCATTTTTATATGACTATAGACAACTTTGTTTTCTTCATCTAAAAAATGCTCATGTTTGAGCAATGTGTATGAACTGCCTATTCATATCCTTTGACCATTTATCAATTGAGGAATGACTTTTCTATGAATTTGATCCAGTTTTCTATGTGTTTGAAAAATGAGGTCTTTATCACAGAAACTTGCTGTAAATTTTTTTCACAGTAATTATTACTATGTATTTGCCCCTATCCTATTTTCCCCCTGTTTATGCTTTTTCTCTCCTTGCACCCTGTCCATTCTCAAAAGTCTTTTACTTCTGACTTTTACCTCCCCCATCTGCTCTCCTTTCTATCAGTGCCCCTCCCCTTTCTTTTATCCTCTTCCTCCTACTCTCCTATAGGATAAGATGGATTTCTACACCCAACTAAGTGTGTGTGTGTGTGTGTGTGTGTGCGTGTGTGTGTGTGTGTGTGCGTGCGCTTATTCCCTCTTTGAGCTAATTCTGATGAGAGTAAGGTTTGTGCTTTCCACACTGCACCTCACCACTTCCCTCATCTTCTCTTCCACTGTAAAATCTCTTTTGGGCCTCTTTTATGTCAGCTTATTTACCTTATTCTACCTCTCCCTTTCCCTTTCTCTCAGTGCAATCCTCTTTCTCCTCCCTTAATTTTATTTTTTTAGATATCATCTCATAATATTCAACTCACACCTGTGGCCTCTATCTATATATACTCTTTCTAACTGCCCTAATAATGAGAAAGCTTTTAGGAGTTACAAATATCATTTTTCCCAGTAAGAATATAAACAGTTTAACCTTAGTGAATCTCTTATGATTTCTCTTTCCTGTTTATTTATTTATGCTTCTTTTGAGTCTTGTATTTGAAAGTCAAATTTTCTATCCCACTCTGGTCTTTTCATCAGGAATGTTTGAAAGTTCTCAACTTCATTGAATATACTTTTTGATTTTTTTTTTAAAGCAGTCGGGGTTAAGTAACTTGCTCAAAGTTACATGGCCAGTTATTTCTGGGTGTGGTGCTAAGTATCTGAGCCCGGATTCGATCCCCAGGTCATCCCAACACTGGGGCCAGTGCTCTTACTCGCTGTGCTACCTGGCTGCCCCTATACTTTTTGTTTTTCTGAAAGATTATACTCTGTTTTTCTGGGTAAGTGATTCTTGGTTTTAATTCTAGCTTTTTTGCCCTCCAGAATATCATGTTCCAAGTCCTCCAATCCTTTAATGCAGAAATTGCTAAATCTTGTGTTATCCTAACTGTGGCTCCACAATATTTGAATTGTTTCTTTTTGGCTGCTTGCAAAATTTTCTCCTTGACCTGGGAGCTCTGGAATCAGGCTATAATATTTCTGTGAGTTTTCATTTTGAGATCTCTTTCAGGAAGTGATCAGTGGATTGTTTCCATTTTTATTTTACCCTCTGATTCTAGAATATCAGGGCAGCTTTCCTTGATAATTTCTTGAGAGATGATGTCTAGGTTTTTTTTTTAATCATGGCTTTAAAGGTAGTCCAATTATTCTTAAATCATCTCCCCTGGATTTGTTTTCCATGTCAGTTGTTTTTCCAATGAGATATTTCATATTTTCTTCTATTTTTTCATTCTTTTGATTCTGTTTTGTTTTTTCTTGATGTCTCATAAAATCACTAGCTTCCACTTGTCCAAATCTAAATTTTAAGGAATTATTTTCTTCAATGGGCTTTTGTACCTCCTTTTCCATCAGCCAGTCCTACTTTTATTCAGCAGATTTTTGTATCTTTTTTTCCATTTGGCCAATTTGCTTTTCAAGGCATTCTTCTCTTCATTGGATTTCTGTGCCTCTCTTATTATTTGATCTAGTTCATTTTTTTAAAGGTGTTGCTTCCTCTGGTATTTTTTTAAGCAATTGGGGTTAAGTAAATTGCTCAAGGTTACATGGCCAGTTATTTTATGTGGGTGTTAAGTATCTGAGGCCAGAACCGATCCCGGGTCTCCCAACTCTAGGGCCAGCGCTCTTACTCACTGTGCCACCTGGCCACCCCAAGACATTATTTATTTATTTATTTTTGGAGGGCAAGGGGTTAAGTAACTTGCCCAAGGTCACATGGCTAGTAAGTGTTAAGTATCTGAGGCCAGATTTGAACTCAGGTCCTCCTGACTCCATATAGTAGTAAGCTGTTATTATTACAATCTAATCTTAAGGAAGATGAGAGGTATGTAAGTAACTACAGTACAAGGTAGGATGAGATAAGTTCATAGAAGAGGTCAGACAGGGAGGCCTAGAGCTCTGTATGGGCAAGATGGAGGAAACAAGAGTCAGAAACAGAGTGCTGACATTGCTAGTGGAAAGGAGAGTGAACTTCTTTGGGAGGAGTAAACTGACTAAACTCTCAGGGAAATACAACAGAGGAAACAATTTTCCTATGTCTGTCAGGAAAGGCTTATATCTATGAGGTTGGCCCTGGAGGTATAAAATCATTGTCAACATTCAAGTAAACACTTACCAAACCCTCACGATGGGCCCAGGACTGTTTTGGTGCTTTGGAGGAACATAGAAATGTAAGCTTTAGACCCTGGCCTCCTGTATCCTAAAGTTATGCTGATGGAGAAGAGATTTATAGATAATAATATGCAACATTAGCTAGACTGTGCTCAGTGTGAAGTGAATGGAATAGACAGTCAGTGCTATAGGGGTCAGAGGGGAAAAGAATTGTTTGGGCATGGAATGAGCCTATTAAGAAGTTCCAGTAGGTACTGTTATTGAGGTGGGAGCAAGAAGGGCAATGGAAGGACCTGATTCTTCTCCCTACAGTCCCTGTTGTCACCTAGGTGGGGTCTGTGAGTGGAGATTTGTTTCTGGAGATCAGAAGTAATGGGGTGACCTTACTGTATCAAACCAATGCTTCCTCTCTAATCTATAGGAACAACAGAGTCCCCTGCTTCTACTCTCATGACTTTTCCCTCTCCTACAGTTTCACATTTTTCAGACTCCCTTCATAGCCACCACTTTAACATAGCCTTTTAGTTGGTATTCTCTTTCCCAGATACTACAAAGACCTAGACATATGGCCTTTCTACCTGTATACTAAACCCTCCTTAGGAAACAGGATATCTATTCACATTGGTCCCTTTAATCAAATTCCACATGAGTGTCACCTGGTCACAATCTTAGTGCTACTGACTGCTGAAGATATGACCAAATTTCTCTCTTTCTTTTTCCTTGGCTCAGACTCATCAAGGGAACTTCTTGGTGCAGTTAGGGAGGTAAGGAAGTTATAGAGCACTGAGCAGTGGAGGAGAGGGCAAGGGTGTGCTGAAGAAAGCTTTTTATACCCTTCTTTTCAGTCCAAATATAAAAACCTCAAAGCCTACAAGGGTTAGAATGGGATTTGAAAATATTCCTTCCTTTGACACAGCAACTCAGGTACACAAGATTCATTTTTATGCACAGAGAGACACTAAAATGTACAATCAATCAATTCATCAACCAGCATTTATTAAGTATCTACTATGTGTAAAACACTATTCTAGACAATGAAAATTCAAATACAAAAGTAAGACAGTTCCTGCCTTCAAGGAACTTAAATTTTTAGGGAAAGAAAGATGCAATATTTTCACAAATGAGTAAAAATGGTTATGTACATATATATACAAACATGTATATATACATACATATATATATATATATACATATACATTTCTATGGGAAAACCCTATCAACTGGGGGAATCAGAAAGAGATGGCACTTGAAGGAAGTGAGGGGTTACAAGAGACCAAGGTGAGAAGAAAATGCATTCCTTGCATGGGAGGACAGCTGGTGAAAAGGCACAAAAACAAAAGATAGAATATGTTCAAGGAATGGCTAGTAGACCAGTTTGGCTTGAATAAAGAATGTGTGAGGAGAAGAAATGTGTAACCAGTCAGGCAAGACAGGATGCAGCCAGACCATAAGGGCCTTTAAAAGGCGGAGGTGCTTATATTTAACTATTTAGGTAATAGGGAACCACTAAATCTTTTTGAGTAGGCAAGTGACATGGTCAGACCTGTGTTTTAGGAATATTGATTAGGCAGCCTTATCGAGGATGGATTGGAGAGGGAGAGTTTGGATGCAGGGTGACCAATTATGGGGTGATTAAAATAATCCAAATAAAAGGAGATGAGAGGCTAGACTAGGGTAGTTATGGCACAATTAGAGAAAAGGAGACAGAGGAAAAGTTGAGTAAGTTGAATGCACAAGATTTGGCAACTCTTTGCATATGGTGGGGGTTGCAAGTTGAAGGTAAATGAAAGTACAAAATCAAGGATAATTCCTAGGTTATGAATTTGTACAATAGGAATGATGATATCCTTGACAGAAATAAATAAGTTTGGCAGAATGGTGGGCTTAGTAGGGAAAATGGCTTCTCTTTTGGATACATTGATTTTGAGATGCTTATGGGACATCCAGTAAAGATATCGAGCAGGCATTTGGAGATGGGAGCCTGGAGCTCAGGAGAGACAAAAGGCTGGATATGTAGTTTTAGAAGTCATCTGCATAGAGATAATAGCTGAATCCATTTAGAGAAAAGGAGAAGCCCCAGGACAGAGCCCGAAGTGTAACAATGCACAGGGAATAGGACACTACTGTAGAATAAAAATTTCTTGAAGGCAGGGACTTTTTTATTTTATTTTTTTATTTTTGTAACCCCAGTGCTTAGATAGATAGAAATAAATAAATATAGATAGATAGATAGATAGATAGATAGAACATTTACAAAGCACTTACTATGTCTGAAGTATTGTGCTAAGTGGTGGAAATACAAAAACAGGCAAAAAGAAAGACAATCCTTGTCTTCAAGAAGTTTAAGTAGTTCAGGGAGCTATGGGGCCTGAGCCAAGTTTGAAGTGAGCATTGCTAGAGTATGTACTTCCTCAGATGGAGAGGACAATTTTCCTAGCACAGTGCCTGACTCATAGTAGGCATTTTGTAAATGCTTGTTGAATGAATGCAAAACCTGGATAGTGCTCCCACAAAAGAGATTAAGAAAGATAGATCTGACAGAAAGAGAACCAGGACAGAGTAATATCCCCCTCAAAATCAGGGAAATCAGGGGTAGAAGGAAGTGTGATCAACCATGTCAAAAGTACAACAAGGCAAGAAAGATGAGGACTGAGAAATGGTTGTATTTTTCAGTAGTAAGGTTACTGGTAACCTTAGAGAGAGCAGTTTCAGTTGAGTGGTGGGGACAGAAGCCAGATTACAAGGAGTTGAGAGGTGAGTGGGAGGTGAGAAAGTGTGGGCAAGTGTAGACAGTTTTATTTAGGAATTTGGCTGTGAAAGGGAGGAAAGATATAGGAAGAGAGCTTGAAATCATAGGGTCAGAATGGAGCAATGAAGAAGCTGGACAAGGGTGTGATTTCAAGTATGGAATTGGGCGGGGCGGGGGAGAGGGAGCTCAAGATGAAAGACCTCAACTTTTTTGATGAAATGTGAGGAAATCCTCTGCTGAGAGAGAGAAAGAGAGAGGAAATGTGGTACTGTTAAGTAGCTTGATAGGAGAAAAGGTTTGGAATAGCTGTTGTGGGAAGCATGAAAGAAAGTCAATCATAGATATGTTTAAAAAAATTGGCTTGCAGCAGCAAGGAATCTTTACTAAGTGCCTGCTTTGTGTGAGGCACTATCCTAGGTGTTGGAAGAGCAAATGTTCTTGACCTCAGAGAGTAACCAACCAGTTTGGGGGCATTTTTTTTTGGAGTGGGGAGGGGAGGGCAATTGGGTTAAGTGACTTGCCCAAGGTCACATGGCTAGTTTTTGTGTTAAGTGTCTGAGGCCAGATTTGAACTCAGGTCCTCCTGATTCCAGGGCCAATGCTCTATTCACTTCACCACCTAGCCACCCCCTAACCAACCAGTTTTTACAAACATATACACACCATATATCCAGTGATTTGGAGGAGACAAGAGAAGGAGATGTGGTCCCATAGTCTAGTTAGGGAGGTAAGAGTTATATACAGGAAACTAAGAAATAATAACACAGTATTGTGTGTAGATTCTGAGGTGCAAAATATAATCATGCACTGGAGTAGTCATGGAAAGCTTCATGGAGGAGGCAGGATTTCAGCTGGGCCTTAAAGAACAGGTAGAATTCAGAATCAGCATTCCAGATGGAGGGAACCTTATGAGCAAAGGCACAGAGATTGGCTTAAGCATGAAATCTGTGTAAGGGAAAGCAGTGGGGATGAGAAGAGGTGGGGAATCCCTATATGTTTTTTCATACCAGTCCTTTCCCATTACAATTTATATTCATGATGTCTTATGACAGTCAATTCTACAAATAACAACAATTATCTGTCAAGAATTATAAGAAAATCAATCCAGAAAGTGGTTTCAGTTAAAACAACAACAACAAAAAATTTCAGGCTCTTTCAGGTTCATAAAACTGTTTTCTCATGATCCTGTGAGGTAGTCATCCTCTTTTCTTCATCATCATTTTATCACAATTCTCTTTCTTATCATCATCATCATGATCACCATTTTACAGATGAAATAACTGAGAAGCAAAGTGACTTTAGGATCATAAAACTACTGTCAGGAGCAGCTAGGTGGTGCAGTGAATAGAGCACCAGCCCTGGAATCAGGAGGACCTGAGTTCAAATCCAGGCTCAGACACTTAACACAAAAACTAGTGTGAGTTTGGGCAAGTCACTGAACCCCAATTGCCCTCCAAAAAGAAAAAAAAAAACAACTACTGTCAGAGGTGGGATAGAATAAGGTCAATCAGCTCTGTCCATGGTACTTACTAATGCCTTTTTATTTGTTTTGTTTTGTTTTGTTTTGTTTCACAGTTGTGTTTGGGTACATGAAACTGATCTAGCCAGCCATATCATCTATTTAAGGTATACTGTCACACTTTTATTTGAAAGTCAGGATCCAGGAGCAAAAAACTGTTTAATACCAAGAGAGGACACATTCCCTATTTGTCCACACCCCAGTCTGGAACCTAGAACAGAATCTGGGGTACAATTGCAAATGTAAAGTGTAGTGTTGCTCCTTTGACCTTCATACTAAAGTGCAGAACTTATTCTTGAGCTAATTGCCAGTGTGCTCCTAACTTCCAGACCAATTCAATAAAGACTTGTTAAATTCCTACTACTGTATTTGGAAGGCACTGTCCTGGGTGCTGGGAATATAAAGACAAAAGTGAAATAGTCCCTGCCCTCAAAGAGTTTACATTCTACCTGAGCTACTAGATGAGCTATATTCTGGAAAAATAGTAGGAACAAATTCTGCATCTTAGTTAAAAAAAAAAAACAGCACCTCATTTGCATATGTAAGTATTGGGCATTTTGTTTCATAAGAGGATAAAGAAATGCTTTCCTAAAAATGGAGACAGATACTGTTTCAAGATTTATTCCCGCAAACACTTTCCAAATGGTAGGAGTAACGTAATAATCTTTATGTACTTTTCTTTGTTAGAATTTGCACACTAAATGAAAATTGTCTTCTAAAGACATTTCTTTGGGATACTGCACACTGGTTCACATGATGTTGCCCTTGCTTAGACTGTTCTGAGGTCAATCCATAAGTCATAAAAGGAAATCAATTTGGACTTCATGGTCAGGCACATCATGTTTCTAACCCCAAGCATTGTGGCTCAGTGATCACTTACTTCATTCTCTAGAAATGGTTCCAACTGATTTATGGTTGCTTCCTAAAAACAAATCTGCCCTCAAAGGATAAAGATTTATCACCACTGAGTTCATTTAGAGAAAAGTTCTTTGAACTCAGAAGGCCATTCACAAGGAAAAATGACCAAAGTCACATGTTAAGAAGGAGGCCATAATTGCTAAGGAGACCCCTTTAGAGTAAACTGCTCTCATTAACAAGCCTATTAATCCTGGGTTTAACAAATCAGTCTTACAAGCTCATATCCTGTAGTACTTTAGGCTTCATCTCCTCCTTCTTTCCACCCTCTGTCCCTCCCATCCATCATATTTTCCTCTCTTTCTACCTCCTTCCTTCCTTCTTTCCACAAAATTAATTCATTTGATTAGTTGACTATGTATAGAATACTGTGCTAGGTGCTGGGGGGAGGGAGGGATGTGAGACAAAGATAAATAAGATAAACAAATGTAAATAAATAATATAATAAAGCATATTAGTAATTAATAAAATATTTCACATAAAAACAAATCTATAAATATATTATATATTAATTATTAAGATAATATAATAATACTATAAATATAATACTGTAAACAAATATAAGTAAAATAAACATAAATAATCCGAATTCCTGCTTTCCTGGCAGTTATAATACAGCAGAGAAGGGGGAGAATCATAAATGCAGTAACTAATGCTGTGGGAATGGTGGAAGAAAAGATAATTCCTAACTTAGGGGTCAGGAATTGCTGACTTCCTAGAAGAGTCATTAGAACTAGGCTTTCAAAGATAGGAAGGATTTCAACAGGTGGAGATTATAATGGAATTCCAGGTATAGTGTAAGCTAAGCCTGGAAGGCAGGTAAGTCCTGGGCACAGAAGCATGAATAGGGCATGGGTCAGATGTTCCTAGGTGTCTGATACAGATGGCTCACACTCTGTACATGCCAATAACAGGACATACATGAGGCAGTACAGTTCAGCTGGGGTGTTGTGTTGGTGGTAGATTAAATTATAACCTGAACTATATAGAAACTGGCTGTAACAGAGATTATTTGGATGCTCCAATGAGGTCTAGATATTATAAGAAGAGTCTAATTGTACCTGAATTTCTAAGTTCTAAGATATTTTCTCATGAAATACCTACCCGACCTAATGATCAAAAGTGGAAATGAAGCATAGGAAACAGGTTACATTGTCTAAATTTTGGGAAGCAGAATGTAGGCTCATTTTCCTTCCTTTGTTAAGATCATTTAGATTTTTCATCCTGCTCCTCCAGGATGTGGTCCTCCTCCCCTGTGGTCCCACAAATGCCTTTTCTTATAGTTTCACTAATAGAACGAACCAGAAGGGCCAGGAAGGACTCTGCCTTCAGGGCTAACCCCAAACTCCAGGTGGATGTCATCAGTATCTTCAGGTGCTCCCTGGGGACACACTCCTTTATCCTTTCTCCTCCAAGGACTCCATACCCTTTATATCTCTTCACTTTCCTCTCTGATGTTTCCTGTTCTATTCCAACTTGCCTTACAGGGTACAAAATTATCAAAAAGATACAGCTTTTCTTTTCCCTAGTCATGTGCCATTTTCCCACAATTTTCAAAGAATAAGTAGCTCTCCTCTCTACCAAGGCTAATGGCCAATCCTTCCTTTGATTTAATCTCATTTTCTGCCTCCTCTAGAACCTCTTTTTAAAAAAATCATCTTATCTCTCTCCAACACCTCTCCAATTGGGCTCATTACTCTCAGCCTGAAAAACAGATTCAGGTGTCTTCTGTCACAAAGAAACACGCAAGGGGCAGCTAGGTGGCACAGTGAATAGAGCCTGGAGTCAGGAGGACCCAAGTTCAAATTCGGCCTCAGACACAACTTGGGCAAGTCATGTAACCCCAATTGCCCTGCCTTCCCCCCCTCAAAAAAAGAAAAGAAAAAGAAACACTCAAACTAACTAACCTCTCATCCCTCCCAACCTTGTAGGTTGAAAAGTCTACAAAATGATGCCTTCAATAAAACTTAGGCTCCAAGAAGTGACTTGTTCTGTGACGTGTTCAGTCCCATAGTTAGGGTTAGGATCACAGAGTTAGGATCTCAGATCCTAGAGTTAGGGTTACAAAATTAGAACCACAGATTTAAGATTGCAAAACAGGTCTCCAATTCCAAATCCAATACTTTTACTTCCATTATGCAATGATGTCTCCTACTTCTCCCCAGTGCCCAGGCTGGGGTTCAAACAAATGTTTGTCAAATGAGTAATGGATATGAAATTGTTTTCCTAATTATACAAATGAAAGGCAATGTTAGTACCTTCCTTCTGTGATTATCTTCAACTTATCTTGTATGTGCACAGCTGTTTGTATATTATCTACCCCCATTAGATTGTGAGCTCTTAAAAGGCAGGGGCTCTCTTCTGCATTTCTTTGTATCCCCAGCGCTACACAAGGCTTGACACAAAGAAGGTACTCCTTGCTGAGGACGCCTGGCTGTGTGATCCTTGAAAAAGTTACAATATATCCATGCCCCAGCCAACTAAGGTTACAAGATGCAGAGAAGGTGCCATATGCATTGGTAGAAGGAGTTTCCTTACTGAAAGCTCCTTCTACTCATGAAATCACAAATCCGTAGAAAAACAAAGAAAAATGTTTAGTGTTATTAAAAAAAAAAAACCATAAACCTTTAATTTGTTGTTTCCAGATTTAACCACCAGGGGGCGCTCGTTCCCTGGCGCGTTCTCCCGGCCCTCGAAAGACCCAGTGTAGTGGAGGAGAGAGGGTCGGAACCTTTCTTTCCCGGAACTCGTGACAAGATAGATTCGGGGCACGGTTTGGGTGAGGACACGAGAGGCAGTCGCGGAGCACGACGGGAAGTAGGGAATCATGGCGGCCGTATCGGTGGAGTTGCAACAGGAGAGGCGACTGGTGTGTGTGGAGTACCCAGGCGTGGTGCGGGATGTGTCCAAGATGCTGCAGACCCTGGGCGGAGAGGAAGGAGTTTCCAGGGTCAGAATCGGCGGGACCAGGCGGTGATGGGGGCTTGGGTTAATCTCCAGACTCCAGACGAGAGCGGAGGGGGCCAGGCTGGGAGTTGTTGGGGAAGAGCCCGAGGAGGGGGAAGAGGAGAAGGAGAGCGGTCTCCTAGGCAACGGGGCAGAAAGCGAGTCTCCTCACGTGGGCGTGGAGGATGGGAGAATCCCTTTGTGGAACTTCTTAGGTCCGGTGGCTGCCTACTTGATATTAAAAGTGACTAGCGGGTCCGTCCCCTACTAGCTTGTGATCATAGTGATCACATACGTTATAAGATCGTAGATGTCGAATTGCAAGTGACCTTAGAAACCATCCAATCAACCCCCCCCTATTTGTAACGTAAGAGGAAAATGAGGTCCAGGCTCACAAACGTAGTCAATGTCCCTATTACTTTGAGCCTGAGTCAGCGTTCCTGCCACAGTATCATGCTACCTCCCTGGGCTTGTTTTTAGGATCCAATTCCTGCAGGCCATTAGTTGTTGATTAAATTTTCACTCCTTTGAACTCAAGTCATTTTTTGTGTTGGGATGGTAAAGGACATTTCGTACCCATCAGGTTTTGTAAGGTTTGTTTACAATATGTTTTTATACCTTAGGAACAGTGGGGTCTGTTGAACCATATCTTATATACATTTCTTTTATATACATATGTTGTACACATGCATACATACATACGATATGTATATTGTATTTCTTTTGAAACCTTTGAGGGAAGGGACTATCATTATTCCCTTTTTTTTCTTGCCAGAGAGAAATTAAGATAAAAACACCTGAAAGAATTCCATTGTGAAATTTAGTATTATAGGAAAACCTGGGAACTCCAACTTCTAGTTCTCTGAGCCCTAGTTTCTTCTTCTATAAAGTGATTAGGTTGCTCTAAATGGGCTTTAAGCTTCATTTCAGGTCTAATATTTTATATTCAAAGGTCTCTTTCATCTCTTAAATTTGTTAGCTCTTCTTTTGCATCTTCCAGCCCTTCCCAACGTCTTTAGTTGAATATATAAAAGCTTTGAGGATGGTGTGTTTGGGATAACATTTGATGCTTTTCTGTCTCTGGTACTGGATCTTATGTAGATCTATGCAGACTCAGCCAAAAGGTTGGAGCTGTACTTCCGCCCCAAGGATCCATACTGCCATCCTGTGTGTGCCAATCGTTTCCCTACTAGTAGTTTGCTGCTTAAGATCAAGAAGAAGACAAGACGGAAGAAAGCAGAGGGTGGAGAAGTGACTGTTGCAGAAGTCAAGTTTGACATGGAAATTTTGGGCATCATTACAACTGTTTACAAATTTCAAGGTAGAGATCCACTGGGACTAATTGTGTCCATGAATGTTGTCAGTGTCAGGCCTAAGATAGATGGAGGAGGGGCAGCTAGATGGCATAGTGAATAGAGCACTGGTCCAGAAGTCAGGAGGACCTGAGTTCAAATGTGGCCTCAGACACTTGACACTTAACTAGTTGTGTGACCTTTGGCAAGTCACTTAACCCCAATTGCCTTGCCTTCCCCATTCCAAAAATTATATATATATGGAGGAGATATGAGAATGAGAAAAAAGAAAGTAGGTAGAAGAAAAGAAGAGATGTATAGAGAAAAAAAATATACGAATTATAGTGAGGGATAGAATTTCCTCAAGAACTACTTTAATTAGGCTTAGCAGAATGGAGTAATAAAGATAAAGGGCTTTGTTCTTTCTGGGACTAGGTTATTCATAGGATTAAAAAATAAAGTGCATTAAGCTTTATATGTTTCAGCTAGCTACACCAGAATCAGACTCTAGAACTGAAGGAGAGGTTATCTTAGAGGTTATCTAATTCAGTCCCCCTCATTTTATGGATCTGGAAGCTGAGATACCAAGAGGAGCCAATTAGTGGCATGTCTAAAGCTAGGGCCCTGATTGTTCCATCTCTTTCTACTACACCATGCTGTCTCTTCCTGTCAGCTTCTGTCAAACTGTAATATCACGTAGATCAGAAAGAACATTGCATGTTAATTCAAGCAATTAAGCAAATAAGAGGGTATTTGAGTTCAAGTTCATTTTGTACAGTACTTGCACACAGTTAGTTCTGCTACTGCTGTCTCTTCAGTGGAGTAAATGACTAGTGTTTTTGCTCCTAATGCAGTACTACCTTAGAGCCTTTAAAGGATGTTAGAAGTTTGGTGCCTAGGAGTCAGGTGTTCTTAGGTGACAGAGAGCCTGTATTATGGCTATGATTATGGTATGTTTCTTGATCATAGTGATTGTAATTTGTTTACCTCTCTTTCCAGGGATGTCAGATTTTCAATATCTGGCAGTACACACAGAAGCAGGCTGCAAAAACACTTCTATGTATGACAAAGTTCTTATGCTCAAACCAGAGAAGGAAGAATTCTTCAACCAGGAATTACCTCTCTATATTCCCCCACCAATTTTCTCTCGTCTAGACACCCCAGTGGACTATTTCTACCGGCCAGAAACACAGCATCGGTGAGTATCTTCCCCGCTACCACCCTTCATCCACCTTCTAGGAAGCTTTCAAAGAACTCAGTGGCCAAACAAGTGGTACTCTGGGTGTGTGTCTACTAGGAACATCAAATTTCAGATTGATATACTGTCCATTTGACAGAGTCCCAGAATCAGGAAGAATTCATAAGTTACTGAGAGCCAGTGTGGTGTGGTGTAAATCATGCTGGCCTGGGAGTCAGAAGAACTGGGCATTAATTCTGCCTTTACTATTTAGTAGGTGACCATGGGCAAATCACTTATTCTCTTTAAACCTTCAGTTTTCTTATCTGTAAAATGGGGATAATACCATAATCAGATAATGTGTAAAAAGTGCTTTGCAAATGTTAAAGCACTATATAAATATATAAATTATATTAAAGCACTATATAAATAAATAAAGCTGTTATTATTGATGGGGTTTTCCTACATTGAGAATTGTCAAAAATAAGAATATGTATCATTTCTCTATCCACACTACCACTAAGAACAGTGATTCCAGTGGAGCTACATAATCCCTTTATATATATATATATATGTCCGTACATTCGTAATAATTTGATTTGCCAAGTTAATAAGGATTTATACATCACTTACTATGTGCCAGAGACTGCTAAGTGCTGGGGATACACATACAAGCAAAAAGGCCATCAGTTCTTAAGAGCTTACAGTCTAATGAGGAAGACAGCACATAAAAAGGAACTAAAGGGGAGGGGTAAGGAGAGCACCCATTGGGGGGTACGGTCTGGGGAGTGAAGTTGGTTAGCCTAGACCAGGGTTGAGGAACCTTCGACTTGAAGGCCATATGTGGCCCTCTAGATCTTCAAGTACAGCCCTTTAACTGAATCTAAACTTCACAGAACAAATCCTTTAATTAAGGGAGTTTGTTTAAGGGGATTTGTTTATCATTCTCTGAAGTTTGGATTCAGTCAAAGGGCTGCACTTGAGGACCTAGAGGGCCACGTGTGGTCTCGAGGCTGCAGGTTGCCCACCCCTGGTCTAGGCTCTTCCTCAGAATAGAGGTTCTGGGAGTTACGCAACAGGAGAAGGAGGCCAGCAGGCCAAAGACCAGGGAGAAGGTAGCCAAAGCATTGTAAAATTCAGCAAATTAAAAAAAATATATTGCTGGACTCAGAGTTAGGAGGACTTGGGTATCAGTCTTGCTGTCACAAGTTCTGTGACGCTAGGTAAGTCACTTAACCTCTTTGACCTTTTGCTTCCTTATCTATAAAATAGAGATAATAATACCTGTATTACCCTACCTCCTAGGGCTGATGTGAAGATCAAATGCAAAAATTTTGTTATTTTTTAAACAGCTTTGAGATAATTGAGGATACTCTGATGCTGTTGCAAAAAACAGGATTAGGAATCACTCTGCCTTAGACAATTAACTTCATTTTGAATAGAAGATAGTATTCCAGAAATAAGATTGAATGTTCCTCCAAGGAAAAAAATATAGCCTGAAAATACCTAGCATGTAATCTAATTGGAAAGTTCTTTTCTTCTATGGTGATGATTCCCATTCCTCTAATTCCTCCCACCCCAAAGTTCCTGCCAGTCTGCCCTTTCCACTGAGTCCTCTGGAAACTCATTCCATGGGTGACAAACTTGCCTTTATCTTAAATCTTTTCCTTTTCCCCTCCTTCTGACATCAGGTTCCTCTCTCTCACTAAACCCCACCTCCTCCTCCCCCTTCATGATACAGCCTCCCTGGACACCCTTTCTAGTACTCACTTCTCTTGGTTCACTGGTTGAGGGGAATTGGAATACTCTTTGCTTTTCCTTGCCACTTTCAGATTTTTTCCCCTACCTCTATCACTCAATAACCTCTCCTGCTTTGAGGCCCATACAGTCTACCATTTCTACCCAGTCACAATCCTGGTAGCTGTTGTCTACAGACTCCAGAGCGATATTCTTCCTTCCTCAGTTAGTTCATCACCTACCTCACAATCTTTCTTGCCTCTCCAACTTTTGCCTTCATACTAGGACACTTCAATATATATACTTTTTCCCTCTTCTTTTCCATAATTTGACCTTTTGGTGAAGCAGTTTATCTCTACACTGTCTTCTCCTGAGTTCCACCCTACCAAGTGTCAGCCTTGGATCACTCCTACATCTTTGTTCCTACATAAGTGCTGAAGGGAGGTGAAGAAAATCATACAGCTTCCCTGTCTGGGTCCACTACAGATTTATTTTTACACAACCTCAGAAGGCCCTTGCTATTGCTAGGCAGTTCTTCTATACTTGCCTTATCAATTCACTATCCCACTCTTCTAAGTGGGTCTTCCAATTTTTTCCCTCCTTCCTCAAACCTCGCATGGCTCCTTCTCCCCTCACCTTCTCAGCTAAGAAACTTACCTCATGTTTTTCATAAAAAATTGAGGCCATTGGGGCAGCTAGGTGGTGCAGTGAATAGAGCAACGGCCCTGGAGTCAAGAGGACCAGAGTTCAAATGTGGCCTCAGACACTTAACACAAAAAATGGCCATGTGACCTTGGGCAAGTCACTTAACCCCAATTGCCCTGCCTTCACCCTTCCAAGCCCCCCCCTCCAAAAAAAAAAATCAAGGCCATTTACCATGAGCTCCCTCTTCTCCCCTCTTCCTCATCTCATATCACTCAGATGCCTTCTGCTACCGTTTTCTTCACCTGTCTCACATGATGAAGTGGCCTTACTCCTCTCAACCTGCTCAAGCAGTCCCATTCCATCTTGTCTCCTTTAATGGATTGCCCCCTATGTCATTTCCACTTTGCCACTCATCTTCCATCTCCCTATCCATTGTCTGCTTCCCCACTGCCTACAAACATGCCCATGTCTCCCCATCCTGAAAAAAACCGTCACTTGATCCTTCTGTCCCCACTATCATTCTACTTCTCTTCTGCCCTTTGTAGCAAAACTTGAGAAGGCCATTTACAACAGATGCTTCTGCTTCCTCTCTTCTAACTCTACCCTTCACTCCTGATGATCTAACCTCTGACCTTATCATATCACTGAAATTACTGTCTCCAAAGTTACCAGTGGGAACAGCCGATGGATAGAGCACTGCTTTGCAGTCAGGAGGGCCTGAGTTCAAATTTGATCTTAGATACTTAACTAGCAGTATGATCCTGGGCAAGACACTTAAACTTGATTGCCTCCAATGAAAAGAGAAAAAAACCAACAAAGTTACCATTCATCCCTTAATTGGCAAATCCAATGTCCTTTTCTCAATCCCCATCCTTCTTGACCTCTCCAGCCTCTGACACTGTCGATTACCACCTTCTTCCTGATCTTCTCTTCTCTCTGGGTTCCTGGGATACCATTCCCTTCTGGTTCTCCTCCTACCTCTCTGGCCTGCCTTCACTCTCTGTTGCTGGATCCACATCCAGGTCATGCCCACTCATTGTGGGTGTCTACAGAACTCTGTCTTGGGTTCTTTTCTTTTCTCCTTCTGTACTACACTTGATGATTTTATTGGCTCCCATGGATTTAATTATCATCTCTGTGCTGATGCTTCTCAGATCTGCATATACTTCCTGAAACTCTGCTGACCTTCAGTGTCACATCTCCAACTGCCTTTCACACATCTCAAACTGGATGGCCAGTAGACATCTTAAACTCAACGTGTTCAAATTGAACTCATTATCTTTTCCTCTAATCTTCCCCCTTCCCTTCCAGATTTCTCTGTCACATCCTCCCAGTTCTCTAGCCTTACAACCTAGACATCATCCCTGATTCCTCACTCAGTCTCTCAGTACCACCCCTCCCCCATATCCGGTCTATTGCCAGGGCCTGTCGATTTCACCTTTGCAACATCTCTTGAATATTCCCCCCTCCCCTGTGATACTGTTTTCACCCTGGTGCATACTCTGTTACCATGACCTGCTGGTTGTTCTGATTGCCATGGTCTTTCCCCACTCCCATCCATCCTCCAGCATGATTTTCTTAAAGCACCGATCCAACCCTGTCACCTCCTTACTCAGTAAACTCTAGTGGTTCTGTATCACCTTCAGGATCAAATACAAAATCCTGTTTGGCATTTAGATCCCTTCATAGATCCTGGTCTTCTTATACATTATATCCACCCATATAGTCTTTGATCTAGTTACACGGTTCCACAAACAAGACACTCCATCGCTGTGCTCTAGGCATTTTCTCTGACTATACCCCATGCCTGAAATTCTCTCCCTTCTCACCTCTTCATCCTGGCTCCCTTCAAGTGCCAACTAAAGTCTTACTTTTTTTTAAAGTTTTTTTATTTTGTTTTTTGGAGGGGGAGGGCAGGGCATTTGGGGTTAAGTGACTTGCCCAAGTTCACATGGCTAATAAGTGTTAAGTGTCTAAGGCCAGATTTGAACTCAGGTCCTCCTGACTCCAAGGCCGATGCTCTATTCACTGCGACACATAGCCACCCCTAAAATCTTACTTTCTATAGGAAACCTGTCCTCTTAATTCCAATGCCTTCCCTCTGTTAATTATTTCTTGTCTATCCTGTATATAACACATATTTAACTTATGAGTTCCTTGAAGGCAAGGACTGCCTTTTGCCTTTCTTTGTAATCCCAGTACTTAGTACAGTGCTTGGCATATAGCAGGTGCTTTAATAAATACTTCTTAATTGGCTGACTAAATATTAAAATTTATTTACTATTCAGGTCTGTGGCTAGTTTATCCAATTGCTAGAATCCTTTGTTAGTGATACTAAAAATGAGGGGTGTGACTCTTTGTGACCTGACTAGTCTTGCTTATTTTTCTTGGTCTTATTCACTGAACCCCAACTAAAAGTCTTACAGATGCATGCCCTTGGTCACAAAATGGATCTGGCAAGAGGTTCTGGCTATAGTAGCTTGAGTATCTTAGCCTCCACTGTTTGCCTTCTCCCTCCATATATTTCCCAAGATAATTTTAATAGTTATTCAGGGAGCAAGATTTCTTATATTACATCAGATCCAGAGAGGGTATAGACTATTTGAAACTCAACTCAGAGCTAATGTTGAGTCAATAATGACTATTGTATCCAAAGAAAGATAGTTGCCAGGTTTCCAAAACCTGAATGGTTATGGCTGGCCTCTGAAGCTAGAGGGCAGCACTTACTATCAATCGCTTCTCTCCAACTATTGCTAATATGAAACATGTCATTTAGCTTCATCTTTTAGGAGTAAATTCTCACCTTTCACTGCTTCTTCCAGTTTAAAGCAGTTTAATATCACCTGGTATTGCTATCTTAGTGCTTCTTAAGTTGCTGATTAAACAACTTGCTTCCCCATATAATCAGTAGAGGCAGATAATGATTTCTGAGGTCCAGAATGAATTGACTTAATTTTACCATGGATAAACTGAAAGTCAAGTCTGTTTACACAGCCCTGTCAGGCTGCTGCTAACACTGAGATTCTGATTCTTTTTGGCCATCAGGTAATCATTTATTAGCTTAATTGGGGACCAAGTGCAATAAGGTACCTATTTGGAACTCTATTCCTTTTGACCATACTAAAGTGATCTGAGTATATTGGTAAGCAGGAATCCTGCCATGGTTGTGTGTGTCCTGTACCCCTCCCCACCCTTTTCTCCACCTCCCTACAGCCCAATTTTTTTGAACAGTGGCTTTAGGTGGGGCAAGAAGGTAAAGAACCACAGAGAATCCTAAGTCTCCTGGTTTCTATTTTGCTAAGAAGGCCATTTGTTTTGTCTTATTTGCTTTCTGGTGAAGGAAAAGGACAAATTTGGGGGGGGAAATAAAAGGAAAAGACACCTGCCTTTTTTCCCCAGAAAGGCAGTTGATTATTCGTAGAAGTTGTCCTTCAAATTGCCAGAAAAACTCATGTATCTCTCTACTTCCAGGTGCTTCCTCACTTGACCCCTTTTTAGATACAGAATTAAGTTTCTCTCTATCAAGGTGACAACTGAAAAATTTGGGAAAAAAGCACCTGGAGTGATTTGAGAACTAATATTCATAGGTGTCTTGCCTTTATCTGTTTTCAGTTTTCTTATTTTTAACTGAAATCAAGCTCCTTTATGTTGATTCTCCTGACTTCCCAAGGCCTCCCTAACAACATTAAACATATCTAGAATCGAAGTGATTTTCCATATGTCTCACTGGGGAAATAGAAATGTTTCACTGGGAAACCCTTTTTTTGGCAATTCAGGTTTTCCTTTGTAACAGGGAAAATTGACTATTTCTCCCAAAACATTATTTTGAAGTGGGAAATTCAGACTACTTTTACTTTACTTTTCTTGGTTGTTTAAAAAAAAGTTTGCTAAAGTACCAGAATGAATAACCAAGCATGGATCTCTGTTGGAATTTAATTTAAAAAAAAAAAGATTTTCAATTCAACAAATAGTTAATATTGTGAGATCAGTAAGAAACCCCTCAGGAGGTTACAGTTCAGAAGGAATATCTGGCATATATACAAATAATTATAATATAAAATAAATATACAAAATAAATAAAATCAAAGGTTTTTTTTTTAATGCTATACTGTAAATGATCTAAGGGGAAAAGGGTCATTTCCAGCTGGGGAATTGTTGCACTTCATATCTGTCAAGGATGGCTTAATTATCACCCTTCATAAAGTCAAGGGGAATGGAAAGAATGTCTTTTTGAAGTTCACTGTCTCTATGAGGAAAACCTGTACTGTTTACCTTGTCCCTCCACACATTTACCAAGATAACACTAATAGCTATCCAGGATATATGATTTCCTATATTAAATATCCTAAATCAGATGCAGATAGAATCTTGCAGCTTTACAAATTATTTTCAAGAACCAGTACACTGTTAAAAAAAAAATCTGTTTTGAGTTACAGGATTTTTTTTTTAAATTGGAAAAGACATTAAAGATCATTTAGTTCATTCCCTTTATTTTACAGAGGAAGACATTTGAGGCCTAGAGAGGGTCAGTGATTTGCCCAAGGGCACCTAACTGGTTAGTGACAAAGCTAGGATTAGAACTCAGATGAGAAGTCACCCAAGGCTTCATGTAGAAAATGCTTCTTGAGCTAAATTTTGAAGAAAACAAGGGATTCTAATGAGTAACTAAGGAAAAATCAATGTGAGCAGCCATGTCTGCTCTGCAAGGCAGGGAACCTGGAATGACCCAGCCCACCATCATTGAGAAGGAGAGAGGGGGCCTGAGGGTCCAAGTGAAATGAGAATTCTGGATTCTTTTCTGCAAGGGGAGGGGAGGGGAAAAGAAAAGAGGCATTGGTAGGAAGGTTGCAGAAGAAGAGTGTTCCATAGTTCTTGTTCCACCGTGCCCTCCAGCACCAGTAGAGTAGCTCCTACTGGAGGCATTAGGGATAGTCTGTGTAGAAGGTGGGAGTTCAGAGATGTAATAATATGGGAACAACAGCAAACTGGCTACTTTGGCTGGACAGGAAAGGAAATAACGTATAATGAGACTGGAAATGTGGGTTGGTACCAGGCTGTAAAAGGCTTTACAAGCTGAGCAGGTGTTCCTGTTTGATCCTAAAGGTAGCCATTGGAGATTTTGAAGGAGGTGAGGGAGAAGTAACATGGGCAGACTTGAGGAAAATCACTTTATCAGCTTTGTAGCAGATAGGTGGGAGAGAAGAGAGACTTTAGGCAGGGAGACCCAATTAGGAGGATATTGCAGTGGGTGCAAGGTGGTGAAGGCAGGATGGAGGATGATAGCTCTATGAATTTTAGGCTTTTTGAAAATTGATTACAAAGGGAATGGTAGGTAGAAGCAGGTATTAAATTTCTTCTGAGCTCTCACACTGGTTTCATATAGGTTTACAGAACATGAGTATATGCCTGTATAATAACTCATATTTATAGAGTACATTAAAGTTTACAGAGTGCTTTTCTCACAACAATCCTGTGAAAGAGGTAGTGCACATATTATTCTCATTTTACAAATGAGTAGACTGAGGCTCAGAGAGGTCCAGTGCCTTATCTGTAGTCTAGTAAGCATCAGAACCAAAATTTCAGCTTTGATCTTTTTACTACAAAGCCAGCATTCTTTGTGTTATACTATTCTCCTCCTCTCTAGGTCTATATCTTTTACTAAAGTTCTTAGTTGAAACCTCATTGTGGTATGGAGGTAACCTTGGTATTTCAGAGGTTATACCAGTGGGGTACATGCTCTGTCAGTTCTTACCAAGGTAAAAAGATTTCATGCAGAGCTCTGTGACAGCTTCTGTGTCTCTTGTCCAAGCAAGAACTAGCCTTGACAGGTTTGGAGAGACTATCAATAAAAGGTTGAATCAAGGATGTGAAGGATGTGAAGGATGTGGTGATTTGTATTGTTTGACAGTATTGTGCTTGTTCTAAGGAGGGGTGAAAGTGGGTGGGAAATGTCTTTGGAAAGTGATATTTAAAAAAAGAAAAAGTATCATTAAAACATTAAAAAAAAATAGAAGATTGGCCACTAGGCGTTAGATTTTTTTTGACCATAGCAACTCATAAAACCATCTATGAAAATGTGGAAGGGGAATCCACCTTAATAAAAGCATGATTTCCTGAAAATTTGAAGGCGATCTGTTGCTTGCTGTGATGTTACATTGTGTCTGTCGTGTTCTCCCTCAGGGAAGGCTACAATAACCCGCCTGTCTCTGGTGAGAACCTTATTGGCCTGAGTAGAGCTCGGCGGCCCCACAACGCCATCTTTGTGAACTTTGAAGATGATGAAGTGCCCATGAAGCCACTGGAGGCTGCTGTGCAGACCTGGAGGAGGCTGTGCACGAACCCCATAGACAGAAAGATGGAGGAGGAGCTGAGAAAGGTAATGACATCCGAAGAGGCCCAGGCCTGCCATGAACTGCCTCTTGTTTGCTCAGCTGTTTGGATTTGTGCGTGTTTGCTCTTTTTGAATCAGCAGATGTGGATTTTTCACCTCCAGATTTCAGTTCTAAAAGTAACGAGTACTTCATCTTGTAATCTCAGGACAACTCTTCCTTCACACCTCCACCAAGCAGCTTCCACTGGTGCAGGCACCTGGAACGGGGGTGGGGCGGGGAGAAGTGCTTGGATTATCCAAGTGAAGCTTGTAACTGCAACTCCAGTATTTAATTAGTTCTCAGGTGACTTCCATTACCCCACATTCCCTTAACCCTGACAAAGTTTGCATTATTTTATTAATTTGTATATACCTTTGGAAAAGTCAACATTCTGTTTTCCCATCTAGATTGTAAACTTCCTTTTCCTTTGTTTTACAGTACTTGGTGCACAGTGAAGAGTGAATCAATACATAGTCACTGAATCAAGCTTATTCTCTCTATTTAAGGGGAAGTTATACATTTCCAACTTAAAAGTTTTCTACTTGTTACCAGGACCAAAATAATGTATCACCAATTTAAATATTTCTAGAAGTGCTCTTTCAAAGAGCTTAGAATGGAAAAAGTGTAGGAGTTTTAGGCCATGAGGCTATAGAAAGTGTGTTTAGCCCTTCCCACAGCCTCGTCTTTTCCCTGATAGCAGTCACCAGCCACAGACCCTGTGACGTTCTAGATCGTGGCTGTTTTGGAGCTTGTAGATAATTTTTTTTTCTCTAACCTTCACTTTTTTCTAGCTGTTTGACATTCGTCCTATCTGGTCCCGTAATGCTGTCAAGGCCAACATTAGTGTCCACCCAGATAAACTCAAAGTCTTGCTTCCTTACGTGGCCTATTATATGGTGAGTATCCTGACATCTATTATGGATTTTGCTGCATAGGCTTTTTGTAATGCTTTGGTGCCCAAAAAGGTAGAGTGGAAAAGGGATTTAGAAATCACCTACTTAAAACAGTCACAGAGCCATAGCCATCCGTGGTCTTGGGATCATAGCTCTACAAGAAGAAGAGATCCAGAGCAATCCCTAACATCTTTGTTAACTTTACTGTAGTGTGCTCTCTCTCCGCTTCTGCCCCTCTGCTTAGTGTTCCACAGCCTCCCACTCCCTCATTAAAAAAAAAAAAACCCTAAAAAAAACTCTCCAAGTGAAAGCAGAACAGACAGGTAGATTGCCACCACGAGCTGAAGGGGGCTTGGCTTGAGACCTCTGGTGCCAAGAGAGGTGTGTCTGGCCCCTATGTGGTTTTCTTTTGTCCATCTGTGCCCGGAGAACTGAATGTCTGTCCCTGGCCCCTTCGTGTTACTGTCTTCTCCTGTGTGTGTCCATATCTGGCTTCAACATGTCTGCCTCCTTTGTATTCTTCCTTTCGGTTCCAGTCAGGCCTCCAGGTGGCTGGTCCTGGCTCTTTGTCCCTGCCCTGCACGTGTCCTCGCCTCCTCCCTCCATGGACAAAGAGACCCTTTACTGCCTTCCTCTCTCCATCCGTCCCTCTCTTCCCAATGTCTGTGGGAAAATTCACATTGTGTAAAATCACTTTACGTAGAGGCCTACAGAACAGTCCACTCACATAAAGCAAGAACTGTCTGTATTAGGAAGATTTCATTATCATGATCAGTATGTCCCTGAGGAAAAGCCTGAAATTTATTAGTTCTTTAGGATCCTGGAGCCTTAACAAACCTTTGAAATTGTACTTTTGCAGATAACAGGTCCCTGGAGGAGTTTGTGGATTCGGTATGGATATGACCCGAGAAAAAATCCAGAAGCCAAGGTTTATCAAGTCCTAGATTTCCGAATTCGCTGTGGAATGAAATATGGTAAAATAAACCACCACCACAATAATAAAAACCAGAGGCAAAACTATACCTCAGCTTGTTTGCTTTCTTTTAGTCTTTATAGTTTCTAGTTTGTTATACACCTGTCCTCTCTTCTAATAGGGATAGACTTGTAACTCTCTGTTACAGCTAGGCTAAGAATACTTTCCTATGTTTGCTTAAAATAAAGATCTCTTGGTAGCTTGGGCTACCAAGCTGATTCTCTTCAGGCCCACTCTAGCATTTCTTACTGTCTTGTGACTCTACTGTCTTGTGATCCTAGTTTATTCCTCTTTGAAGCCAGCTCTGTTTCTTTGTGCCCAGCCTCAGTCTCTGTTCTCTTATTTTGTCTCCAGGTTATGCCCCCAATGACATGCCTGTCAAAGCAAAACGCAGCACCTACAACTACAGCCTCCCCATCACAGTTAAGAAGACACGTAAGTAATTGTGGCTTTCTAGCAAACAGAGGAGTGATTTGCCTTCAAGCCAGCTACCCTAGAATGAGCCATGTGGGCAGACAAATGAGAATCAAATTGAGATCATCCTAGAATGGTACCAGGACTTGCTGTGGAATGAATGAATGGAAAAAAAACAAAACAAAACTAAGTATTTACTATTTACCAAGCACTGTTCTAAGTATCGGGGTTACAAATAGAAAAAGCTACACAGTACCTCACCTCAGGTTGCTCCCCCAGTCTAACTGGGGGAGACAGCTCAGAAAAGAACATTTAACTACAAAGCACATCCAGAAGACTAGGAGGCCTCAGGTTCAGTGAGAGGGGATGGCAAGGCCCAGAGTTCCATAGCTTATCAGTGTAAGGGCCCATAGGAAGTAGAGGCAGAGCGGATGTAAGTCTTTCCATTTTACAATGAGTGAAGTTGTTAACATCAGTTTTTTCACACTCTGAACAGTCAAGCAGCTCAGGCAAGGAGGAACAATAGAGGGTAGGGCACTGCCCCCCAGGGTGGCATTCTTCCTACTTGGACATCCCAGATAGGTTGGGGAGGGGAATATGAAACAAGAGGATGGATCACCCCTAGTAGCAGTGATTCTTCCTGCCACCATAGCTATGTTCAGATCTGGAATGGATCTTTAATAGTAGCCATTCCATTTCCTCATTTGGCAAATGATGAAACTGATATTCAGGGGTATGCAATGTCTTGCCCAAGGTTACACAAGTAGTAAGTAGCAGAGTCTGGATTTCTACCCATATTTTTTTATTCTAAATCTAATTTCCAGTATGTGCGTATCTCCACAATGAAGTCCTCAGGGAATTTAATTCCATATGTAAGAGATGATGAGCAGGAACATAGGCATCAAGAGAGTAAGTGAAATTGAATGTGACATTTGACAGTATTGAATTCCAAAGCTTCTTGTCTTCTCCCAGCCAGCCAACTGGTCACCATGCATGACCTGAAGCATGGACTAGGCACCTCGGGGACTGGGGGTATCAAGAAATCAGCCTCTAACAAGTACAAGCTCAAGGTGGGTGCTGTCTGCTTTGTCCAGAGCAGTTATGGGAAGAGGGACAACTAACTTTGGTTTTTAATCTCTGCCAAGTATGAAGGCTGTGAATTATCCCCTTCCAGGGAAAAGTCCTGTCTGGATTCTGGAGTGCAGCTGTGGGCATTGTCAGTGACTTTCTGCAAATAAATACCCTTTGGTAGGGGCGGCCAGGTGGCTCAGTAAGTAAGAGCACCGGCTCCAGTGTCAGGATAACCTGGATCAAATCTGGGCTCAGAATACTCAGCACCACACCCAGAAATAACTGGCCGTGTAACCTTGAGCAAGTTACTTAACCCCGATTGCTTGATAAATAAAAAAAAAATAAATAAATAAATGCCCTTTGGCCCTTTCAAATCTTGTCCATGAATCTTATATAGTATTCAGGATAAAAAGGCAGGGTGTAAGTGCTCAGTCAACAAACTGAGTATCCACTATATACAGTACTTGGTGGAGAAGTTCAGTTGAAGAACAAGTATTTATGTCCCTAGCTTTGTATTTCAGGGAGCCTTTAGTCTGCTTAGGAAGGTAAGATATAACCATATCAATCAAATAGGGAATAGTATAAAGACACTGTGTCATCAAGTACTATATCATATGGTATGGACAGTAAGTGGTGTAGAATTTCAGAAATGGGAGAAGGAGATAACCATTGGGGATTGTGGTCTTTCTTTTATTTCTGTCCCCTCACAAACCCACTGTTCTTCCTTCCCACCCCTGAATGCTGTAAGATGTTAGGAGCTGGTGGGGCGGCTAGGTGGTGCAGTGAATAGAGCACTGGCCCTAGAGTCAGGAGGACCTGAATTCAAATCCAGCCTCAGACACTTAACACAAAACTAGCCATGTGACCTTGGACAAGTCACTTAACCCCAATTGCTCTACCTTCCCCCCTCCAAAAAGCAAAAAAAAAAAAAAAAGATTTTAGGAGTTGGAGAAGTGTCTCTTGGTGGCTGGCACTGAGCTGCATAGTATCTCTCTTTGATGGTGAAAACACAGGAGTAGCTTCTACTAAAACTCTGGTTGTTTTGTTCCCTCAGGACTCTGTCTATGTCTTCCGGGAAGGGGCCCTGCCACCATATCGGCAGATGTTCTATCAGCTCTGTGATTTAAATGTGGAAGGGTATGATGAGGCCGGGTCTTGGGGGAAAAGTTCTGGGGAAACAGACTTCTGAATTTCATTGGAAATTTCTTCTCTGACACCTTTCTAATTTTTGAGGCCTTATTTTTTCTTCTGTGCTAGAAAGTTAGATTTCTGGCTGTTCTCAAACAACCAATTCACTGTGTAATACATTTCTCTTAAGCTAGTTAGTTTTTGTTAAAGAGAAGGAATGAAGCTATAAATGTGTGTATTCCTGTTCATCTAGTCGATCACCATGCTGCTCTGCCACATGCACATGTTTGTATGGGAATCTCTGAACTTATATATGGTTATTTCCCTTTTTTGATTAGCAGCTCCGTTTGGAGTGACCCAGGGAGACCAGGAGGGTTGCTCGTGAAGTCTAAAAGTTTTTGTCAATTCAATTAACTGAATAGGGAGAGAGAGAAAGAGAGAGACAGAGAGAACACCTTGTTCCTTGCAACAGAATCACTGGCAGGGAAATGGAATCAGTCCAGGATGATTGGGCACTTTTTTCCCTTTATCATCTCACAAACAACCTATAGAAACCACACTGGCCGGCCCTGTTAGTGCTTTCTTTGGACCCTTATTTGCCCACTGACCCAGCCCTGGCTGCTTGTAGGTTACAGAAGATTATCCATCGTAATGATGGGATGGAGACTGAGTGTACAGAGCGTGATGGTTGGTGTCTTCAGAAGACCAGTGATGACCTGAGGGACACCATGTCCTTGATGATCCGGCAGATCATTCGTTCCAAAAGGCCTGGTGAGAAGCTCCTGGGGTCTCAGAGTATGTTGAGCCCAACAAAAGAGCTAGGTTCAAAGCCTAGCTTTTTTGTTAAGTCATTTCATTTCTTTGTACCTCAGTTTCCCTATCTGTAAAGTAGGAAATTTGGAAAGGTCTTTCTAGTCCTAATATTTTAGGATTTTAAAATTAATATTTAGAATAACATTGGCTCTTGGAGTAGCTTCTTATAGAACCAGTTTTGGGTAGCATCAGGACCCTTCTCCACTCATGGGAAAGGACTAGATGAGCATTATGTGATAGTCAAGCTACAGGACCTGCTCTGAGTGGCTCCTGAGAATTGGCTTTAATTTTCTCCTTGAGGTAAGAGTGGGACAAGGTTTTAGCTGATCTCATCATTCCTGTTTTCATTCCTATTTCTTCTTGTCCCAGACCCCTTCCCCTTCCTTATTGATAAGCAAAAGTGGCATGTAGCGGCTAAGGCTGTCACTATCCCTCCATGGCACTACCACCCCATCCACTTCTGCCAGACAGTGCGGTGAGGGAGAAAGCCATGGCAGAAGGGAAAGGGAAAGAAAGAAGCCTGCACCTGTGCTGTGCACGTATTAAGAGTAGTGAAGGAAGCCAGGGTTTGGAAGAGCCAGCAGTGCTTCATGCCCATGAATGACTCTTCCTGCTGGTCAGTAGGATCTCTGAGCCATCTCTGTTCTTTTGGGTCAGTGGGTTTGGGTACCTAAGGCAACACATCCTTCTCTTTCCCTTTCGCACCCAGCTTTGTTCTCAAGTGCCGCCAAAACCGAAGGTGGGAAAGAGCAGTTAACATATGAGTCTGGGGAGGATGAGGATGATGATGAAGAAGAGGAAGAAGAAGAAGAGGAGGAAGAAGAGGAGGAAGAGGAGGAAGAAGACTTCAAGCCCTCAGATGGGAGTGAAAATGAAATGGAGACTGAAATTTTAGACTATGTATAATGGAAGGAGGATGCAGCCTCTAGACCCTCTAACTTTGTCTGGGTATTGTTATACCCTTGCCTTGAGAAGGAAACTAACAGCTGCCCACTTCCAGCTAAGAGTGCCAGATGGCATTTGTAGGGCCTCTCAGTGGATGTAGCTTCCATCCAGCCAAGGTCTCCTGGGATTATCCTGGCTTGTCTGCTCTGGGCTGTCTCATGTACTCAATAATACCCCAAATTACTCATTCCTGGATCCTAAGGAATACCCTTCACTCTTCTAGCTTCAGTTAAACCCTGCCATTAGACCATCTTTGATGCCATTGTCCAGGTTTCATACGTTCATTGTGTCATATGTGCCCACTATCTCAAACATCCCTGTGGCTATCAGTAAGTGTTATGAGGTGGAGACAGTGCAGCCATGGGAGTTTCATGAACAATAAAAGGTCAGATCGTCCTGTTGGTGGGTTGTAGATTAAAGGGGTGTGACAAGTCCAGCAGGGACATGGCTCCTGAGCTTGGAGTGGTTACCCTGGGTGGATAGGACCAAGGTAATGTGGGCAGTAACTTCTAGATGTTCTCAGCCTGGATGCTGTTGGGTTTGTATATGGCCAGTTCTGTGTAATTCCTACAGGGGTTATTAGCTCTGCTGAGAGTATACTTTCTTAATGGAAGTTTTCTTTAATAAATAATTTTTCCAAAGGACTGGATGATTTATGTGGTAGTTTCCTTTTCTTTTTGTTTTTTTAATCAAAGGAAGGACTTGGGGAGGAATTTAGCACTCCCTAGGGCCTAGGGCTCCTCCTGTGTCTGTGAAACCACGCATCTTTTATGTCTTGAAGACTTAAAAGAAATATTAGTAAGAAATGAGAAGATAAAAGCAAGCAAAACAGCAACAGCATTACAAAAAGAATATCAGGAAAGAGGAATGAATTATAAACAATTGCTGAGTGCAGTTTTCCAAATCACCTCTAACTTATAGGTTTTTTAGGGATTTAATAGGATTGTTTTCCCCTCCTAGTCTAACCTCCAGGTGTGGGCTCTCTGTTTCCAGAGTCCACTGTCTTGCCTTGTAGTTGCTTCAGCTTGCCTGGCTCTGAGAAATTTCTCACCTCTTCTTGAAGTATTTTTGCTCTGACTTTGGTATATCCCTCCTAGAAACCTGAGGTAATGAATGTTTTTTTTTCCTCTAACCTATTTTTCTTTATATATATATATATATATATGTATATATATATATATATATAATTTTTTTTTTTGCTTTTTTGGGGGGGAGGGCAATTGGGGTTAAGTGACTTGCCCAAGGTCACATGGCTAGTTTTTGTGTTAAGTGTCTGAGGCCGGATTTGAAGTTGGGTCCTCCTGACTCCAGGGCCAGTGCTCTATTCACTGTGCCACCTAGCTGACCCTCAACCCATTTTTCTTGATTTGATGTTTCTGTATTTTTTGTCTAATGTGGCACTTTTTTTTTTTTCCAGTAATTGATGATGTTTTTCCACTTAAGTCTTCCTCTAATGCTTTGTTGTATTCTGGAGATGACATTGGGTTTGCGGCAGAGCACAAGCACTGGCAGCAGCTACCAAGTTAGAAAGGCCTTGTGTTTGACAGATTGTCTGTCTGTGATCTAAGGATCAGCCTAGCTTATCACCACGCCTGCCTTGGCCGATGAATTTTTTGGACACAGCCGCTTGTATTTTGGTTCCCCATTCACACCTGTAAGCCATTGGTTCTCTTTCTCCCTGTGTCTGTTCTATCCTACTTTATTTTAGTATCCAGCCTGAAGATTGAATGTTATCAGAGATAGAATGGACATTGGAGACCATTTAGTGTAGCTCCCTTGATTTAAAGACATGGAAACAGGCTGAGTGGGGGCAGGCACTTTGTCCAAGGTTGCACAAAGAGTTAGTGGCAATAGAACTAAAACCGCAGTCTCTGGACTCCTACTCCAGGCCTCTGTCCACAGTACCACACTCCGTACAATTTAAATGCAGTCAGACAAATTTGTTACTTTATCAGTTCACTAAGTTTTTAATTTGGCCATGTTATGTTCTATTCATTAAGAAGGAAGTCTGTAGCTTCAGATTCCTGCTGCTTCTCTCAAACATCCTATCAGAACAGCTAAAACCTAGTAACTGGACTAAAGCCAATTTCCTCTCTTATTTTTCCTACTTACCCTCTGGATGAGAATTTTGTGTGTCATAAAATAGCTGCCAAGGAGAAGTGAGCAGAGAATGCTGAAATGATCCAAGGTGAACAGTTTCTCTCATCAGAAAATTACCAGTCAGGGGCGGCTAGGTGGTGCAGTGAATAGAGCACTGGCCCTGGAGTCAGGAAGACCTGGGTTCGGATCAGGCCTCAGACACTTAACAGAAAAAATAGCCGTTTGACCTTGGGCAAGTCACTTAACTGCAATTTCCCTCCAAAAAGCAAAAAAGAAAATTACCAGTCAAAGGTCTAGTGAGTGCTTATTTGGGCTCATCATTGGACTAAGTGCTTGTTATGGGGAATTGTCCCTGCCCTCATGGAAATTGCAATCTAGTTAGAAAGATGGCTAATACACATAAAATTATAATGAATAGTATATGTCAGTATTTAGTTAAGTGCTAAATTGTATGGTAAATACCTTAAATGCTGGCAATTTAGGAGAAAGGGTGATCAGTGAAGGCGAGAATAGTTGGGGAAATTCTCATAAGAGGCAGAATTTGACTTGGCCCTTGAAGCCTGGTAGAATTGGGCTAAGGGGAGGGCAGACTGGCTTGAATTATGTAGAGCAGTATTGTCAGAGAAAGTACCCAAAATTTCTGATGCAAAGTGCCCTTTTTTTCAATCTTTATGACTGTTCCCTATTAACAAATAACTTCAAGCCAAGCTAAGTCAGTCCAGTATTCAGATCAGTAAGTGGACATTTATCAAGCACTTTACTGTGTGTGGGACCCTGCAGTAGTTACAGGGGCTTGAGAAGAAGATGGAGAGAAGTGTAAGGCTTGGTCTTGATACGGTACTGGTGGGGGAGACAAGGTACAAACACAAAAACGTTAACTAGTAATAAAGGTGCTGCTTAACTTTCAATAATAAGAACTCAGAAGGGAGATAAATGTGGGTTGGGAAAACTTTGTGGAGAAGGTAGGGCTTCAGCTGGGCCTGAGAGAATTTGGAAAGGCGAGTGGAGAAGCACATCTGAGGTCTAATGATAGAAAAGCCTGTTCATAGAAAGGAGACCTCCATGACTACAACCTAAATAAAGAGGAAGGAGTGGAAATAGAGTTGGAAAGGTAGGGACTGGCCAGCTTTGGGGATGCATTGAATACCAGGCAAGTGGGTGAAACTCTTGAGTTGAAAATCAGAGCACAAAGCTTGGTCACTGACCCCAAAGAAAGACTACTGACTTCCTTTTCAAGGCAAATCTCTGAGTGAAATGGGAATGGGTCCCAGGATTTGGTGGTGGGTAGGGTAAAGAAAAGCAAACCAAGGGTTAGTAGAGGTTGGGCAGAAAATACTATTAGATCAGGAACTCTGTGTGGCCAAAACAGGAGGCCATCAAGAAGTTCCCTGGGCAGGGGCTTAAATTAGAAAACTGACAAGGCTTAAAATGATTGATGGTGCTGTAAGGGCTCTCTTGCAGCACTTTCCACTGGTATTCCCTCCAGAGCCAAACATGGTTATGCTTGCTCATTATGGTCTGGGCTTCATAACTGACACGCTGTGCCATAACAATCAACAGGCACAAGAGCTCTTCCCTCTTACAACTTTCACACTGGGAAGACCTTTTTTTTCCACTGGGGACTTTACGGTATTGACCTGAGATCACCCCTAATAGCATAAGACAAATGGAGTTTTCCCCACTACACACACATGTGTGTGTGTGACATACTTTCTCTCCATGGCATCTGCTCTTTCTTAGAATTCTCACCTGTCACCAGGAAATGCATCTGACATCTACACATCCCATCAACCCCAAGCCTCCCAGAGGTGAGGGCCAAACCTGACCCTCTTTCAGAATGACCATAACCAGCCATTCCTCTGTGACTCTGCTGCCTTTTCCTTTTCAGCTGCCTCTTGTCCCCAAGTGGGAATATTTCTAGTTTTGGCTTAGCTTATAAGCATCTGAGGAAGATGCCTTTTAGCTGCTTGAGTCTCTTTCCTGGACAAGACCAGGATGTAACCCATTGCCATTCTTCCCTGCCACAATGAAATACAACCATCTCCTCTTGGTGGATTTAGTAAAGCAACTGATGTAACTCCAGTCTAATTTTCTTCTTTTCTGGATTATTTTCCATTGTGGCCAGTTTAGACAAGCTCAGAGAAGGCACATTGGTTTAAATATTAACCTTTGAACAAAAGGAATATAATTAAAATAGTACAAGGGAAAGCTCTGACGTGGGAGTCAGGAGACCTGGGTTATGTTTCTGGATCTGCCACTAATTTATTGTGTGACTCTGGGCAAGTAACTTGCCCTTTATGGCACTCAGTTTCTCCCTCTACAAAACAAGGGCACTGAGTTAGATGATCTCTAGTGACCCTTTTGTCCTCTAATTCTAGAATTATGGTGCACCTCCCCTACCCCCATAGGCTCAGAATTGAAACGAACTTTAGAGACCTTCTAGTCCAAGCCATATCCAAGCAAGAAGCCCCTCTACATCTCTTAGAAATAATCACTTGCCTTCCTGTTGAAGGCCTCCAGGGATGGGAATTCATGGCTCTAATTGTCAAGAAGTTTTTCTGAACATTAAGCAAAAAAGTCTACCTTCCTGTAACTTTTCAGCCATTTCTCTAAGTCCAGCCCTGAGGGACAAGCAAAGCAATCCTTCTACATGTCAGACCTGAAAACATCACACCCTCCCAGTTCTTCTCCCTAGTTCCTTCAATCAGTCCTCAGTTCTTTCTCCTTCTCGGTTATCCTTTTTGTGGACATGCTCCTGTTTCTCCCGGACTTCCATAGATGTGGATTCCCATACTGAATAGGTGTGTTCTGGACAGTTCAGACCTCTCTCATTCTAGTCACTAATCAGATACACAAATAGACTTGTGAGCTTACTTATGGTCACCAGACATTTACTAGATGCTTAAGCACTTAATACTGCTATTTACTGTGGCAGGTTACAACCCATCCATGCTTGCCAATCCTGTGTAGCTCCTGCCCATGTCCTTCCCTAAGATGGACACCCAGTGAGGTGGGGCCCTTCCTTGCTTTCTCTTGACATCATGAGGACACCGTTGGTTACTGCTCTTTCCCTATGACTACCCAGTCTTTTGGGATCATGCATTTCCTTGCCATCTTTTGCTCTGGGTCTTCACAGTTCCTTATTTGCTATGGACTGTAGTCTGCTCATGCCCATGACGTCTTTCTCCACTGCTTTCTGATAACTAATCTGTAATTCTCCAGAGATCATGATGTTCTGTAACTCTTTTGCTTTTCTTGCATCCCCCAGTCTCAGCACAGTGCCTGCCTATCATGTAGTAGGTGCTTAATAAATGCTGTTGACTTTCTGAGTGACTTATAGTCATGCAGCGACACTGGTAGAATATTAATATTAAAAAAGATGCCTCTTTGATCAGGGGTGAAACAAGGGTGTCCACTATCACCCCTCTTATTCAATCTGGTGTTAGAAATATTAGCAGTAGCAATTAGAGAAGAAAAAGAAATCAAAAGAATCAAATTAGGCAAAGAAGAGACCAAGCTATCGCTCTTTGCAGATGATATGATGATATACTTAGAGAATCCTGCAGAATCAAGTAAAAAACTACTTGAGACAATAAATAAATTTGGCAAAGTTGCAGGATATAAAATAAACCCGCATAAATCCTCAGCATTCCTATATATTTCCAATGAAATTCAACAGCAAGAGATAGAAAGAGAAATCCCATTTAAAGTTACTGTAGACAATATAAAATATTTGGGAATCTACCTGCCAAAACAAACCCAGGACCTATATGACCATAACTACAAAACACTTTTCACACAAAGTCAGATCTAACTAATTGGAAAAATATCAATTGCTCATGGCTGGCTCGAGTTAATATAATAAAAATGAAAATTTTACCTAAATTAAATTATATATTTAGTGCCATACCAATTAATTTACCAAAAAAATGAGCTAGAAAAAATAGTAACAACATTCATTTGGAAGAATAAACGGTCCAGAATATCAAGGGAATTAATGAAAAGAAATGCTAGGGAAGGTGGACTAGCTATACCAGATTTCAATCTGTATTATAAAGCAGCAGTCATCAAAACTACTTGGTACTGGCTGAGGTATAAAGGAGTGGATCAATGGAATAGATTAGGCACACGAGATTCAGAAGTCAATGACTACAGTAATCTATTGTTTGATAAACCCTCAGACCCTGGTTTTTGGGATAAGAACTCACTATTTGACAAAAACTGCTGGGAAAACTGGAATATAGTATGGCAGAAACTGGGCATAGACCAGTATCTAATACCATATACCAAAATCAAGTCTAAATGGGTGCATGATCTAGGAATAAAGGTTGATACTGTAAGCAGTCTCCTAAAACAAGGAATAGTTTACCTATCAGACTTGTGGAGAGGGAAAGACTTTATAACTAAACAAGAATTAGAGAACATTATAAAATGTAAAATGGATAATTTTGACTACATGAAATTGTAAAGCTTCTGTACAAACAAAGCCAATGTAACCAAGATTAAGAGGGAGGTGGGAAATTGGGAAAGAATCTTTACAACCTATGTCTCTGACAAAGGACTCATTTCTAAAATATACAGAGAATTGAGTCAAATTTATAAGAATACAAGTCATTCCCCAATTGATAAATGGTCAAAGGATATGAACAGGCAGTTCTCAGAGAAAGAAATTAAAGATATCTATATGCACATGAAGAAATGCTCTAATTCACTATTGATTAGATAAATGCGAATCGAAACAACTCTGAGGTACTACATCTCACCAGTCAGATTGGCTAAGATGACAAAACAGGAAAATGACAAATGCTGGAGAGGATGTGGGCAAATTGGAACACTAATGCATTGCTGGTGGAGTTGTGAACTGATTCAGCCTTTCTGGAGAGCAATCTGGAATTATGCCCAAAGGGCTATAAATACTTTCATACCCTTTGATCCAGCAATACCTCTCCTAGGGTTATATCCCAAAGAGATCATAGAAATGGGAGAAAGACCCATATGTACAAAAATGTTTATAGCAGCTCTTTTTGTGGTAGAAAAGAATTGGAAATTAAAGGAGTGCCCATCAATTGGGGAATGGCTGAACAAGTTGTGGTATATGCATGTTATGGAATACTGTTGTGCTATAAGAAACGAGGAGCAGATGGTCTTCATATTTACCTGGAGGGGCTTATACAAACTGATGCTGAGTGAGAAGAGTAGAACCAGGAGAAATTTGTACACAATTACAGACACAACGTATGTGTGATGACCAACTTTGATAGACTGGACTCTTCTCAGCAATGCAGTGATATAAGTCAATCCCAAAAGACTCATAATGGAGAGAGATGTCTACATCCAGAGAAAGAACTAGAAAGAACTGAGTTTGAATCCAGATTGAAGCAAACTACCTGATCTTTTTCCTTCTCTTATTTGGTTTTATGTCCTCTTTACCATTTTTCATTCTATCTGATACAATCCGTCTTTATAACCTGACTAATGTATAATGTGAAAGTATTTACAGATCCTATACTTGACTATATGCCACCATGGGGGGGAGGGGAGGGAGGGGACAAAATGTGAAACTCAAGGAATTGTGGAATTGAATCCTGTAAACTAAAAGGAAACAAACAAATTAATTTAAAAAATAAATAAATAAGAAAAAAAAGATGCCTCTGAATGTTGGCTGTCTTTGTCACCCTTTTGATTCTTATTAAGTGTTGAGTTTGCTAAAACCTTCAGATAGTTTCCCAGTCTCCCTTATTTTTTAACTCAATTTTATATTTACCCCTTTTATTTTAGCCTGTTGTAATCTTTTTGGATCTTGATTCTGTCATCCAATGTATTTTGACCCAAACACAAAACCTGAACAATTCATTTCAAAAAAGCAAGAGCATGTAAATGAGACGTTAGTCACTACCTTATATTATCTGAAGCTCTGGACTGTCCACATTATGACTTAGCTCCCATTTGTGCAGACCACTGAGAGTTCCCCATAATGGATACCCATCTTTCTGTGGGACCCAGGTAGGAGCCCTACCTCATCTGGTGTTTACCCTCTGGGAGAGCACATACTAATAATTCATTCAGTTTGGTAGAACTCAGGTCCATTTCCCTGTTATAGAAAATGGAGTCTGAAACCCTAATAGTGGGTGCCAGAGATCTCTTAGTGACCTGCTTGATTTTGTGACCTTTGCCCCCACTGCCATCTGTGTCTGCTCCCAGGTAGACAGAGACATGCACAGGTGTGATGCTAGAAATCAGGTTTTGCCCAAGGGCTCTCCGGCTTGAGAAAATATGTGTGTGTGTTTTTAGCAACCTTGACTCTCCCAGTCCTCTTTCTGCTTCCTTCCCCACCCCACCCCCACCCAGAGAACAGTAAGTTAGTCTTTCTAGTTAGGTATCACCCCAAGTGAGTAGCACCAAAATGGGGGTGGAGTGAGAGGTGGAGGAAACGAGGGCCAATCCACTATTAGACAGCTGCCAAACTTGGTTTCTCACACACTATATATGCCTAATAGCCCTGCCTGGGAAGCCAGCGGGTACACACACGCACACCATGGGGCACCCAGAATTGGTGGTTGTCAGCCTGATCTGTTGCCTAGCAGCTGCTAGTGCAGCGAAGGTAAGTAGGGACTGAAAAGAAATTGGGGAATTCTTTGGTGATAGGGACTAAGACAAATTACCTGAACAATACACTGAGTTTTTTCTTCCTCTTCTTGAGACTCAATAATACATAATAATGATAATTTATATCCTGTAATGCTTTGGTCCTTTCTTCCCAACAACTCCATAAAGTAATTAGTAACAAAAATGACTGTTACTTCCATTTTACAGATGGGAAAACTGAGGCTTATTCAAAGGTAAGATTCGCTCACAACCACTGAAACCTAGGTTTTTTTGTTCCCAGTGTTTTGCCCTTTTTATTGTGCCATTCCAATTTCTCAATTTTCCAATGTGCCACGTTTCCCTAATCATAGAATTTCAGAGTGGTAAAGGTCTTCAGTAGGCATTTAGGTCAACTCATGCCAGAGCAGGAAATCTTGCCACAATTTATCTACCTGACCTAGTCTCTGCTTGAAGATATCCAATGAAGGGCCACCTGCCATGTCCTGAAGCTGCCTCCATCACATATGAAAAGGGCAACCTTATTCTTCCTCTTTTTTTATTTTTTTTTGAGGGGGGAATCAGGGCAATTGGGATTGTGACTTGCCCAAGGTCACACAACTAGTAAGTGTGTCAAGTGTCTGAGGCTGAATTTGAACTCAAGTCCTCCTGACTCCAGGGCTGATGCTCTATTCACTGTGCCACCTAGCTGCCCCCAACCTTATTCTTCCTCTCGGGCTGTCGTTCTGTCAGGTCTGTTCCTCTCTTCAAATGCCCCTGATCTTATCTGTGTTACCCTGGAACTGGGGTATTGAGGAAAGAGAGGGAGCAGCAGTCACAATTGAACAGGTTCCTCTATTTGTTGAATGCTTACCAGTTGATCAAATTTCCTGGGGGAAGAGAGGGAGGGAAAAAGAAAGAAAAGAAGAAAGGGAAAAAGGAAGGAAGGGAAGAAGGAGGGAGGGAAGGCAGAGGACAGATGGAAAGGTTGAAAGAAGGTAGACGGGAAATGTGACTGTAGGCTGAGTAATCCTTTAGCCTGTGGTCATTCTAGGCTTGATCTTCCTCTTATTCATAAGAAATTAGGGAATAGAGGATGGGAAAATAGATACTTGCAATAGCCACTGAGCAGATGTTAGAAGCAGCAGGGACTCCACCCCCAATTTTATTTGGGTCACAGGGCTTCCATGTTTCATGAGATGGGGGTGCCTCCAAGATGGCAATGAGACAAAGTCACTTCCATCATCAAGGGAAACACGGGGAACCTTCCCTACTGATCTTTGGGTGTTGAGGAAGGAACCAGTAGTTTTCTGAGCCCCTAGGAGCCAACTCAGATAAAGAATCACAGAATTTATCATTTTAAGTGACATGAGAGGTCATCTGGCCCAACAGCTAAGCAGGAGCCCCCTCTGTATGATCCCTGACAAGTGATTTAGCATTTGCTTGGAGATCTCTAGTCAAGGGAAAACCTCCACTTCCACAGTCCCTTCCACTTTAGATGCTTTTTCTCTTCCATAAAGCTCTCCCCATTCCTCCTAGTTCTGCCCCTTGGGTCACACAAAAGTTATGATAATCCCACTTCCACATAATTGCCCTTCAGCTACTGAAGACAGTCATTATGTGTCCCTTAAGTCTCTTTGCCAGGCTAAATAAACATTTAATTTAACTTAATTTAATGAATATTTTAAAGTGCTTAATACCTTCAAGGCCCGGTGGATATAGAAATAGATAGTTGGCACCAATATATGGCCCTTGAAGAGTTTACAGTCTACAGGTTATAAACCCCAATTCCTATCCCTCTTTATGTCTCTTGTTCTTTCAATTCTTGTTCACTGGACTTTATCATTGGACTTTAGAGCTGGAAGGGAATTATATAATCCCACTCCCTTGTCTTCCAAATAAAGAAAACAGGGAAAGGGGGATAATGACTAGCCTAAAGCCATAAAGGTAGCACAGAGTAGAGCTGGGATTGAACTCAAGGTTCACTCCCAATTCACTGTTCTTTCCATTACCCTAGCCTCTCTCTGTAACGTGGTCTGAGCCTCCCCTTCGACTTGGTTGCATCCCTCCTAAAATGTAACACCCAGGACTGTACTTAATATTCCAGATTGAGGAGAGAACAGAAAAAGCCACCATCTCCTTCGTTCTCGACACTGTGTATCTATTAATGCAGCCCAAGATCGTATCAGCTTCATTGGCTCATACTGAGTTTGTAATCTAATAACCTTCCCCTCTCCCCACCCCCCGCCCAGTTATTTTTCATGGGAGCTTCTTGCTATCATCACATCAACCCCTATTCACCCTTCCCATACATAGGCAATGACTTTTTTCTTAACCCAAGTTCAAGACTATACATCCTCATTCAATTCATCCTTAGATTCAGCCCATCATTTCAGCCTAATTGAACAGATAACGTTTCTCCCACTTGTCCTCTTATCTCCATTTACACTGGCACTGGCCCTAGCATATCTCTTATCAACTCACCTTTGACTACAGTAATAACCACTTAATTTGTCTCACTGTTTCCAGTCTCTTCCCCACTTTATTCAGTCCTCTACACTATTGACTGACAAAATAATCTTCCTAAGACACAAGTCTGCCCATGTCTCTTCCCTGCTCAAAAGCCCTCAGGGGCACCCTATGACCTCTAGTATGAAATACCAAATGCTCAGCCTGGCTTTTAAGGCCCTCCACATTTTGACTCCTATCTACCTTTCTAGCCTTATTTATTTTTTTATCCCTTCAGGATTTGGAACTGGACAAGACCTCAAGATGATCACCTTGTTCTATGTCCTCATTTTACAAATGAGGGAACTGAGATAATAGGGAAAGAAAATGCCTTGCCCAGAGTTACTCAGCATTCTAAACCAGCTCTCCTGATAGTAAAGCTGGTGCTTTTCCCAATATATTTTACTGCAAGTTAGGGGCAGCCTTTCCTTTAGAAATCCTCTATTACAAACAACTAATACCTAGAGACTGGAATCTTGATAACCCAGTTTTCAGGTTTAGGAACCCAAGACCAGATAGTTTTCCTGACTTCAGTCTAGGATCAATTTATTACACTTTCATTAAAAAAAATAGTTTAGCAGCTAGGTGTCATGAGTGGGACTGGAATCAGAAAGACCTGAGTTCAAAACCAGCCTCAGATGCTGTGCCTCAGCTCTGTGACCCTGGACAAGTCACTTAACCTCTGTTTGCTTCAGTTTCCTCAGCTGCGAAATGGGGATAATAAGAGGACCTACCTTGCAGGCTTGTTGTGAGGATCAAGGCAGATAGTATTTGTAAAGCACTTTGAACAGTAGATAATATATAAATACTTATTCCTTCCCATCCTTTCCTAGTTGGGAGCCGTCTACACGGAGGGGGGCTTCGTTGAAGGTGTCAATAAGAAGCTGAGTCTCCTTGGTGACTCAGTGGATATTTTCAGGGGCATCCCCTATGCAGCTCCCCCTAAAACCCTGGAGATTGCGGAGCGCCACCCGGGATGGCAAGGTAAGAGAGGAGAAAATACCAAGTTATAGGAAGGGATCAATTCCATGAGCCAGAAGACCCACCCCCCCCAGCTTCAGACTTATTTCTCCCCTTTCCTTATAGGAACCCTGAAGGCCAAGGAATTCAAGAAACGATGCCTTCAAGCCACCATCACTCAGGATAACACCTACGGCAGTGAGGACTGTCTCTACCTCAACATTTGGATCCCACAGGGAAGGAAGCAAGGTTGGCCTGGGGGAAGGGAGATGGAAGGAAGTACAGCCTGTCTATACTGGCACAGAAATCCTCTCTTTTCTAATCTTTTCCTTTCCACCTAGGAGGAAAGAACTCTGGAATTCTAGATCTTCAAATAGATTTAGAGTCTATTTCCTGAAATTCGGTTCAATAAACACTTATTAAGTGCCTGCTTAAAAATGAATGAAACCTTGTGTAATGCACTGATGATAGACACTGATGACAGATTAAAAATAGCACAGCCAGTCTCCTAAAGGAACTAGGGTGAGGTATGGTATATGTGTGTATACATACATACACATGTGTGTGTATAAATATAAATACACACACACACACACACACACACACATATATATATATGACAGGAGAATAAGTCCAAGAGAGGTCCAGGCAAAGTGCTATGAAGAGGGACAGAGGTCACTTTCCTTTGAGGTTGGTCATGGAAAGCTTTATAGAAAAGATGGCACCTGAGCTGGGCTTTGAAGGAAGGATGAGGCATCAGTAGATAGGTGGATGGCTGGCTGAAGATAAAGACTATTTTAGGGGATCAGAGTGAGCAAAAATATGTAGGCAAGAAATGATAGGACTAAAATGAAGTATGAAGGTAGTCCAATTTGACTGGAACAGTCTGTGAAAGGGATGGGTGTGACATAAGGCTGGAAAAGTAGGGTAGAACCAAATTGTGAAGGGCCTTGAATTTCATGGTCTGAAATGTATATTTTATTCATTAGGCAGTGTAGAGTTACTGAAGGTTGGCCTCCTGGTGCCAAGAAACCCAGAGACTAGAGGAAGAGGTTGGGATTAGAAGAGTGAGCCTGGGCTGTGCGGTCCAAAGAATATATGACTGAGTAGGGCACGGTCTGCTTGTTTCTGAGCCCAGGACTGATATTCTTGAGAATACCCTCTGCTCCCTGTCCAGTCCCCTGAGTAGCAGTCCCCTCATCCCAGGTTCACAGTCCCTAGATCCAACATTCTCTCCCTTTCATAAAATTTCTGTGGGAGGCTCCAGTCTGTGCTCAGGACCACAATGCTATATGCAGCATAGCCTTTTTCTTTCTCTCTGCAGTGTGAAGAGGCTTAGCCCTAGCTAAGGGCTTCCTTCCCCACTATCAGTCTATTTCTCCCCTTAGCTCTGGTTCTTTCTTGGTTCTTTCTTTAGTTTCCAGCAACCTGCCAGTCATGATCTGGATCTATGGTGGGGCCTTCCTGATGGGGTCAGGTCATGGTGCCAACTTTTTGAACAATTACCTGTATGATGGGGAGGAGATTGCTACCCGAGGAAATGTCATTGTGGTCACCTTCAACTACCGTGTTGGGCCCCTGGGTTTCCTCAGCACCGGAGACTCCAACCTACCAGGTACTTGATGACCTTTTAAGGTCTTGGAGGAGAGAGACCAAAGAGTGGGGTAGTTATTCTATTCCACACAAGTTTTTGCCCCATAGGAGCTGACCTCACTTTCTGGGGAGGTATTCCTTTCCCTATTTTCTTGAACCTAACAACTTCTAAAAATGTCTCTGTTATATAAAATCTTACAATGACAGGGATGAGGGAATGGGACTAAAATTATAAGAGTCATAGAATGTTACACCTGGAAGGGACTTGAAATAAAATCTGGCCAAGCCCACTAGGGAGACTGAGGCCAACAGGACCACTCTGCAGTCAATCAACAAGTATTTATTAAATGCTTACCATGTGCTAGGCAATGTTTTAAAAACTGGAGATACAAAAAAAGGCAAAAACTTGGTCCCTGCTCTTGTGGAACTTAAATCTATTGGGGAAGACAACATAACTAAGTACATAAAGATGGGCAGCTAGGTGGCACAGGAATAGAGTACTGGGCTTGGAATCAGGAAGACTCATCTTTATGAGATAAAATCCGGCCTAAGACAGTCACTGAGTGACCCTAGGCAAGTCACTTAATCCTGTTTGCCTCAGTTTCCTCATCTGTAAAATGAACCAGAGAAGGAAAGGGCAAACCAGTCCAGTATCTTTGCCAAGAAAATCCCAAAACAGAATCACGAAGCATCAGAAATGACTGAAACAACTGAACAACAACACATAATGAGATAAATGTAAAATTGTAATGTGTAAATTGAAGTTAATCTCAGAGTGGAAAGCACTAATGGATAGAGGGACAAGGAAAGGCTTCCTAAAGAAGTTGGGATTTGAGTCAAAGGAAGCCAGGGAAGCCAAGAAGAGGAAGTGTTCAAGGTATGGGGCATTCAAATGCACAGAGTTGGAAGTTTTCATTTTGGGTTCCTTCACCTGGGAGGAGGAGGAGGAGGAGGAGGAGGAAGAGGAGGAGAGGAGTTGGAAGATAACTGGACTGGATAGGGTGGGCCTGGAGTCAGGAAGATGGAAGTATAAATACAGCCTCAGACACCTGCTGGCAGTGTGATCCTGAGCAGATCATTTAGCCTCTATGTGCCTCAGTTTCCTCAACTGTAAACCAAGGATGATGATAATAGCACCCACCTCACAGGGTAGTTGTGACAGCTGAATAAGGCATTTAGAAGAATGCCTGGTGCATGGTAGGTGCTCAACAAATGCTTATCTCCTTCCTTCCTTTTCTCCCCTGTCAGGTAACTTTGGTCTTTGGGACCAGCACATGGCTATTGCATGGGTGAAGAGAAACATCGCAGCCTTTGGTGGGGACCCTGACAACATTACCATCTTTGGGGAGTCAGCTGGTGGGGCCAGTGTCTCCCTCCAGGTCTGGGACTTTGTTCAAAGTTGGGCTTCAACCTTCCCTCCCCCTTTCCTATGCTCCCATAGTTCCATTGTTCTCCAAAGGGGTTGGGAGAAGGGACATGCTCATGTGAGCAGCTCCATTCTGCTGTCCTGGGTGTGAGCCATGTGAGAGGGAGGAAACAGGGAGGGAGAAGGATTGATGTGAGGCTCATCTCAGGGAAGGTCAGGATTCCTGAGATCCCACTTCATCCCATCCTAAGTCAGGAAGCATAAATTGTGGCATAGTCCAAACTTGTTGAACTCTCTATGTTATGGCTTCCAAGTGAAAAATGGGAAGAGAAGAGAGTGGGAGGGAGAAAAGGAGGATGAAGGAACAGAGGGAAGAAGAAAAGGGGTCAAGGGATAGGGAACTTTGGGTCCCAGCTGACGCGGTGCCTTCGTGTTGCAGACTCTAAGCCCCCACAGCAAGGGGCTCATTAAGAGAGCCATCAGTCAGAGTGGTGTGGCCACGAGTCCTTGGGTCATCCAGAAAAACCCCCTCTCCTGGGCCAAAACGGTAAGGAACCTGAAGCTAGAGGCCATCTTTGCCCTGCTGGGGTGGGAGTGGAGGTCTGGGTGGCTCAGCTGGTCTGTATCTTCATCAAGCTTGATGTTTCCTTCATTGACATGTAATATGCACAACTATCCCCATCTAAAAATACACTGGTTTAGCTTATACATCCTCTCCCTTCTCCAATCTTCCTTAAGGGTGGAAGGGAAACTTGCCACTCAAGGCTAAAGATTCTAGGGTAAGGGTTCCTCTTACCAACAGATTGCCAGTAAGGTGGGATGCCCACTGGATGATATTGCCAGGATGGCCAACTGTTTCAAGATCACTGATCCCCGAGCTCTGACTTTGGCCTATAAGATGCCTCTGACTGGCAATGACTGTGAGTGGGGACTGTTTAGGAATGGGTGGGGGAGGGTAATATACACCTGTTGTCCAAATTCTGAGCCTCAGTTTCCCTTCTTTGCTAAATGAGTGGGCTGGATGAACAATTTCTAAAGGCCCTCCAACTCTAACATTCTTGTTCTGAGAGACAGTTTTGGGGAACTCAATTATAAATGAGGATAGCACATTACTTTTCGTAACACTTATAGCAACATAAAATAACAATATGGTTCATTTTGTTGAAAACTAACTACACCAAAAATATTAATAGTTTGGGTTTCTCTAGAGCTTTCTTTCTTGAAGCTCTCCAGGAATTTATTTAACTATTGTCTCAATTATCACAATTATCCATTTAGTACCCCAGGATCAGTATAATGAATAGTTCTTTGATTCCAAAGACAGAATGAAACGAATTATCTTAGACTGCAGTAAGAGGGATTCGGGTTAGACATAATTTGGAGGAAAATTACACCCCGTCTCTGAAACATACCCACCTCCCTGAAAGGCAGAGAGAGGGACTAGATGGACCTGAGAGGGCCCTTCCAATCACCTCCTGTTTCTCCTTGACCTGTCCCAGACCCTGTGCTGCATTATCTGGGTTTTACACCAGTCATTGATGGAGACTTCATTCCTGATGATCCGGTCAACCTCTTTGCCAATGCGGCTGACATTGACTACATCGCCGGCACCAACAATATGGATGGTCACCTCTTTGCCTTGGTGGATATGCCTGTCATCAACAATAACTACAAGGACATCAAAGAGTGAGTAACCAGGAGACCTCCAGAAGGCCAGGCCTGGTGTATGTGTAAGGGGATGACTATGGAGGGGTGGACACAAGCGAAGCTCGCTCAATGGTCCCATTCAAAGCAAAAGCAAAAACTTAGTAATCATTTATATGCCCAACCTTTCGATAGGCATTGAAGAAGAAACAGGTGAATAAGACTGTGTCTCTTCCCTCAGGGAATTTGCAGTCCAACTGGAGAAAGAAGACATAAATGATAAGCAACTAATAAAAAGCAGATCAAGACAAGAACAGATGACTATTAATTGTCAAATAAATGGAATGGACAATGAGTGCTCTAGAATTTCCAAGGCATGGTGGAGGGATAATTCTAGGCTAATTTGGTTGGGAGTTAACATTTTAACTAGATCTTGAGGGATGCTGGGAGAGAATTCCAAGCAAGTACAAGAGAAAAAGTGTGGAGATGATGGGAAAACACATTAGTGTTTGGAGAACAAGGAACCCTGAGTTGGTTAGTGATCTAGAATTGGACTAGGTCACAGAAAAACATTGGACTTCTCTGTAGGGTAGCCACATATGTTTCCAGTGGCCTGAGTTGGAAACTTCCTCCAATGGTATCTTTTTCAGGGGAGATGGGGGAAAAGCCTAAATCTTTGGACCTTCTCTTCTTAAGCCTGGTCACTTAGGTATATGCCCAGTTAGTTCTGAGAAAGATATCTGATAAAAGAAAAACAAAAAGGACCTATGGGTACAAAAAATTTTATAGCAGCTCTTTGTGGTGGCAAAGAATTGGAAATTTAGGGGATACTCATCAATTGGGGAATGACTGAACAAGTTGTGGTATATGACTGTGACAGAATACTGTCTGTTGTGCTATAAGAAAGGATGATCAGGACACTCAGAAAAACTTGGAAAAACTTACCTGAATTGATGCAATGTGAAGTGAACAGAACCGAAGAACATTGTATACAGTAGTAGCATAGTAGCAGCAGGATTGTAAAATGATTAACCGTGAATGACTTAGCCTTTCTCAGCAATACAATGATTCAAGACAATTCTGAAGGACTTAGGACAGAAAATCTTGTTCACCTCCAGAGAAAAAACTGATGGAGTCTGAATGCAGATTGAAGAACACTTTTTAAAACTCTTTTTTTTTCTTCTTCTGTGTTTTCTTTCACATAATATAGAAATGTTTTGCATGACTATACATGTATAATCTATATCAAATTGCTTACCTTTTCAAGAAGGGGAGAGGGGAAGGAGGTAAAGGAGGGAGGGAGAGAATTTGGAACTCAAAATTTTTAAAAATCAATTTTATACATAAGTGGGAAAAATAAAATATTTAATAAAAAGCAGAAAAAAAGATCATAGGCTTGTCTTAAAAAAATAAAGAAAGCTATCTGATCCTAACTATGCCTATTTTTTCACTCTAGTGAAGATTTTTACAAGCTGGTCTCTGGACTCACCATGACAAAAGGTCTTCTTGGTGCCAATACCACCTTTGACTTCTACACCCAATTTTGGAGCCGAGACTCATCCCAAGAGACAAAGAAAAAGACTGTGGTGGACTTTGAGACTGATATCCTCTTTCTGATACCCACAGCGATTGCCTTGGCCCAGCATAGCGCCAATGCCAAGTGAGAGCATACTGTTGGTGTGACTCGATCTAGGGGGCACAGTGGTAGAGGGCTCCCTTTGGCCCACTCTGCTTGTGCAATTGTTTTGCTGAGGTCTTGCCATGATTCTTCCACTAGTTAGTTAGCTGGGCCTAACCTCAAGCCCATTGTAACCTCCCTAGGTTTCACTTTGCTTCTCCATAAAATGAGAAAAGTGGACTAGCTAATTTCCCAAACTGTCTTTTACCTCTACAATTCCACATCCATATTTAAATTCTTCTTAAAGTCTAATTTTAATTTCCCTGTTCTTTCTGAATAGAGAACACAGCTGGAGGCCATCGATACACCAGCTGTATACTGGAAGGCCTAAGGCTGGTCCTCAACTTTCTTTTCTTTATTATTCCTTATTATTATTCTGAATAATTCCAGCTCCTTTTGAGTCTGAGGTGAATTTCATAAACTCTTACTTAAAGTTCTAGCCCATCCTTCCCCAGCCCCTTCTTACACCCACCTTCCTCTCTTGGCTGGGTAAGTCCCTACATACCAAAGTTATTTCATTTAATCCCATAGGAGTGGCAGAACTTATTCCTACCTGTTCTCTCATCCTTCTCGAATGCCTCTTTACCCTAACTGGATGGGGGCCGACCATGCTGATGACCTCCAGTATGTCTTTGGCAAGCCTTTTGCCACACCCTTGGGTTATCGGGCCCAGGACCGGACTGTCTCTAAGAGCATCATTGCCTACTGGACTAACTTTGCCAAAACTGGGTAAGGTCTAGGAGTGAGGCCTAGGGGGCAGCTTCACCACTGAATTCTAGGATTGGTTGCTTATTTTAAAATAGGAGGTGGGGGGGGTACGCTTTAAGCTTATAGATTTAAAAAAATTAATGTCATAAATCAAGACTTTAACCAACACCCCTGAAACCTGACCTCACTGGAGCTTTTTTGTTTTTAAAGGGACCCCAACATGGGCAATTCTGCAGTTCCTACCCATTGGTATCCTTATACTGTGGAAGATGGCAATTACCTGGATATCACCAAGAAAACAGATGCCAGCTCGATGAATCAGAACCTGAGAACCAACTTCCTGCGATTCTGGACCCTCACTTATCAGGCCCTCCCCACAGTGACTGGTGAAGACAAAGTTCCCGAGGACGATGTTCCTGAACATATGGAAGCTGACTCTTGAGGATACTGCTCCAGTTCCCACAGTAGTTGACTTCATGTAACCCCCAAATTGGTCAGGTACCCATGAGGACTAGGATCTAGCAATGCTTACGTGGCTCTCTTCCCCTTCCCCCTCACTCCCTTAATAAAGTCTTGTCACTGTCTATCATGCCTCATTCTGCCCTTCCTCTAAGGCAAGAGCATTTAATCTGGGATTTCAAGGAGTCCATAAATTTGGTTTTAAAAAATATTTTGATGAATTATATTTCAATATAATTAGTTTCCTTTGGAGTCCTATGTGTTTTATGCATTTTAAAACATTGAGCTGGGGTGCATAGGCTTCACCAGACTCACAAAAAAATTAAGAACCCCTATCCTAAGGGAATTCACTGTAGAATGGGGGGTAGGTACCTGGGTGAACAGAATTTTAAAAGCCCTTCAGGTTCTGCTTACACCTGCTTCAGTGGGCAGGAAAGGGGATAGGGACTGATATGTCTTTGACAACTATTCAAAGAACAGGGAGTGTTTAGATGGGCACTATTTGATGATCACCTGGAAAAATCTACTGTAAGACAAAATGGATGCAGTGGATGGGGGGGAGTCCAAGGTGACTCCCTGCTTGTGTCTGGGAGACTAGAGAAATGGTGGTGACAGATGGAAATAGGAAAGGCTGAGAAGATTCCTCCTGCTGGCCATGAAGATATTTGAGGCACTGGATCTCTAGGGCAGGGGATGGAGACAGAAGGTACCCTGGATGGGGCCCAAGATGAAACTGACCTATTGAGCTTAATACTCTGCCCACTGGCCTGGTCTGCTTTGGGGAGGGTGGCTCATCTTGCTGAGTATGGCCATAGAAGACACCCTAGGAAGGGGTTAAGTAGGTAAGGAGTGTGTGGGTGGGTGGGGGTAATGGAAAGAGCATGGGATTCGTAACACAAAAACCCAGTTTCAAGTCTCAGCTCTCTCACTGGTTCACTACAATCCCTCTTCTCTTCTATCCATTTCACATCCCTCTGAGAACATGTTTCATTGTCTTCTCCACTCCAGTCTCTGAAGAAGGGGTAGCCTTCCTCCTCAATCACAGCTTATCCTTCTACTGTATCTCAATCCTATGCCATCTCATCTTTCTTCAGGAAGTTGCCACTAGTATGCTTCCAACTGTAATAGTCTTTTCCTTTCTACTGGTGCCTACAAATATGCCTAAATGTCCCCTATCCTTAAAATGCCCTCACTTGGGTTTACTATACCTAATAGTTATCCTGTATCTTTCCCCCCCTTCTCAGCTAAACTCCTGGAAAAAGCCCTTTTTTTCTTCATGATCTCTCCAAAACACTCAGCAATCTGACTTCTGACCTCATCATTTCAACTGAAACCATCTTCTTCTCCAAAGTTACAGTGATCTCTGAATTGCTAAAGCCAAGTCTTCTCTCAGTTCTTTGTTCTCTTCTGCATTCAACGCTGCTGGTCACCTTCGGGGTTTTCATGACTCTGCTCTCCTGGTTCTCCTTCCTGTTTGATCACTCTTCAGTCTATGCTGGAAAATTAGCATGATATAATAACTCTATTTTATCATATATTATAATTCCTAAACCTGGAGACAGGAAGTTTAGTTGTTTTTAGTTGTCTGATTCTGTGACTCCATTTGGGGTTTTCTTGGCAGAGATACCAGAGTGGTTTGCCATTTCCTTCTCACTGAAGCAAACAGGGTCAAGTGACTTGCCCACAGTCACACAGCTAGCAAGTGTCTGAGGCTGGATTTGAACTCAGGAAGACGAATCTCACACGTCTTCTCAGATGCTCACTACGTATGTGACCTTGGGCACCTCTCCTGGTCTGAGTTTCTCATTTGTAAGGTGAGGGGATTAGATGACCTCTAGAGTCCCTAAATCTATGATCCTATGGTCTTTATCCATGGGCATCCCCAAAGGCTCTGTCCTAGGCCCTCTTCTTTTCTATATTTGATGATCTGGGTTCAATTATTATCCTTATGCAGTTGATTTTCAGATCAATATATTCAGTCCTAGCCTCTCTTCTGAGCTCCAATCCCATACATTGAACAGAATGCTTTACTATGTCCAAAAATTCATTCTTTTAGCTTCCAAATTTATTACTATTGAAGGTATCATCATCTTCCCAAGTCACCAAGGTTCACAGCTCTAATTCCTTCCTCGGCTCCTCACTCTCACGTCATTTATCGAGTAAATTGTCCAATCTTTAGACACAAATATGTATATATGTAAAATCATTCTATACACACTTCTATTTGTCAGTTCTATCTGGATGCAGATAGTATCTTCCTTCACGTGCCCTTTGTAGTTAATTTGGGTATGGTTCTATCTCTACAACATCTCTCGTATTTATCTCCTTCTCCCCATTTACAAGCCACTACCCTAGCTCAGAGTCGTGTTACTTCTTGCCTGGACCATTGCAATAGCCACCTTATTGGTCTTCCTGGCTCATCTTTCCCACTCCAATACATTCTCTCTAAATTTAGCTGCTGCATTGATTGTCCTGAAGCACAGGTTTAACCATGTCACCAGCTCTAATTTTAGTGGCTTCCAATTACCTCTCAAATCAATAATCAAACTACTCTGGCATTTAAAACTCTTTACAAATTATTCTCTTTCTCTGTTTCCAGTCTTGCCCATTATTTCTCGCCATGCACTATAAAGTCCAGCCAAAGAGGCCTCCTTGTCATCCCCTCACACAAGGATATGCACTCTCTTCCATATCTTTGTCTTTGCATTAACTATCCTCGATGCCTGGAATACTCTCCCTCCTACCTTGAGCCTATCAGAATCCCCAGCTTCCTCCAAGACTCACCCAAAGCCCCACCTTCTATAGGCCTTCTTCTCCAAAGCCATAGTCCATCTACTCTGCATGTGTATGTCTTTATGTCTATATTGTCTGCAACTCATTCAGGGCAGGGACCCACTTTTACTTTCTTTTTATGCCCGAAACAGCCCAGTGGCACACAGCAAGTAATTAATGTTTATAGACTTAGACATCATTTGGCCTTGGTCTTTTCATCTGTATCCTAAATGTTGGATTAGCTATTTAAGGGATCTAAGATTTCTTTTCTAGCTCTAATTCCATGATACTACAACTCTCTACTCTAACTCCCTTATTTTTTAAAACGGGGAAACCAAGTCTAGAAGAAATTATTTGCCCAGGTATTAAGATATTACAAGATCAGCGAGACATTAAGTGGCAGAGCTAGGATTCAAATCCAGGTCCTTTGACTCCAAATACAGTACTGTACAATACCCATCTGTCCTTGGGCAAGTAGGTTGATTAACCTCTCTGAGCCTTAATTTTCCTTACCTGTAAAATGAAGATACATGAGTAGATGACATCTAAGGTCCCTTCCTGCACTGACATTCTAGGACTTCACTGTCTCCACAGCTCCATCTCTGACACAGTGCTTGGTACAGAACATCAGGAGCTTGATGGATGTTTATGGGTTGATTAATATGACTCCTTGCAATGACCCCAAGCTCCTAGCTGGCCAACGGGTAATCCCAGGGATTACACAACTTTAATCCATCTGCAATATAACTGGGGATTTGTCAGGTCAGGCTGGAAGTCTGTCGGGAGAAGGGGGTGTCTACCCCTTCCATCTTGTCATCCATATTCCCACACCTCTGAACAGTGTATGGCTACACCAAATATGGGGATAGCTATGCTCAAACTTCCAAACAGGGCTCTTTACTAGGTATTACTGCTACAGATGAGAAAACAGATGTCCAGAAGGGAAGCCACAGTCAGAGGAAGTCACAGGCACAAAGTTAACTTTAGTGGCAAAGGTGTGACTAGAACCCAGGCCTCCTGGACTCCTTGACCAACCCCCTCCCAAAGAGAACAAAGAACATGTGTGAGGGAGACCTGGAGGTATCCACAGGTGACTAATTTCAAAGCAAAACAGAGAAACTCAAGCTATGGTTGTAACAGGATTTAGTACAATGTACAAGTCTAATGTTTTCTATTTACAACAATAAATATCACCCCCCCCATCAGTAAACATTTTTCTTGCTTTTTTGTTTTCTTTCTTGTTTAGTTTTTTTTTTTTACAAAAATTCAGTCATTTCCTTCTTGCCCCCACCCCAACTGCCCTCATTCATCATCTTATGATGTCTGCAAAGTCCAAGGTTAGTGGCACTTGGTGTGGTTGAGAATTCAATGTCAGCAGGACCCTGGCCTGACTCCTACCCCTTGTTCACTACAGTGAGTCATGCTGTATATTTACAGGGTCCCTGCCTCTCCCAGAGTGCAGAGGGAAGGCTCAGTGGGTCCTCCTTGCCCTGGTGTGTCCCTTGAGATAGAATCTTTGGTGCAGGTTTAGGGCTAGACATCTGGGAGGCAAAGCCTATGTTCTGGAGCCAGATCCAACTCATGGTGACTGGGAGAGAGAAATGCTTCACTCCCAGGCCCCACCTCCACCCTGTAGGGGAGTGACCATGAGGACACTGAGGGTGGATGATAGGGATACAGGTGGGGTGGGTGACTGGGGAAACTCTGACAGGTGAGGGAAGAAATGTGGTCAAACCCCTTTTGGGTGTTAATGCTCCAGTATGCCCAATGGGCAAGGAATGTGGCAGTGACCATCAGCTTAGGAGCTGGAGATCCATCTGAAGGGCAGTAACAGGGAGGGGATGGGGCACTAGTGCCCATTGGCAGAGTTCCTTGGCAAAAAAAAAGAAGAAAAAAGAAAATTGTTCTGTCCTCTGGTTCTCGGAAAGCAGAAGGCACCTAAGGCAATGAGGTGGTTGTTGGGGGTAGAGAAGAGGGGTGGGAACCCGGTCAGCCCAAGTATTAGGGGCGTCATATTGGGTAGGAAAGAGAGTGCTTGAGTGTCCAAAACCACGTAGAAAAATTCAAAGTGAGAAGGTGTCCCCAAAAGTCCCTGAAGGTCAGGGGATCTAATCTGTCCAGGGAGATGTGAGGAAAGACCCCGGTGGAACGGATATGGGTGGGAAGCCCAGGCCTCTAAGTGCTTTGTGGCTCCAGGGAAAAGTGGTGAGGCCTAAGACTGCTGCCCAAAGGAGGTGACAGGGTCAGAAGATGCCTTTGGCGATCTTGAGGCCTTTCTGTTTCATTCTGGGCAGCGTTGAGCTGGCTCCATGCTTGACCTTTACCCCCTTAGGGAAGCCCCTCTTCTTCAGGACAAAGTCATAGTTGGCAGTAGAGTTCATAGCATAGAACACGTTGGCGTTGTCCGGGATCTTCAGTTCTGAGGAGGGATAAGAAGGGATCAGGTTAGCTGAGGTGCTCCCCAAAGATCAACCAGTCCAAACATAACTGTATCAGGGAAGAGTTATTTCACAAGTCAGGATCCTCTATTTCTTATGAGGTAGGTGAATTAACAGAGGTCTCTGGGTGGCTGGTCGAATTTAAAATGTCTGCTGTGGGAGGTGAGGCTCTGGTGGGTACCAAGAGCATTGGGTAGTCTTTTTGTTTGTTTTTGGAGGGGGGAAGTCAGGGCTATTGGGGTTAAGTGACTTGCCCAAGGTCACACAGCTAGTAAGTGTTAAGTGTCTGAGGTCAAATTTGAACTTAGGTCGTCCTGACTCCAGGGCCGGTGCTCTATTCACTGCGCTACCTACCGTGTTTCCCCGATAAGAAGACCTATCCCGAAAATAAGCCCTCCCCTTACTGTGTAAGATTCCTCTAAAATAAGCCCTCCCCCGAAAATAAACCCTATTGAGATTGCTACTACATTACGGTACCCTCTGTATGCACCGTCCCCCCCCTTCCCGTGAAACGCATGCCGCTCCAGCAGTGAGTGCGTCATCCTGTTCTTCCCTAGTGATTTGCTTATTGAATAAAGGTACATTTTTTTGTTCACATTTACCTGTTTATTAAAATTGCTGTCAATGTTCATTAAAATAAGCCCTCCCCTGAAAATAAGCCCTCTGGTGTTTTTCTGTCCAAAAAAATTAATAAGACAGTGTCTTATTATCGGGGAAACATGGTAGCTGCCCCAGCACTGGGTAGTCTTGACAGTACTCAAGGATCCTCAAGGTTTTCCTATTGTTCACCATACCAACTCTAAATTCTGTCTGGATTTCCCAGTCCTCCACGAACTGGCCCAAACCAATCTGTTGGTCATTTATTCAAACATTTACTGAGCATCTATTATACACCAAAAATCAAGGTCGAGAGAGTTTTTACCTTTCTGCCCTGCCTGGGCTTCCCTTAGGATAAGACATCATTGCTTAGTGGAGAGAGGGAATTAGCTTCAAAGCTAGAAAGATTTGCTTTCAGTCCTGCCTCTGAGATACCCCGGCTGTATGAGTTTGGGCAAGTCAGTGCTATGGACCAAAGGTGTCAAATGAAAAAGGACCACTAAACTGGACATGAGGATCCCCCAAAGGCCTTGACTTTAGAATATAGCATTGTCCTTTTTTTTGCATTTTTACTTACTTTATTAAATATTTCCTAATTACATTCTAATAGGTTTTTAGGCTGCACTCAGGGGCGTTATGGGCTGCATGTGGTTCATCTAACATCTTTCCTCTATAGAATTCTCTAAGACTATAAGTTACAGAGAAAGTACTAACCTACTCTAGGAGAGGATAAGAGAAAAAGAATTTAAGGGCCAGGTCAGCCAGGTGGCACAGTTGATAAGAGTACTGGGCCTGGAGTCAGGAACACTCATCTCCCTGAGTTCAAATCAGGCCTCAGATACATACTAGCTATATAATCCTAGGTAAGTCACTTAACCCTATTTGCCTCAGTTCCCTCATCTGTAAAATAAGTTGGAGAAGGAAATGGCAAACCAGCATCTTTGCCGAAATGACTGGACAACATATGTGCCAGGCATTCTTCTAAGTGCTTTGTAAATATTTAATTCTCACAACAACCCTGTGAGATAGGTGATATTATGATCTCTGTTTTACAGTTGAGGAAACTGAGGCGCACAAAGGTTGAGCAATGCAATACGTGTCTGAAGCTAGATTTGGACTCAGGTCTTCCTGACTGTCCAGTACCTATTCCTACCATGTAGAGGGGAGGAACAGTGAGATGAAGAAGAGGTAGGTTTTGCCCCCAAAGAGATCATAGTCCAGTAGGGGAGACAGGGCACACTGACAGATAACGATGAAGAATGTGGTAAATGTCATAAAAAAGGCAGAAATAAGGTGCTTTAGGATGCCAGGGACTTTGGGTTTTATAGTCTGTTTTCTATTACCCATGCCAAAACTAAGGTACAAAGATGCAATCAACAAGTCACTTGTATTGGATTCATAAGACTGTTAGGAAAAGTTAAATGAATTTCTATTAAATATATTTAAGGTTAGATGTATTTCTCTTGATTATGTTTGATTCAGCCTAGCAGGAAAGGAAGGCTGGGCACACCAGTTAGATGAAGAAAGGAGCTAACTGGCATCTCTGTTCTGAGCTGCTAAAGGAGTTGGTCTGGGGTGAAAAAGTTGCCAGAAAACAGAAGTTCTCAGACTTTTTAGTCTCAGGACCATTGATTTAGGTCCTAAATAATTTAGAACCCTTAATAAAAGAATTTATTTTGTAGAACTTGGACTCAGTCAAAAGTACCCAAGGACCTAGAAGGCCTCAGGTTCTCCACCCCTGATTTAGAACATTACGGCTGGAAGAGTCTGTGACCCTAAAGGAAGCAGATGGAGGCAGTGGCCCTTTTCCCCAGCAGAGGATGCCCTTCCCCCTGGGAGCCCTACCTCTCTCCTCAGAGATAATCTGCACCAGCTCATAGTCCTCAGGTTGGTCGCCATCCAAGTTGTGTTTGACCATGGCTTTCCGGATTACTGCTGGGGTCTTATCCTGGCTTGTCACCTGGGGTAGGGGATAGGAAACATTAGATCTCAGGACTACGGTCCCCCAGATCAGCCAGTTCCCCACTCCCACCCCCCAGAGTCATGGGATGTGGGAGGAGGGAACATATGAATGGAAAGGGCCAGAATCACAGAGTGTCACCCTTGCCTGGGTCCCCATCAGTCACTTAGTCCAGTCTTTCTTCTACGATGTAGTAAAGCAGAAAGGTCAAGTCCATGGGCCACATGCAGCCCACAACACTCCCCTGAGTGTGGTCTGATCCAGATTAAATGGTAACAGGGAAATAGTTAACAAAGTAAATAAAAATACAAAAAGCAACGATATTATTAAATTTTTCCAAAATTTATTTATTTATTTCTTGCTTTTTGGAGGGGGAAGGCAGGGCAGTTGGGGTTAAGTGACTTGACCAAGGTCACACAGCTAGTAAGTGTTAAGTGTCTGAGGCTGAATTTGAACTTGGGTCCTCCTGACTCCAGGGCTGGTGCTCTATTCACTGCGCCACCTAGCCACCCCAATATTATATTTTAAAACTAAGTCATTATGTGCTCTGCAGGGATACTAACATATGGTTTAGTAGCCCTTCTTTCTATTTGAGTCTGATACCACTGACTTCTAGGCTTCCAAAGGAGGTGGGGTGGATGAAAGGCAGTTGGGTCCATTATCCTTTAGCATAGTTTTTAATTGTTAGGAATTTATTCTATTATTATCAAATCTCAATTTGCCCTTTGTAATTTTCAACCATGACTGCTGTCAGGAAACAAAGTTTATAGGAACAAGGAGGTGATCCCACCGTACTCTGGCCCGATCTAATCAGGTCTAGAGTACTGTGTTCAGTTCTGGGTGCCAAAGCAAAGACACTGATAAACTGGAGTGTCCAGAGAATGGCACCTAGGATGAAGGAAGGGCCTCAAGACCATGCCATATGAGCCTATGAGTTCCTGGCTGAAGGAATGGCACGATCAGCTTGGAGAAGATTGGGGAAGGGCTTTGGGAGCAGGGGAGGAGTGATTATGATCTTCAAATATCTGAAAAGCTTTCATGTGGAAGAGGGATTGGATTTATCCTGCCTGGTGCCAGAAAGCAGGACAAGGAATCATGGGTGGAAGTGATGCAGAAACAGACCTATGCTTAAAAACCTGATACTGAGAGCTGTCCCAAAGCTGAATGGGGGCCTCAGGTGGCAGGCGGTGGGTTCCCTCTCACAGGAGGGCTCGAAGTAGAGGAGAGATGTTGGCATTCCACTTGCTAGATGGTGGGGATCTTGGGGAAAGGGTTCTATTTAGGGAACAGATTGGACTAGATCAAAATTTTTAAAAACATGATGTGGGGACCTCTGGGGTGGCATGGAGGTGGGGAAGACATCCTTTCAGGAGGTCTGTTGGGGTCAAAATTATTTTCATAATAATACTACAATGTTTTGATTTCTAATAGGTAACTATTTGTAGCTATTATCCACAGAAACAAAAACTCTTTGGGGGAGTCCTCTCTAATTTTTAAGAATGTAATGGGATCCTGGGACCAAAAAGTTTGAGAATTATTGGACTACATGACTGCTGAGGCCTCTTAACACCTCTAAAATTATGTGAATTTTGTGAAGTCTTTAAAGACAGGGATTAGGATTTCCCTCTAAAAGTCTTTTCTCCAAGCAAAATGTACTCATTTCTTTCAACCAAACCTAAAATGGCAGGAACACAAGGCCCTTTACTATCCTGGCTGCTCTCCTTGGGACCAATTGGACTCAGATGCTCTAGTCCCAATCTCCTCCTTTTACAGATGAGGAAACTGGGACCCAAGAGAGGAAGTACTTGCTGGAAATCTTGAAGCTGGTTGGCAGGGAGCTGGAACTAGAACCCAGGTCTATCGAGTCCCAGTGTTCTTTATACTCTACTGACCATCTCAACTCTCTGTAGAACACTTCTTCCTACATTTGGATGACTTGCTGCCAATCCTCCCTGCCCCACCCTCCCCTGCCCTGCCCTGCTTCTCCTCTCCAATTTTCCTCAAATGAAATTTCCTAACTCCCATTACCCATTCCGGACGTCAGTTCTGTTTTCACTCATTCTCCTCCTATTCCCTCCCAAAGAATGTCTCCAAATCAAAGCTAAAACAAATCTCCCTAATAATGGAGAGGAATAAAAGATCCCCTGTACTGGAACTTTCCTCTCCAACCTTTCTATGGACTAAAAGGTCTCAGAAGAGTCACTCAGCCAATCCCATGCCTACTGGGGATATACTCAAATCTCTCCAGAGAGACAGGACTCTTTCCTGGGATTTCAGTGTCAGAGCAGCCCACTCTACCAGGAAGTGGTTCTCTCCTCTGCCCTAAAGCTCTGTACTGTTTCCAAATCTCTTTTCACAGCAACAAGTGGGAGTCAAGACAGGGAACCACTCACCAGAACACTCTTGTACATGTTCCCATTGTCCACAGCCAGACTCACTCGAATGATACAGCAATCGTCAATCTGCTGATTGTAGAGGGGGAGGGAGAGGGAGGAGTAGCTGGAGATACCCGAGACGGAGCGCTTGTGGGTGCGGGAGGCAGTCACCGGCGTGGAGGAGACGGAGGAGGACGAGGCACTGCTGGAGCCGGACCCGATACCCGATGTGTCCAGGGAGGACAAGGATGTCGACTCCCAGAACTGGTGGGGATGGGGAGTGTTGGGAGTGGGGAGGGACAGAGATTTAGGAAGGGGCCCCGAGTGACTGCCTTGGCCTGAACTGGGACGGGGACAGAGATTCTCAACCCCTACAGGCAAAAAGCACAAAGTTCACAGGAGGGAAGGTGTGGGAGAGATGCAGACCACATCCTAGACCCCTTCAATCCCCCTACAACTATGTATCAGACTGTCACTGAACAGTAATTGATCCAGTGACTGTTTTCTGTTTTCCATCTGTCCACCCTATGGATTTTTTTCTTCTCCTTTCTTGGTGTTTTCCATCTCTCCTGGCTATTTTCAACAGGGTGGGGAGCTAAAGGGTCACAGAATCATAGTCTGGTGCCTGAAGGGACATCAGAGTTAACATCCAGTCCAATCTCTCCATTTTACAAAAGAAAACTGAGACCTGCAGAGATTATGCCCAGTGTCACACAGATTGTGCTGAAGGTGGGGTTTGAGCCCAGGGCCTCTAACTCCTGTACAAAGTTGCTTCCTCAGTCCTAATGGAAGGGTTGAGAATCTCTCATCAGAATTGGGGGTGGAGGCCAATGTCTGGAGAAGCACAAACCCGAGACTGAAGAAGGGGAGTGGTGATATGTACCTTTTTCTCCTGGCAGTCTGGAGACTCTGGGACAAAGGTGATGTTAATTTCTTCCACATCTGAGCTGGAGGAGCCTGCTGAGGTGACGCTGAGGGAGTCTGCTCCGTCCCCACTGCATAGGTAGGGCCCACACTTGAGCTGGTCAAAGGACTTGGAATGGGAGCTGCCACTGGCACTGGGCTCTGCACTGGGGGCCTGGCGGCTGGAGGATGGGCCATTCATTACCCAGAGGTCTGCTCCCAGGGCGCACCCCCCCCCCGCCAGCCCTTCCTCAGCTCTGGCCCCAGGAAGGCTGAAGATGCCAAAGGGGGGGGCCTCGTGTCCCCAGACCTTCCAGCATGCATCTCCCCCTTTCCCTTGACTGCTCTGGGAGGGATGAGCAAACTCTGTCATTTCCAGATACCTACTCGCTCCAGCGTTTGATAATCCCTGTGTTCTTCTTGGCCTTCAGAGTGTTACTGGCAGATTCTGACAGGGGTTCCAGTTCACAGGACAAACTATAACTGGACAGCCAGAGAACAAAGGCAGTGAATAAAGGGGGTGGGGGTGAAATTTGGGGCAGGGCAAATTAACATTGTGTATCATTGTTGCTCCTTCCTTCCCACTCAAGACACAGTTTTATCCAAGTGAAATTAAGTTAGAATGAAGCCCAAGGGCAGCCTGGAATGGCACTATTTTACACCAAATAGCAATGTATGGGATGGGGAGGAGTGCTGGGGGAAGGTGTGGCCTCATGGAAGCACTAGGTATTGTAGGCTTGTGTGTCTGTTTGAGAGCCTCAGCTTGCCCAGGGCTCTGAAGAGGTGAGAGGCTCCTTTCCAAGTCTGGAGGGATGTGGCTGGATGGACCTCAGGCCTAGCCACCAGAGGAAGGCAGATGGGATTTGACTCTTACCTCTCAGATTCACTGAGCCTCTCCATGCTATGGAACCAAGCTGTAAAACGTACTTCTGGTGTGAAGCTGTAATTGTTGCAGGCTGACTGCAACAGCTTGATCTGGGCAATCACTTCAAACTCCTGGAAGGACAAGACAGGATTGGATATTGGGCAGAGGAGCAGTGTGCCCCACCTGAGGATGGGAACGTGTAGCACATGCTTTCTGCTTCCCAGCTCCCATGCCTGTGCTTATAACGTTCCTTCCCCACCTTCCCACCATGGCATAACCTTCACTCTTTCCAGCCATGCCTAGTCAAAAGCCCTTCCTCACCACCCTAAGTCTACCACGATCCCTCCTTCTTTAAATACCTAAAGGCTGCCTTGCCCTTTCAGTCCCCCAGATGGTTATTCCATGCTTACCTTTCTCCTCTTCTCAAAGTTGATCAGGCCTCCCTGAAAAGAAGCAATCCCACACACTGGTCAAGCCAATCCCTGGGAGGCACAGAACCCACCCACTCTTGGCAGTCTGGCAGGGACTCCTAGCCTGCAGTAGAGCATGGCTCCACCAGGGGGCAGTGGATACACACCCACTGCAGGCCTGGATTCCCACCTAAGCTTCAGAGGTGGCTGGGGAGGGAGTTTCCACCAAGAGAGTACTGAGGGAGGCAGGCTCAGTGGCTAACCAACCCAGGGAGAAGTTTTTTTTTTTCCCCCTGAAGGGGGCATCTCTAATGACCAAAGGACAATCAAGCATAGAAACAAATGATCAAACCTAGAAGGGACCTCAGAACACAGTGTCATGGCTGGAAGGGCCTATAGAGATCGCCTTGCCCAGTTCCCTTATTTTATAGATTAGAAAACAAAAGCCCAGAGAGGGCAAGAGACTTGATAAATGCCACACTGCTAGTTAGTGGCAAGGTGGGACCATCAGTACCTCCTGTCTTCCAGATTACAATGTGAACTCCTCCTCAAGGGCATGTATGTCTAGTGCTTAGCACAGAGTCTGGCACACAGTCAACATTTAATAAATGCTTTCTAAGTGGGAGATTTGTGTAGAGGAGTCTGTCAGGGGCCTGGTCCCCCCCCAGGGAGTCTGAAATGGGTACCCCTCTACTCTAAGTCCTGCAACCCTGGGGTCTGCGCAGAAGGGTCACTTACGTCCAGGTAGTCCTTCATAGCTGTGTCCAGCATGACCAGGTCTGTGAGGAAGGTGCCAAGGTAAGGAATAGTGCCTTGCATGACGCCCTGAAGCACGGGGAGGGACAGCTGAATCAGTACTGAGTAATGGCTCTCTGGATACACCCCTCCAGACTGTGTGACCTGGTCTCTATCCCTGACATCAAGTCTTCTATATGCCAGGGAAGAAACTCAGAGAGACCTAAGAAGGTGTTTCAGGCATTCTCCACACTCCCCTCTATCTTCCATCCCCCCAAGCCCTTATTACTCCCAGGTCTTTCCTCCCTAATTCTAAGCAAAAATATGAATCTAATGGAAGTCTCTCTCTACCCCTTTGCCCTTCCCCTTTTAGGATTATAGTCCTATCACCTAGTCCACCCCTAATTTTACATATGAGTAAACTGAGGCCTAGAGAGGCTGTGTGTCTTGCAGAGGAGGCAAGATTCAAACCCATGCATCTTGAAGCCTCCTCTTCCTGATCTTAAGCTCTAGTTTTTTATCTTTTGCCCTCACTTACAGGTACCTAGTTAGCTCATGCCTCTTTCTGACAAGGCCTGGCTATCTTTGGTTCAGGTGTCACCTGAAAAAGGCTTAAGCTGTATCTTTTCTCCATGGGAGTAGGGGAAGGGAGTGAAAGTCCCCATCTTTAGATGGGTTTTCAATATCCAAAGGAATATTCCTCTAAGAGAAGCATTCTAGGCAGTGTGATAACCAATGGAGGAAGATATTTTGGGGCAGTGGACCAGCTCAGAGCTTTCTCAGTTCACTTGCTTTCCATCTTATGTCTCCTGATCTCCTTTTCTACATTCCATTTGTCCCCATCCCCTTCTCTCTGCCTTCCCCTAGCTGAGATCTTCCCTAGAGTCCCAGATCGTAGGACCATAGCTTTAGGCTAGAAGGGGACTTAGAGGTCATTTAGTCCAACACCCTCATTTTACAGATGAGGAAATTGAGGCCCAGGAAGGTAAAATGATTTGCCTAAGGTCATGTAGGTACTAAGTAGTAGGTCTGGGAGCCAGGAGCCAGGTCCTCTGATTCTAAATCCCACATACTCCATCAGCCCAAGTACCACCTTGGATCACCTAATCTGACACTGGGGTTCAGACAATCCTAATTCAGTTTGTGTTCTAACCCCTTACCATCTCCCGCTGCTGCTGCTGCCTCTTTTGGGCTCTCTTGGGGTTGATTTCTAGTGTGGCAAACTTTGAGGTCCCCTCCTGCAACAGTCAAAGAATAAGTAGGTAAAGAAGAAGAGAGATCAGATAATTAATAGAACCATATAATGTCCAAGAGCTCATGAAACCTCAAAACCATCTAGTTCAATTCTCTCATTATACAAATGGAGAAAGTAAGAAAGTAAAAGCAATTTGCCATATCTACTCTGCCAGAGGTCATCTAACCTAACCCCCATTTAACTAACAGATAAGGAAACTGAGGTCCTGGGAGGCTAAGGTCACAAGTCAGCAAATGTCAAGGGACAAGATATGAACTCAAGACTCCTGACTGAAGGGTCAGCACTCTTTCCCCTTCTCTTAAAGCTGCTAGGTGGTAAAACAAATACTTAAGACCACTGGGCCTGGAGTCAGGGAGACCTGAGTTCAAAGCTAGCCTCAGATATTTACTAGCTGGGTTTTTTTCAGTCATTTTGTAGTCATGTCCAACTCTTTGTGATCCCATTTGGAGTTTTCCTGGCAAAGATTCTGGAGTAGTTTACCATTATCTTCTCCAGCTCAGCATTTACAGATGAGGAAAACTGAGGAAGTGTTGCAAGCTAGTAAGTAAAGCCAGATTTGAACCTATGAACATGAGTCTTCCTGACTCCAGGCCCAGCACGCTATCCCTACGCTATCTGGGCAAGTCACTTTTAACCTCTGTCTGCTTCAGTTTCCTCATCTCTGAAATGGGGATAATAACAGCACCTACCTTCCAGGGTTGTTGTGAGGATGAAATGAGCTCATTATTTGTGAAGTGCTTTGCAAACCTTTAAGTGCTATATAAATGCTATTAATTACTATTCTCTCCTTTTGTGGACTACTATTCCTTGTAAAACCACCTCCCTAGTCAGGTCTTGGTAGAATCAGGCTGCCCTCTGATTCTAAAAGACTTTACCTCTCCACCCAGTCACTAATACAGCAAACTACAGGGAACATTGCCTTTGTGGGCTTTTGAATAACTAGCTTGCATCCTGGCAGATTCTGACAGGGTAAGAAAAGATAGGACAGGCGCTTAGGGCTGGCCTGGGCATTCCTGCCTGCTAGGCTTTCCCAGGCCTGGCATCAAAATGGCCCCCTTCCCTCCCGTATTGTCCCATCTTTTACCTTAATAAGGAGCTCCCGGCTTAGTGAATGGTTGTTTTCATCAGAGAAGATCTCTGACAGCTCATGGAAGACTCGAAAACTTTCCCTGTAACATGAAGTAAGGGAGGCAGGAAAAAAAATGGAGCTGGAGGCAAGGAAAACCATAAAGGATCACTCCCACCCAATGGAATGGCTTTCTTCTCCCAGTCTACTGAGTCTCATTCTTAGAGGTGGCATCTGCCAAACAGGACATTTGCATATGTAAAATAGCCATGGCAGTGGGGTCCTCTACCTTGCCACTTCATCCCAGGTCTTCCTTAGGCGGTGAACTGCATTGCACTGCAGGGCAGAGAGGATAGCACGAAGGGAGGAGAAGTTTTTGAGTATTCGGCATTCCTGATGGGTAGAGGAGGAGGCAGAGATGAGGGACCATGGAACTGGGAAAATCCTGCCTGCTGTTCCCACTGCTACCTCTCTTTTTAACTCCCACCAGGGCTCAATCCTTACTCTCCCCAAACTAGATGGTCTTACTGGGAAAGAAAATGCTTTCTGATCCCCAAAGAGAGACTTCCTGTGTGGGCTGATCCTCCGAGGTTCCAGAGGACCTCTATCCAGAGATTTACCGCCAAAATCCAGAATTAGGACTGATGGTTGGTACAAGAAAGTAGATTTGGGCTCATCATGGGGAAGGGCTTCCTGATATTACAGTAACCCAAGAATGGACTGGGTCACCACAGGCTTCGTGTCACTAGAAGCCTGCAAGCAGAGGCTGAATGACTATTTCTCAGGGCTCCCACAGAGAGGATACTCGTATGGGCTGAGAGGGAGGCTTAACCTGATGCAAGTCAAAGTAAAGAGTCTGTGATTCTTAAAGGATAGAATTCTAGGATAGAGAAAAGGGGGAATCCCAATGGAACAGGAATAAAATGGAAGCATCTGGGAGATTTATCCTCAAAGCTACAGTTCCTGCCACGTAACGCTCCCTCTTCCTCATGATCCCCATGGGTGAAATGCTCCTCCGTACCCGGGCCACCTCAATCCACCGCTCCACCACCTTGGCCCGCTGCTGGGGCTTCAGCCCTCGGTCCCCGAGGCACGTGGCGATAACGCAGTTGGTGACAGAATTGAACTGGGAGACAGTGGCCCGAATGGAAGGTGCCAAGTGTTCATTGCCTTTTTTGTCTCTCTGGGACCAGATACAGCCTAGGCAGTGATAGGGGACCACCTTCTTAAACAGCTCCTGTAAAGACACAGCTAGAATTGATCCTAGCCCATTAATCCCTCATCATTCCTAGACCCCAAGGCATCAATAATCACATCTGTAAGAGAAGGTGGGCCTCTGGCATCTCTGTCAAGGTTACTCAGTGATTAGAACACAGCACTAATAAATAAAACCTTGGTTTTAATCTCTTTGGTGGCAAGGAATCTTGACTGGATTATTAGTGACAGCCAGTTGTCTACGAGGCCCTCAGCCACAAAGAGGGCTGGGACAGTATTGCACAGATGGTACAGTGAGTACAGTGAGGAAGGCCCTGGGCTGGGATTCAGGAGGCTGGGCTCCATAGTCTGGCTCCAGCACTTCACTGTAGAGAAATCTGAGACTGAGAAAGAGTCAGTTGACTTGTACTAGTTCAAACCAAGGCCTTCCTGATGCCAAAGCCAGTGTTCTATCCATTATGCCAACTTTATTGCTGAAGAGATGTCAGTTATTTCTAGACAACCTATTTCCATTCTTGGGGAAAATTTCCATTTCACTTGGAAGGAAAATTCCAAGTCCACATTGAAGGTAGAAATAGGAACATTACTTCCAAATATCAAGGCTGGCACAATCTATTTTGTATTCTAAGTGTCCTCAAATTGTCTTCATGGTTGTGTCCATCTCCCCAACTACAGCAAAGCTCCCTGAGAGTAGGAAATGTCTTCTATTCTTTGCGAGCCTTTCTCCAAAGGACCCAAAACTGAGGACTTAGTTTTGTTATCTGAGAGGTCAGCAAGCTGGAGGGAAACCCTAAGGAGATCTGGAACACCCTGTCCTTTTCTTGGCAATAAGACCAATCATAGGTGGTCAAAAGGCTTTTTCCCTTCACTGGCTTGAAAGATCCTTAGGCAATGTTTCTACAGGAGGACAGAGCGCTTTGGGAAGACTAGAGGGAAAGGTACATCCTGCTACTGTCAACATAAGCCAGTCACTAACCGCATCCATTAATGTGAACTGTTCTGCAACCATCTCTGGAGAGAAGACAAGGAAGTCAGGTTTTCCTTCTCCCAGTCCATTTTCTTCTGTCAGATGGAAGGAGCAGACAGACTCTGGGGCTATAGGAAAGTGGGAGCAAAAGACCCAGGAGATCATGGTTACATTTTCTCTCCAACTCTTCCCCACAAGATCCATTTCTGCCAGGAGACCTTCCAGGATTAGCCTAGTTCATGATCTAACTCAATGAAATAGGCAACCTAGAATCTCCCTTACCCCCTGCCAATCCTGTCAGGGCTCACCATTGTGAGACCCCAGTCCTCTTTCCCTTTCCCTAACAAGGAAAGAATCCTTCTCACCTTCTGGCTCTGCCTCACTGGGCTCCTGTCTCTGGAACTGGGCGAGGAGGAGGTGGGCTCGGCGTTCGAGGTCTGAGCCAGGGATGTTGTGTTGAACATAGGAGACAAGTTGTTTGAGGCAGGTGAAGTCTGGGGGTTGTCGAAAGTCCTCAGAGTATTGGTCCAACCAGGCTCCCAGAATGGAGGAAATGGTGCTAAGGAAGGAGGGATTCAGGGGGCAAGAGCTTCAGCAGAGTGTGGTGGAAAGGGCACCAGACCAGGAGGCAGGAGACTCCTTGACCTCTCTGACCTCCATTTACTCTGCTACAAAAGGTTGGGCCATTTGATTTCTAAATTCTTTTAGATTGAACATTCTACGATTTCCCCTCCCTAAATTATGACAGCAAATAACAGTCTGTATCATACAACCCAGCACTTTAAATTAAACTGTAAGCTCTTTGAAGGCAGGGATGCTTCTCTCCTCCCTCTTCTATATTCTTCATGGTACCACCAACAAAAGACTTGCTGATGATTGAAAAGTCTTCCCCTCCCATTATGGACCTTGTAGAAATTCTAGTTCTGGAGAAGTGGAAACTAGGTTCTGTCTTGCCATAGTCCAGGATGTCTGATGTATAGCCACGTTTAACTTTTTCCTCTTCCCCCTCATTGGCAACTCCCCTCTACCTCCCAAAAGGAGACAGAATTGGGACTAGAAGCTGGTTAAGGTAAAGTTCTTTCTCTTGGCTGGTGGGGGAGGGTGATACCTTTTCTGGCTGACATCTTAATTAATGACCCACTCCCTGGGTCATCATCTCTTTGATCTCTAGCTTCCTAGGAGGGATTAGAAGGCCTGTACACTGGGTCAGGACTCTTAACTCCATCCCTTACAAATGACCCCAGGGCCCTTACAAACTGTATGCAGCCCTCCCACAAGCAAGAAAATGGTTACTTTCTCTCAGCCCCAAGCCCTGCTTACTTTTTTAGCTCCAACCGGTCATCTGTAGCCTGCTGCCCACGGTCTCCATTGGCTTGAGGGTACAGTCGGCCATACCTGGATGATCAAGGACAGTGCATTAGACCCCAGATGTTCCCATGTCTAAAATATTTAATTTTAATTTTATTATTTTTTAAATTAATAAGTACAAATTTCCTCTTACTATTCCCTATCAACAACAACAACAAAAAACAATGTTGGAACTAAACATAATTAATGAAGCAAAGTAAAATTTCCCCATCCATGTTCAAAAATGGGCATCTCATTCCACATCCTGAGTCCACCCTCTCTCAGCCAGGCAGTGGCTAACATGCTTCCTCTCTGGTTCTCTAGAATTATCCCCACACCTTTTCTAGAGTTCTCAAGAGTCTCCCTTCTTTCCCCATCTATGACTCCTAGGAGTCAGTCTAGGACAAAGGGTAGGCAGTTTCTCCATTGCTGAGGTAAAGAAAAAAACAATAGGGGAACTGGAGGTAGAAGATAGATGGGATCAGGACTGCAGGGTGATGGGATGGTGGTTAATAGAGATGGCTCTACAACAGGTGGTGGAACACTGGCAGGGGCTTCTCTGTTGAGGGGGCACTCACCTGTTGAGCAGGAGGTCCAGCACCTGTTTGGTGGTAGCAAAGGCACGGTAGGTACACAGGAAGATGGTGACATAGGTGGAGTCATTGCCTCTGAAGGCTGATACTAAGTATTCCACCAGTTTCTCCAGCGTCCCTGCCTTGATGGTACGGACTTTGCAGGTCTCATACAAGTTCAGAGCAGACTCATTCTCAAACTTGGGAGTGGAGAGAGGAAAAAGATCATTTCTCTGCCCTCATTGATGTTCCCAGAGACACAGGGAAGCCTATCTATCCCATGCCCCCAACCAGAGACACAATTTCCAAAAATAAATAAGGCAAGAGGAAAAAAAGTTAATTGAGGGTCATGCATAACAAACTAAGTTGAGGGCTGGCAGGGGGAAGAGTCACAAGAAGAGTCAGCCTAAATGGGATTGAAAAGGCAACAGACTGCGCTACTGGTATAGTGGAAAGAACAGGGTTGGAGGCAAAGACCTGGGTTTGAATCCCAGCTTTGCCCCCTATTATTTATGTGATCTTGAGCAACTACTTAGCCTCTCCAAGCCTCAGTTTCCCCTTTTGTAAATGAAAGGGTTGTACTAGATCATCCTGAAAGTGCCTTTTAGCTCTGCTTCCCAACACTTACCCCTAGCCATCGCTGTCCCTTGTTGGCAGTGTGATGGAGTTGTACTTTACGCAGAGAGATACTGTAGATGATGTCATCTGCCAGTTCTTCTCCAATCTCCTGTGTGGAGCTCTGCAATGAGAACATCCCACGGATGACCCTTAGAAGAGGAGCCCCAAGAACACTACTTGGCACATGTTTTCTGGCATCCTTTCTTTTGCTAAGCTTCTCTCAAGCAAAGGAAACAAAGGCTGCCCTCCAGAGAAGGCCTTTGTTTTATATAGAGAGAAAAGCGTCAGTCTGAGAGTCAGAAACGTGGGTTCCACTCCCACTTCGGCCACTGATTGGCTATGAGATCTGAGTAAGACACTTTAAGAGCCTTTTGCTTTAGTCCTCATCTGTAAAATGGAGCTAATAATCTCTTTCCTCTATTGCTTCCACTGTTGTTTCAGGAACCAGATCATTGGAATCATGGATTAAGATGTGGAAGGAATCTTAGAAGCCATGGAGTCCAACCTCCCTCCATTTTACACATAAGGAAACAAAGGCATAGAGAAGTTAAATAACTTTGGCAGAATTTGAACCCAGATCTTCCTGAATCCAAGTTCAATGCCCCATTCATTGTGTCATGCTCCCTCTTTCTGAGAGAACATCTACAATATTAAAAGTGCTCTCTTGAAAGCAGTAGACAATCCTATAAATTAGTCATTAAGGAAAAGCTGAGAGAAAGTTTAACCTTGCCTTTTGAGTGATAGCAGGTTTTCTTTTTTTTTTCCTTTTTTCTTTTTCTTTTTTGCTTTTTGGAGGGCAATTGGAGTTAAGTGACTTGCCCAACTAGTTTTTGTGTTAAGTGTCTGAGGCCAGGTTTGAACTCAGGTCCTACTGACTCCAGGGCTGGTGCTCTGTTCACTGCACCACCTAGCTGCCCCTATAGCAGGTTTTCTTGAGGACAGGAATTATTTTTGTATTTCTCTGACAGGATAATTCTTGGTACATAGTAGACATTTATTAAATGCTTGCGGATTAAGTGATGGATTTAAGAAAATAAAGCACTTCAAAAGACGGGAAAAAAGTGCTCTCTAAACTGTACACTGCTGAACAAACATATAGAAACACCACCATCACCATGACCCATCACCTTTTTCTAAGGCTGCCACACACAGCCCAGGGTCATGCTGGAGATTTAGAGACAAGGTTGCGTGGGGCTTCAGAAGGCCTAAGTCCTGAGTCTTTCTGGCAACCCAAGACAATCCCAGGCCATTTGTGTTTCTCTCCTAGGAAGTATTCCTTTTCCACCTACATTTAGCCAGTCCCCCAGAGAGATGAGAATATAAGATGGTGCTAGGGAGGGTATAACTAGGGGGTGGTGATTGGGGAAGCAGCTGTGGGCTTAATTATCCCAAACTATGCAGATGATTCCCAGATTTATATATCTATCTGTAACCTTTGTCCTGAACTCTAATCTTAGCCCTCCAAATGGCTATATTACATTCCAACATGTTCAAAACCAAGCCTCTCCTACATGTGCCTTTCCTCTAAACTTCCCTATTTCTACTAAATATCCTCTATGTGCCTCAGTTTCCCTCTCCCTCCATATTTAAATAGTTGCTCAGTCCCAAAATTCTATCTTTGTAATTTTGCTTATATTTATCCCAGTTTTTACCCCCTGTAATGGGAATGTAAATTTAAAGATCTTCCCTGCCCCTAGGCTAAAGTGCACCTGGAGCCTGGGGTAGGAGGCTTGTTTTTCTGTAGATACTTTTTGATTGGCCAGTGGGTCCAAAAGGTTGTTACATTCTCTGAGCCAGGAGAAGGCTATATAAGCCCTGATGTGAGGCTTTGTTTTGGGGCTCACTTTGAGAAGTATTCTGTGATGTGATCTGGATTCTGGGAAGCTGTTGTCCAGAGCCCCTTGGCTTTGAAAAAACCCAGATGTTGAAACCCAGATGTTGATTTGGTATGGATGTAATGGTTGGACAGTTTGGAAAGCTGTCTACTTGATCTGTTTCTGTCTTGATAATTCTGCCTGTATACTTTGAAGTTCAGGGTGCTGACCTTTTTCCCCTGAACGGGGTAAGAGTATATGTTTGACTGATTAAAGTAAGCTTGTTAACCCATTTTGAGTTGCTTTCCTTTAACAAAGCAGATCTAAGAACCTGTCGTGGCAGCCACCCTAGGGACGCTGGGGTGCTTGCTGCTACACCCCCAAGGCTGCCATACCCCATCTTACACCACCACCACCCTCATCATTTTGTTTGCCTAGATTATTAACCATTTTCAATAAAACTTAATACATGCCTGTAGAATGTACTCCCCAGAAGATCAGGGGCTTTCATTTTTGTTTTAGTATACTCAGCACCTAGTACAGCCCCTCCATGTAGTAGATTGCTCTTCGAAGAGGTTCTATCCAACACACAGGAGGCTTCCTCTGGTTCTCTCTTTTTTAAACATTGTACACATTTACATCCTTCACAGAGCTGTCAGAGTAATCTAAAGCCCACATCCGACCATGTTGCTTCCTGTGTAAAAACCATCAGTGGCTCCCTATTGCCTCTAGAATAAAACACATACTGCTCAGCCTGCCTTCTAAGGCCCTCAATAATCTGACTCAAACTATTGTGTCTGTCTCCTCTCTCTTTCTCTCTGTCTTTGTCTCTCACTTTCTCTACACACACACACACACACACAAACACATACACACACAGACTTAAACAATAAACATGAATATTTTAATATCCAAAGACCAGAAAAAAGGATTGAATTTCTGTTACCTTCAGTTTTTAAAACTTATGTTATATTCAACACAGTAGTAACAAAACTGCCCTGCTTATGTGACCCCTTTGAACATCTGTGCATGTTTCATATAAGCTAAAAAAAAAAAGCTTCACTTCTTTCTTTCTTTCAATTTTCTTTCTTTTTAGTCATCACTGTGACAACCCATAAACGTCCTCCAAAATAGAAGCCCTAACTCCTAACAAATAGAGGCAAACAAAACGAAACAAAATCCACACACTATCTCTGAAAATGTATGTTTTAGTCCATCCCAGTATTCTACCACTCCTCTCCCAAGGCTCCTAACTTTCCAGCTTTATTATCTTCCAGCTAAATGGATGAAGGAATGAAAAAGTACTTGCTAAGTGCTTTACTAGGTGCTAAGTACTATAAACCCTGGGAATACAAACACAAGAGCAAAGATTGTCATTGATCTCAAGTAGCTGAGCTTATATTTCTAATGAGGGAGACAATACACATATGAGAGTAGTAGCCATCGAGAGATACTTTGATCCAGAAAGTTACAGGGATGGTGAGTAGGGTCATAAAGGTGATAAAGACCTTCCAAAAAGGATGACAGAGTCAATTTGATCACAGTTCCAGAACTGAAAAGGGGGCAAAGTGCCTGATATACATATACGTGAGAGAGAGAGACAGAGAGAGACAGAGACAGAAAGAGAGAGAGAGAGAGAGAGAGAGAGAGAGAGAGAGAGAGAAAGCATTGGGGAGGGAGGAAGAAAAGGGAGAGGTGTTGGACTGGGTAGGTTCACTGGGACAAGGCTGTTGGGAAGGAAGCCAGAGCCTAGTGAGGCATAGGTTGGGGCCTTGCCTGACTAAAAGAGTGGGCCCAAAGAGGAAGTCACTGATGGAGAGGAATGGGGAGAGAAAGAGGCAGGATGGAAATTTCAGCGATGAAGATGAAAGTGATCTAGCCTCCAAGGCATGGTCTGGTGTGGGTGACAAACCAGATCATCAATTGTTCCCTGATTTGTATGTGACCCATCTCTCAGTCCCAGTGCACAAGCAATTCATTATCTCCAGACATAGTCCCTATTTAATCCCTTAAATCAGGGAGGTTACAGTGAGTCCTGAAGTTCAAACTCTTTCTCACATGCTTACTAAATGTATGGGCAAGTCACTTAACCTGCCTGTGCCTCAGTTTCCTCATCTGTAAAATTAGGGGGCTGGAGTCAATGACTTATAAGATCTCTTCCTGCTCTACTTCAATGATCTTATGGCCTCAGTTCTCAGATTTCTTCTCATTCTTCAAAGTATCAAGCTCAGGTAGTACCTTCTCCGGGAAGCTTTCCCTAATGCCTTTAGTCTAGAGGTTCTCAACCTTTCTGTCCTGGACTCCTTTGTCTGGCTGGTGGACCCCTTTTCATGATAAAGTTTTTAAATGCACAAAATAAATAGGATTACAGAGGAAGACAACTGTATTGAAATCTAGTTTCACAATTAAAAAACAAAACAACTTTATGGCCCCCAAGTAAAGAACCCCTGTTCTATCCTCAAAATACTGGATGCTTTATTTAACCTATGTACATGTTGCATCTCTTCAGGAGAATATAAATTCCTTGAGGGCAGGGATTATTTTTAATTGTGTCTTTGCATCCCTAGTGCCTACCATGATACTTTGTATCCAGGAGATGGTTAATGTTTCCTGAACTGAACTCCTGAGGAAGCAGGCACGACTGGGGATGGGGGCAGCTCCTGTCTCACCCTGAACAGATCCCAATATATCTCTCTAAAGAATCATCAAGTGTCAGTAGGCAGAGACATCCACGTCATGATGTTTTTGCAACTCTTACTTCACCAAGCTGGGAACAAAGCTCTTAGGAGGGCTGAGAAAGTGGTCAATACCGACTAGCTGGGCACAACAGCTTTTCAATCAGGAAGCTAGGCCCCAAGACTCAAACCCATTCAGTGCTACAGCAGGGCAGGGAACTATGGCATTCATGCTTCACGACCTCATATCGTAAGGGCATATAAGCCACCAGAGACTAACTCCAAAATGAGAACCTTCCCATCAGCTCCACAGCTACACCATGTCTAAGCTGATCACAGTTGCCCTGTCCCACTGTAAAGTCATTCTGGTCCCTGAAGAACACTTGCCTGAGTTCATGAAGGTACAGTGCCTCAGTGGATAGAATACTGGGCCTGGAGTCAGGAAGACCTGAATTTGAATCCAACCTAAGACACTTCCTAGCTGTGTGATTCCGGGGGCAAGTCCCTTAACCTCTGACTGCCTAACAAAATGTATCCATTGGATAAGGAAATGGCAAACCACTCCAATACCTTTGCCAAGAAAACCCCAAATGGGATCATGAGGGGTTGGTCATGACCGAAAAACGACTGAACAAACAGATTCATGAATATAAAACACACACACACACACACACACACACACACACACACACACACAGCAGCGCCGACTAGCTGGCCCCATAAGAGATACTGGGATACAGGGAAAGGAACATACTATCTTCCCCATCTGGGAGCTTATGATCTAGGCCAGGGAAATGAGAACCCTGTACATGAAAAAGAAACAATACAGGGCAGCTTATAAGTATTCCTAGATAACATTTATATGTGGTTCTAAGATTGACAAAGCAGTTTACATACTTACTCATTCAATTCAGTAAACATTTATTAAGCCAGGAGATGAACCTGTCCTCCAGGAGTTTGCATTTGGGGAGGAGAGTAGCTCCTAGATAGAGATAAGTAAACATAAGGGAGTCTGGGGGGAGGGGAATGAAAGCAGGAAAGGCTTCACAAAAGGGGGTGGCACCTCGGCTGAGCCTTGAAGGAAGCTAAGGCTTCTCATAACTTGGATGAGGAGAGTATATTCCAGGCTTGGAAGACAGGAAATCGAATAAACAGTTTGAGGGGACATGTGACAGGTCAGTTTGGCTGGGATATATAATATGCATAAAAGAGAGTAGTATGAAATGTCTGAAAATATTGCTCAGATCCAGAAAAGAGTAGCAGGGCAGGTTAGCGGTGCAGCAGATAAATCGCTGAGCGTGGATTCATGAAGTCGGGTGATCTTCGGCAAGTCACTTAACTTTTTTGCCTCAGTTTCTTCAATTGTAAAATGAGGATAAGAACAGCTTCTCCCTCTGAGAGTTGTCATGAGGATCAAATGAGATAATATCTGGGAAGTGCTTAGTACATTGCCTAGCACAGAGCCGGCCCTTAATAGATGCTTGTTCCCCTCCCCTTTGAATTAAAGCAGACTGTAAAGTTTGTATTAGTAACAGGGAGCCGTGGAAGATTTCTGAGCAAGACTGACTTGATGAAACCTATGCTTGTGGAAGACCATTTTGACAGCTGTGTGAGGAGGGATGGAAGAAGAAAGAGACAGAAAACAAGGAGACCGAGGAAAGGATGATTGCATAGTTTAGCTGAGAGATTAAAGCCTGAAATGAGCAGAGGGGGGACAAAGGTAAGAGATGTTATAGTGGTAGAAATGAGAAGATCTACAATTAATTGCTAATTATTCTATATGTTAGTTTTTTTAATTGTTAATTTTATACAGAACATGAGGAGGAAAGAAGAGTCCAGGATAAATATCTGGGAGTTTGGAGGGATGGTGGCATCCCAAAGAGAAACAGGCTTGGGGGAGAAGACTTTCAATTCTGTTCTACATATGCTCAGTTTAAGATACTGACAGCAGGACATACAGGTAGAGATGTCCAGCAGACAGCTAGAGATGTGGGGCCAGAGTTCAGAAGAGACTATTATGTAGATTTGGGAATCGTCAGCTTTGGAATGATCTTTGATGGAAAGGGTGACATCATCACAGAAAAGAGTGTATAAAAGAAGAAGGACCTGAACAGAACCCTGGGATACACCAAGAATTAGGCGTTAGGAGATGGTGGATGATCTAGCAAAAATTTTGAAGGAATACTCAAAGAGGTAGGAGGTAGGCCTGGTGAAAACAGTGCATAGATGCCAAGGGAAGAGATATTATCTAGAAAAACAGGTGATAGTGTCCAAAGCTGCAGAGTAAAGAGGTTGAGGTCTGAGAAAAGACCATTGGATTTATCAAATAAGAGTTTGTTGGTAACCTTGGAGAGAGCAGCTTCAATAGAATGCAAAGGGTGGAGAAGTGAGTGGATGAAGGGGTAGTTGATGCAACTAGTATAAATTTTTTCCAGTTTAGCTGTAAAGTTGGGAAGGAAAGCTTGATAGGCTAATAAAAGTGGAATTTTTTTTTTTAATTTTTGTTTTTTAAAGAATGGGAGCGATCTGGGCATATTTGTAGCCAGCAGGAGATAATAATCATAATAGCTAGCATTTGCATAGGTTTGCAAAGTGCTTTGCACATATTACCTTATTTAAGAAGCCAATATATAAAACAGAGATTGTAGATAAAATGGCAAGAGGATATGTTGAGGGCTGGGTCAATCTTTCAAAAAAAAAATTAGGAGGGAGGTCCTTCCTTTGCAGAAGGAGCATGGGGATTGATTTAGAGGACTTGTTCCACTCTTGCAGAAAGAGGGATAAAGTCTAATCAATCAGTCAATCAAGTCAATCAATAAAGAGGACTTTAGAAAAGAAGGAGCCACTCCTGCAGGAAAAAATGATAGAGTCAATCAGGAAAACATAATAAAGATTGCCATGTAGCAGTCAGAGCCTCGTTAAGATTAGAAAATATAAATTTGAAGTAAACTCATTTGGCAGGGTTGTATGACTTACTCCAGCAGGGTTTAGAAGCATACAAACAGGAGTAGAGAAGCACTTGGCAAAAAGTGAACACCAGAAGAACAAAGGGGGTGGGGAGTGAGGAAGAGACACAAAGGCAGAAGAGAGCAGAAACTAAATTGGCTCTAGGGTCAAGAGTAAAGTCAGGGTCAAGAATGTGGAATCAGAGCAGCGGCAATTGACTGAACATACTCATCTTAAGACGCTATGGGTAAGGGAAAGGGACTGAACACAGGGAGATATTTGGGAAGAATGAAGCACCCAGAGAGATGGAAGAACAGGAGATTACAACCAGAGAGTTCAAGACCATCAAGATGGTAGTGACAGGTAATGGTATGAGCTAAGGTATGACCATTCCTGTGGGTGACTGAGGTAGGGTACAGATATACTAAAATAATAAATTTGCAAAGTACTTTACATATGTCAACTTATATGATCCTCCAATAACCCTGGGAGGTAGATGTCATTATTATCCCCATTTTACAGATGAGGAAGCTGAGGTAGACAGAGATTAAGTGACTTGCCCAGGATTATACAACAGCTAGTGTCTGAGGCAGGATTCATATTCAGGTCTTCTTGCCTCTCAATCTAGCAGTTTATTTAAAGTGCCACTAGCTGCCTAGGTCATAGGCACCAGGGAGATTGATGAACTAGGAGGCCAGGGTGTCTGAGCAAAGGGAAGGGTAAACAGGGAAGAAAACCAGCAACCACACCAGCCATGAGTTGGGTACTAAGCTCCTTAGAAAAAGAATTACAGTCACCTACAAAAGGATGGGGGGTGCTGCTGGAATGATGGCAGCACAAGGAGGGTGAGACAGGAAACAACAGTGGGGTAAAGCAAATATGGACACTTTTTCTGAGATCCAGGGACAATGGCTTCCTCGCTGGACATTCTTTCTCCAACTCCGGTATTTTCAAGGACTAGCTGGCCCCTGTGCCTGGAATTCTCTCCCTCCTCATTTCTACCTCCTGGCTTCCCTGGTGTCCTTCAAGTCCTAGCTAAAATCTCACCTCATAAGAAGTCTTTTCTCATTACCCTTGGTGCTAGTGCCTTCCCTCTGTTAATTTACGCCCAACTGATCCTATATATATATATATATATATATATATATATATATATATATATATATAGCTCCTCTGTACTCAGATGTTTGTGTGTCACCTCCCCCATTAGACTGTGAACTGCATGACAGCAAGGACTGGACGGTGCTTGGTACACAGTTGGTGCTTAATAAATGCCTGATTTGAGAGGTACAATGCCAGCGCTAGACAAGATTAGAGATTATCTATATTCTCTGCTGTGTACTTTTTACTTTGTTCTTCCCCGCCCCCCCCCTTCCTCCCCTCCTCCCAAGAAGGGGAGGAGATTATATATATATATATATATATATATACACAGAGAGAGAGAGACATATATAGATATAGACACATATATATGTTTTTGTATATCTGTGTATGTATGCATAAAAACATACATATATACACATACATAGAGATATCCATAGTCATGCTCACGTATAGATATTTACATTCATATGTATCTATATAAGACTGTACTATACTTATTTGTTCTCTGTTTCTCTGAGGGTGGACAACCTCTTCCATCATAAGTCTAAGTTTTTCCATTTTTTTCTATGTCCACCAACTTGTCATTTCCTACACCACAGCAATATTAGATTAGAAATTATCTAGCCTAGAACTCTCATTTTAGAGAAACTGAGGCGAGAGAGAGGGAGCTGATGTGCCTATGGTTGGGTAAACAGTGGTTGGTAGAGGTAGGCCTCAAACCCAGGTCTTCAGCCTTCTAGGCCAGAACTCTTTCCACTATAGTCAAACTACTAAAACCCGCCCCAGACTCAAGCCTGGAGGGTGACTTCCTGTTATAGCCAGGCCTAGAGAAGACCAGCTCTTCTGTCTGTCTTAAGGATTTTCCCCTCAGAGGCCTCTGCCCTGCATCAGCATCTCAAGGTCAGCAGCACGTGTTTCAAGAGATGCCCAGCGTGACCACACTGGAGACTTCCTTCCCTAATCACTGCTCATTCATACCCATATGCCTTCTTGGGTAACAGCAGAAATTCCCTTTTTAGAGACATGGTGGTGAGGGGGGGGAAGTTTGGAATGGGCAAAGTGCAGAAACACGTCTTTGTATTTCCACCTTCTCCCCCCCTGCATGGGGTACATATACTAGGTGCTTAATAAATGTTTGTTGATTGATGACATTCCAGGATTCAAGGCTTCAGCTTGAAGGTAGGGAAGAGATAAGTGAAGAGAACCCTGGATGATTTGGGTTGGAGCCTGGGCAAAAAACCCCCAAAAAACAAACAAACAACCAACAACAACAAAAAAAAACAGTTCAAGGAAACTCTTCTTGGAGTAAAGAGGAATTGGTCATGGAGCCAACAGATAATAACAGAAAGGGAAAAAAATATTCGTGTCTTGGGAAACAAAAGGCTTAATATCCTGGGAATAGGGAGGTCAGGAAGGCTGGAGGTGGGAGGGTAGGGAGTTGGTTATGAAGGGACTTTTTCTGCTTCCCTTGGAAACTCAAACCCAGGCCTATTTAGACCTAAAGCCAGACCTTTGTAGAATATTTTTGTTCTCCAAAGTGAGGAAGATATCCTGGGTACATCATGATGTTCTGAGATCCTCACTCCCCCTATAAACTTTTTATTACTGGTGGAGATGGAGGGGGATGGGAAGGCATAGTAACTACAAGAGAGAGATATGGAGGGAGGTTGGTTTGCGTGTAGGAGAGGAGAGACTGAGGAGATAGACTGATAACTCGATGTGGAGTTGTCATTCTGTATCAGCTAGGCCTACTTAACCAGGGATCTGGATGTCCAGGGCTTGGGTAGGGTTATTTAGAAAGCCAGAGACTCATCTCCCTGCCATGCTGTACCCTCTGGAGGAGAGGACAGTGTGGAAGGCACAGGTCCCTTGGATTTATGCACCTGCCTTACTCTTACTGATCTCTATCTCTCTGACCTCCTTTGAGAGACCTCTCAGGGCAGCCCCTTAGAAACCGCCTTCCTCAGGAAAGGCATTTCCTCTGGGATCTGAGCCCACCTCTGGCCACATTCTGACCACATTTCCCTTGACATCCCCCTTCTCTCCCCCCCCCCACTTCCTCAGGCTATTAACTAAAGGAAAGCCACAAAAATTACATTTAGCCCCTTTTCACCCCACACCTTCCTCTAGCCATAGGAACCGAAAAGCAACCTGAGGGCTTTGAAATTCACAGGGAAACCACAAAGCAGAAGTCCCCAAATACCCTTGGGTAACATCCGAGTTGTCCAGGAGGGGAAATCCCCTTGACCCCAAAGAACAAAAACAAACTCATCAAATTAGCTCAGGGAAGTGGGGAGAACAGAAACTAAAACAAAACCATTGGAGTCAAAGATGATCAAAGATATAAGGTGCCCCCATAACAACATAGAGCTGTCAGGGTCAAACAAAAGGCATTTATTAAGCACTTACTACATGCTAGGCATTAAGTCTGCCACCCTCCATTTCTAATCTCCATTCCCTCCTTTGATTGTAAAATCCTGTCCCATCCTTCAAGGTTCAACTCAGGCATCACCTCCTCCTAGAAGTCTTCTCTCATACCCTACTGGAGGTGCCCTCCAACTTCTCGTGGCCCTTGGAATGAACCCTTCCCTTACATTTATCACGTTTTATCCTTGTGTGATAGGTAATCTATGTAGATGGCTTGACTAGGTTATCTCCCGAGAGTAGACAAGTAAGGGATATCCCTAGTAAAGTGCCTCCTACACATTAAGCCCTTACTATTTGTTGAACTGAACCAACCAGGTACTTACTTGCCCATTTTTAGAGAGCAATACATACCTTTGGAGGGGGCATTCAAATTTTAAATACCTCCCATGCCTAGTGAGACTCTACCACCATCACTGACTTCACTGCCCTGCTCAGGGGTCAAGGTTGGGGACAGGAGGGAACAGAAGTCCTTAGGAGCTGGATGGTGCCTTCTCCCTGGGTTTTACTATAAGACTTGAAAGCACACAGCTGTGCCATCAAGTCTCATGACTTCACAGACTGTCTCAGTAGCCAGAGAAGGAGCATGGGCCTGGGGTGGGGAATTAGAGTTAAACCTCTTTAGTTTCTAGAGGGGAGAGACCAAGTAGCTAGCCTCATTCTTCTCTGCCCTTTTGGGTTTCCTGTGGTAGCACTAGTCACTGTGCCAGCTCCAAGAGATAGGATGACACTGAGTGGAAGCAGACAGCAAGAGAAGGTGGCTCCCTGGAGACAGTGCCAGCTCAGTTTCTCCAGGAATGCCATCAACCATGCCCAGATTCTGCCTAGCCCATCAAGAGTGGATGCTTGCTTGCTGATGAGTTGGCATGCATGCAGACCTCTCTGGCACGTTTCAGGGCACTGACACTTGGGAAAGTCTAAGGCAGAGAAGTGAGAGACAGTTCCCAGGAGCCCAGATCAGTCTTTCTGCCAGAGATCAGAGAGGTCACAAGCTTGGGAGTAATGGGATATTTGCTTAGGGCAGCCCTCTGCCTTTAGAAACAGGGTAGGGAACAGAGGCCTTAGACCTAGAAATGGCCCTATGGCTGGGCATTTTGGTGCTATACCTGATGGGCTCTGGGGAAGAAGGCCTAATGGTCATACACAGGGAACTTTTCCTCCTCAAAACTTCTCTTGCCCTAGTCATCAGCATTCCAATATGTAATTTTTCTCTGTGGACCATATGTTGATCTTATCTCAACAGGGCTCAAAGTTACTGGGACTATGTCTTAGATGTCCATCTCCCTCCTTGGTGCCTGGGACAGGTCTGTGTGTGTGTGTGTGTGTGTGTGTGTGTACACACATGTGTGTATGTATATATATATATGTGTATGTATGTATACATATATACATACACACAAACATTTAAGTGCTATTCAGTAAACACTTAGGAAAGATAGACTTTTATAGCCTGAAGGGACCTCAGATCATATCATCTAGCATGTGCTCATTTTACAGATGAAGAAACCAAGGCCCAGAGAGAGAAAGTGGTTGGCTTGTGAACCAGTGGCAGAGCTGGGATTCAAGACCAGTTTTTCTAACTCCAAATACAGTGCTCTTTCCATTACATCATCTCTGTGATTCTTATTGATTGACTGATTGGGAAATAATTTTCCACAGTTAGATGGGGACAAACAAACACAAAGAGGATGGAGGCTGGACCCTCCCTATGCCATTCCAGAGTTACCCATGCAGGTCCCCTTGCTTGAGCTCTAAATAGACCACTTGCCAATAATCCATCTGCCTCAGCTCATAAGGCAGCAGCTGGCTGGCCCCAGCTCCCTGACAGCAGAGTCATGTGACCTTGGAGCTGCCTGTCCATCCGTCAGTCCCCCCTCACCCTGGCCTCCCTCTCAGGCTCAGCCCCCAGCTTAGCCTTGGTCCCTCAGGGAGGCTTTAGCTTCCCTCTGCCTGTGACCCACCTAGCAGGGCTGACCCCAGGAGTTAAAACTATTTCCCTCCTCTCATCTCTCTCCCAGGGCACAGGGAGGGGAAGAACAAAAGAGAACTGACCCTTTATCACCCTTTGAAACCAGGAGCTTGCTCCAGGAGGAGACAAATAGAGCCCTGGTGCTGCCTGGCATGGAGAGGGCAGTGCTCCTGGGTAACCCCGAGTCAATGTATCACTGTTCTCCACTGCCACCCACACATGGCAAGGGCCTGGGGTCGGGGTAGCCAATCAGAGCCCAGCTTAGCGCTCTGGGGAACAGAGTTCTGGCAGGACTGGGGGGAGTATGTGCATGGGAGGGGAAGTAGTGGGGGGGTGACCTAGTAAACAGCTGATGCAGAGAAAATGAATTGCCATTGAAAGCAGGACCTAGGCAGCCAATTCTGGGCCAATTGTTGGAGACAGTTGGGGAGGACAGGGGAAAAAAAATTAAATGGTTCTCTTTGTTCTCATGGTACTGTCCCTCCCACCCTCAGAACCAACCCCTTCAGCCTCCAGGTGGTCACTGCTCATCTCACGCAAGGTCTCAGATTCCCTGGGGACCCAGCATTCTTTACTGCAGGTCTCCCAATGAGATGCTGGATCTCTGGCTCTTGGTCTTCCCATCTGTAAACTGGGGCCAAAGGACACTCACCCTGTAGGGAGTGAGTAGGGTCCAAGGTGAATTGTTAAGTCAAAAGATCCGGTGGTGGTATCATCTCCTGTTTCCCTGTCCCTCAACTTCCATGGGCAGGATGTCCTTGACAGGTCCATCTGAAACAGGGCCAGGGTGGTGTCCTGTTATTGTCACCAGATCTTCCTTCTTACAGTGAAACCAGGGGCAAGTATGACACAGTCCCCAAGTGACGGAGAAAAGCAAGAGCTCATACTGGAAACCAGGCCTTCAGAGCCAGAAGGAAACTTGGGAGATCATCTGACTCCCCTTTTCTTCCTCATTTTTAGTGATGAGGAAAGCAGAGTCCATTGGTGGCCAGTGACTTGTTTAATGTCACATCACTGGCAAAGTCAGAATGCAAACCTAGGTCTCCAGAGCTGGAAAGAATATTCTGGGGGTGGCTAGGTGGCACAGTGAATACAGGACTGGCCCTGGAATCAGGAGGACCTGAGTTCAAATTTGACCTCAAACACTTAACACAAAAACTAGCCACGTGACCTTGAGCAACTCACTTAACCCCAATTGCCCTGCTTTCCCCGCTCCAAAAAAGCAAAAAGAAAAGAAAAGAATGCTTTCCCCACTACAAAAGAACTCTCTTAAGTCTTGGTTCACTCTGCCTCCTTTGGATGAGGTCACAAAACTCAAAACAAGCGCTCCCTGCTTAACGGTAGCAAAAGGTGATTCCCTCTGAGGGTCAGAGAAAATATCATCTCTGGAAAAAGATACAATTTCGTAACCTGACTGTCAACATCATTTTGGATGGTTTTGGTTAAAAAACCAAACAAACAAAAACATTTTTTCTCACACATACAGGGTGATACATGACCTCACCTACAGGAGGACAAGTATTAAGTGAAGCGGGGAGTCTAAGGCTGCAGGGAGGCAGCTGCAGAGAGCAGTGGACCCCCCACTTCTTGACAGCAGTTCACTTTTCATGTTGGGATATTTGGGGGTGACAGATATGCCATGCACACTCAGCACCCCCTTCCCCTCCAAGATCCCCGACACTCAGTCCTACCATAGGCCTTCTTCTCTGAGAACACAGAATCCCCACGTGCCCCACCAGAGATGCCATACATGGTACTACATCACTCAGCTGGTGACCTTGCTTGCCCCCCAAGTCACCTCACATTACAGGTCCTATGGACTCAACCTCCTGAACATAAGCAGCCTGGGCCATTGCAGGGTCCCTAGCCCCAGCCTCACACCTTCCTCAGGGAGACCCAGCAACTGCCTACCTACAAGGAGAGGATCTGCTTGGTGGGGGGAACTGACCCTCTTGGCCTGGATCCAGGGGGAGATGCTGGGCTGGCTGGCTGGCTTTGGGACAAGATATCCTGCTTTGAATTCAGAAGCCTCCAAATGCCCTAGGGGGGTTCCTCTATAGCACTGGCTCCAAAGGAGTGTTCCTTGGACACCTGAAGGTCTCCAAGATTCTTCCCGGGAGTCCTCAAGGTCAAAATGACTTTTGTAACAATACTACCCTGTTTCCCCAATAATAAGCCCTCCCCCCAAAATAAGCCCTATTGAGATTGCTACTGTAGTGAAGGTGATCCCCGGCACTACATGCTACATTACGGTACCCTCTGTATGCACCGTCCCCCCCCCGCCCCCCCCCCGGAAACGCACGCCGCGCTCCGAGCTGCATCCAATCAGAGCTGCAGTAGTGAGCGCGTCATCTTGTTCTTCCCCAGTGATTTGCTTGCTGGCGCCATTGAGAGCAGTGCCGCGGAGGAGAGCCGAGGCAGGACAACATAAGCCCTCCCCTGAAAATAAGCCCTCTGGTGTTTTTCTTTCCAAAAAAAATTAATAAGACAGTGTCTTATTATCGGGGAAACACGGGTAAGATGTTATTTGCCTATTGAAATATGCCTTCCTTTTCCAACTACATATCTGCATAGGCTAGGTATCCTTCATACACTGCAACCAAAACAATATATCATAACAGACTGAATGCAGAAGCAGATATGAGAATACAGCTATCATGCATTAAGCCAGATGTTAAAGAGATTTGGGGGGGGGAGTAAAACAATACCACTCTTTCAATATTTTTTTTTAAAATAAAGTTATTTTTTCATTAAAAACATGTTATTTAACATTCAATGGGATTATTATTTTAAATGAATTGATATTTTTTTAAATGATCAGTTTTCATTTCTAATGTTAATAGATATAACTGACATAAACAAAAGCTCTTTGGCATCCTCAATCATTTTTAGAGTGTAAAGGAGTCCCAAGGCCAAAAAGTTTTGGCCCTTAAGAATCATTAAAACCCAAGAACTGGAAGGACTCTCAGAGGTCAGCAAGTAGTGTAATGAGAAAAGTCCCCCCTGACTCAGCCTCAACCACCACACCTATCTCACTTCCTAGGGCAGGGCTCAGTGGAGGTGAGACAAACCACAGGCAGTCAGGGAAAGTTAGGGGGTGGAAGAGGAAGAGGGTCGCCTTGGTTAGATATCTGAGAGCTAAGGCAGAGAGGATTAAAAAAAAAAACCTCCTCCACATAGGGGTTGTTCTGTTTCTTTGCTGGGATCTGGTGGGGAACATGTGTACACACAAGCCACAAACATTTCTGACCCCAAACCACCAAAATACCTCAACCAAGAGAAAGAAGCCTGAGGCTGGGGAGGTGAGGTTATGAGTATTTTTAAGGTTGTCATGACAACTCTCCTTCCTTCTAGTGCATCTACTGATTCTAAAACAGAGAGCCTATCATTTGGCTGAAAATCTTGAAGCTGGTTACTGCTAATCTCAAAGTACCCCACAATTCCACTCCCAGAACCTAGCTGACCCCATGGGTCCTGGTTCAAGTTCCCATGGGGCAGAAGCAGGATGCAACTCTAGTTTAAATCAAGAACACTGGTTTAACAGTAGCTGCCCACTGACTGGGGAAACGAAAAGAAAATTGTGATACATGGATACAATTAAGTATCACTGTGCTGGAAGAAACAAGGAACATAATGAATACAGAAAAGTATGGAAAGATTTACATGAACTGATGCAGAATGAAGTAAACAAGAAAACAACAGATACAATGGTTAAAACACTGTAGATGGGAAGAACCAACAGCACACAGCAATCGGAACATACTTTGAACAAGCTCAGCCCTAAAGAAGATATATGAGAAGATACCTCCTCCTACTCCTTTGCAGAGTTTGGAGTAGAGGGGGTGGGGAAGGAAGATGTCCTCTAGATTTTAAAAAAAAAATGTATGGATGAATTTTGCTAAATTGTGACTCTTTTTCTTCTTTTTGGAAAATTTATATATATGAGAGATGGCTCTCTGGGACACAGAAGAGAGAGATACACGGGAAAATTTAGGTATTTACTTTTAAAAGAGGGAAAAGAGAACATTTGCGTAAGAGGGTGATAAGGAACACATTTAGGGCAGATCTTGTCTCTCTAAGGTATCTGTTTCCAGAGCAAAGAGGACAGGGAAGAGAGAAGCACATGTGGGTTCTGAAATGGGTGTCTTTCCCTGGGATCTCAGATGGGAAGCCTGGACCAACTCTGAGCCGAGTTCAGCTCGTCTGCATTCGTTTTTGCCTTCCAACCACTAACTCAATTCACCTGTCACCTCCTCTGAGCAGCTTTTTCAGACTGCCTCCTTTCCCCACCCCCACTCTCCCTCTCAGTCACACTCCTCCTTGTAGCCTTCATATCGATACACACAGTATACTGCCCTTCCCCACCCCTCTAATGAACTACAAACTCCTTGAGGGCAAATACTGTAATTTTTCATCTTTGTATGCCCAGCATCTGACAATGTGCATTACCCAAAGTAGGTGCTTAACAAATGTATGCAGAATTTAAGTGAACTCTCTTGTGACCTCAGGCAATCCATGTCCCTTCTCTGGGCTTCAAGTTCTCCTTCTGTAAAATGGACGCTGGGCAGTTAGGTGGTGCAGTGGATAGAATTGCTGGGTCTGAAGTCAGAAGACTCATCCTCTTGAGGTCAAATCCAGCTTTAGATATTTAGTAGCTATGTGACCTTGGGGCAAGTCACTGAACCCTGTCTGCCTCAGTTCCTCATCTGTAAAATGAGCAGGAGAAGGAAATGGCAAGCTACTCTGGTATCTTTGCCAAGAAAACCCCAAATGGGGTCACAGAAGAGTTGGATATAACCAAAATGACTAAGCAGCAGCAGGAGAAACAGCAGCAGAAACAATGGACTTTAAATGATCTAGGACCTAGTTTGGATTTCAGTTCTTCAACTTACTATCAGTGTGACCTTGGACAAGTTACTTCCTGGACCTCAGTTTCCTTATCTGCAAAATGAGAAGCCTGGACTAGATGATCTCCAAGGTTCCCATCCTTTCATGGCTCACTGGGGCTCATGCCCTGACCTCCAAAATATCACCTAAATCACTTGTACCTCAGATGTAAGGCATGGGAGGGCTGGCAAAGAAACACAGTTCAGAGCATCCCACTCTCCTGCCCTCCCCTTATCCTTCCCTGACCAAAGGCAACTTTCCTCTTCCTAGGAGACAAAGGCAAGCAGTGCTGGGCCTAGAGTCTAGAAGACTGGAGTTCAAATTTGACTGAAAATACTTGGGAGCTGTGTGACCCCAGGAAAGTCATTTAACCTCTGTCTGCCTCTACTGTCCAAGGAGTATACAATAATAGCACTTACTTCCAGGGCTGTTATAAAGATCAAATGAGATAATATTTTTAAGCACTTAGCACAGTGATTGGTGTCTAGCAAGCACTTAATAATACTCCTCCCCCCTCCTCCCTCCCCCCC
>NW_027187344.1:5098161-5135457 GCF_028583685.1 Petaurus breviceps papuanus | reverse complement strand
CTTCATCCCAACCCTGGAACAAAGAGTGGCTGATGCCTTCTTCCCCCGCCCATCTCAGTCTTTGGCTAGGGATAGTCAGAGATATGTGAGCCCATAACAGAGGCAGAAGCATGGGAGGGGGAAGAAGGCATCAGCCACTCTTTGTTCCAGGGTTGGGATGAAGGGATTTATTTTGCTAGACCAGGAGTTCTTAATCTTTCTTTTTTTTTTTGTGGGTGTGTGTGTGTGCCACAGATTCCTTTCTAAGTCTAATGAAGCCTAAAGACCCCTTCCCAGAATCAGAATTTTAAATGCGGAAAAAATAAAAAAACATAGGATTAAAAAGGAATCCAATTTTATTGAAATAGTCATCAAACTATTTGAAAAAATAAATTTACAGATACCAGGTTAAGAAACTCTTCTCTAGACAGATCCAGATCTCAATTTGCATTTTGCAAGATGTATTGGGCCTGGCTGGAAATTGTCGGGCTGCCTTTTCTGTGTCCCCAGAACTTAGCACAGTGCTTAAAGGCACATAGTAATGAAGTTATAGGAAAGATCCTTTAGATCAATTACTACCTCCTCCTGCTCCCCCCCCCCACACAAACAAAGTCTCTATGGGGAAGGGGGAAGAGTACTGGGCAAACCCTTCCTATGCTTCATTTTGGGATATGGGGACCAGTGGGAACTGGAACTGATAGGGAAAGTGCTGGTTTTGTTTGCTAAGCTGAAAGGGGTCAGCTGGAGTGCTACCTTTAGTTATCTTTCTGCAAACCATTCTATAATCACTCATTTAACATTTAGTAAATGCCTACTATGTGGAAAGGTGCTATATTACACAGGAGGTAGTGACAGTTTAAGCAAGACAGTCCCTGCCTCTTCCTCCTCCTAGATCGTTAGTGTCATAAAGGCACAAACACAGATAGCTGTAATACGTTCAAAGTGTATTAGACAGGTGTAAAACAAAGTCCCTGGCAGGTTCAAGGAGAAAGGTCATAACTGATTGAAGAGATCAGAGAAGGCTGTGTCAAAGAACTGGTGGAGCCAAAGGCAGTGACTAAGAATCTTGAATCTGGAGTCAGAGGACCTGGATTCAAATCCTGGAGCTGCTACTTATTACCTGTATGACACTGGGCATGTCACTGCCCCATTCTGGGACTTGGATTCTTCTTCTGTTAAAAGAGGGGTTGGATTAGACAGTCTCCAATGAACCTTTTAACGCTAAATCTATAAACGTATGGATGGCCAAGAGATTAGAAGGTGCTTGATAAACAGATGAAATCACATGAGAAAAAGATGTCCTGGATTCTGACTCCCCACTCTTCCTGGCTTCTTGACCACCTCCCCCCCCTGCCCCTCCCACGATGCCAACCACATTCCAACACACAGCAAAGGCCTTCTGGAATCTTACCTCCCAGGGAAGCCAGGCTGCCAATGAAAGGCCCCTGTGAATGGGGCTCAGCTGATATTGTGACCAAACCCTGTTCCCTAGCAACAGGCTCACCCCTTCCCTGTAGTGTGATGCCATTCTCAGGAGTAAAAGGGAGGGGAAAGGAGGGGTAGGCCTTAGGCCACTGCTGTCTTTTGTGGTGAGATATCTCCACCCATGCTGCTGCCCTGGGCAGTAGGAATGCACAGAGATCTCTGGCCTCATGCCCCTGAGGGCAACAAGTCTGTCTGTAAAATTCCAGCAATGGGAAACCGAGACCCTAATACACTGGTGCATTAGATTACAGCATCCTAATGCTGTGGCCAGTAGTGTGTAAGAGATCATACTAAAAGGTGGAAGACAGATAGGGTATAGCCACACCTCTTAGAGATGCCCTTCCCCATGCCACAAGTCATAAATCTTTTATATCTACCTAAGGTCCTGCTGGACCAGAGCACAGTGAGTCAGAACAGAATGCAAGAAGTGAAAGTTGTGTGAATCCCAGTGAGTCATTTCCCCTATACATGCCTCATTTCCCTCATCTATAAAATGGGGATGGAACCTGACTGGTCCACCTTGAAGGTTGCTTTGAGAATAAAATATGGCCTTGCTGAAGCCACCTGACATTCCCATAGAATACTACACTCATATGTTTCTAAGTACTCTCCCCAACTATTACATCATTCTTTTTTTTTTTTTTTTGCTTTTTGGAGCGGGGAGGGTAGGGCAATTGGGGTTAAGTGACTTGCCCAAGGTCCCACGGCTAGTTTTTCATGTCAAGTGTCTGAGGCCAGATCCGAACCCAGTTCCTCCTGACTCCAGGGCCAGTGCTCCATTCACTGCATCCCATAGCCACCCCCTATTATATCATTCTTGAGCATTAGAACCTTCTTCATGAGGCAGGTAGGATAGAGATCAGAGATTTTTTGGACAAATTTTGACTTTTTTTTTTTTGGACAAACAAGGAAACAGAAACCTCAAAAGGCCTCAAGGGGTCTTCTTTGATAAGTAAAAAAAAGGGAAAAGCTCTCCAGAGTCTCAGAATGAGCCACAACTCCCCACTCCACCTCAGAGACACTGGGCAATATCATCAGCACCATTCTATCTAGGGGGCACAGGGGATCTAGCAGATTTTTCCAAACCCATCTCTGAAGGAGTTTAGAAACTTCCTGCACTGGTAATTCCTAGTTCTTCCAAGATACTCCCACTATATCCTCCAAGGACAGCGGAAAGAACTCTGGACAGGATCATAGACATTTAATCCAACAAATGAGGAAACAGACCTAGCGAAGGGAAGACATTGCCCAAGCTCATTTGGTGAGTGGCAAGGTCCAGATTTGAGTCTGTCTCCTGGATCTAGGTCTAATAATTCTCTTTCTGATGTATCACGTTAGCTGGGTCTTGCAGAACAGTTAGAATTTAGAAAGGTGGGAAGGATATCCTACGCAAAGGGGACATACATACCTCATTAGAGGATCTGGGTTCAAATCCTGGCTAAGTTTTTATTGTTGTTGTTCAGTTGTGTTCAACTCTTCATGACTTTGTGGACCATAAGGTCCATGGTTTTTGGGGATTTTTTGTTGTTGTTGCTTTTTTAAGCAAAGATACTAGAGTGGTCAGCCATTTTCTTCTCTAGCTCATTGGAAATTGAAGCAAACAGGATTAAGTGACCACAGTTAGTATTTGAAGCCTGATTTGAATTTGGGTTTTCCTAAGTCCAGGCCAGGCACTCTATCCACTGAGCCACCCAGCTGCCCTCCTGGCTAAGATACTTACTACTGTCGTGATACTGGGCAAGTCACTTCAGTTTTCTCACTTTCAACAATGGGGTTGGATTAGATTAATTAATTAAAGTTTCTTTCCAGCTTTTAAATCCTTTCAATCTATTTGCCCAAGACCAAAGAACTAAGAAGTGACAAAGAGGTTTCCTGATGCCCAATCCAGGGTGTTCTCTGCTCTATCATAGTAGAAGAGTCCAAATGAGACAAAGAACATAACACTTTGAAATGTGAAAAAAGCTACAGGGGCCGGAGGCTGATATGCAGAGGGCTGAGGAAGGGGTGTAGAATAGGAATATACATACATTCGAGGTTGTCCTTATGTCAAGGTATAAAGATTCCCATTTAGGAAATCTGAGACCTCACAAAGCCTTTCTGGGCATTAGGTGACCTTCCAGAGTATTAGCTGGGTCATGAGGCAGACTTCCCAGGGGTTTAAACCTTTTCTGCTTCCTTCCCTAACTTTCAGAAAGCCTAGGAAATGCAAATTACTACCCAGAATAAGCAAAAGAAATGGCTCGAGACACAGGGGAAGTCCAGTTGTGGATGGATCCTATATAAAGACCCAATAGGAAGCCACCAACAAAGTGACAAAGGTTCAAACATATATTCTTCACCAAGACCAAGATGGCAATGGGAGGGAGAACTCAAGCTGATTCTCTCCCCATCATGGATGGTGCCAGAGAGAGGATTCCTGGATGTTGCCTTGAGGCCTGGAAGGCCCTTCACCCTTGATACAATTTTCCACTACCACCCCCTTCTTTAAGAGGCAGTCAGCCCTTCTACTCCTGCTACTGTACTGACCCTAGTAAAGACTCTGGGGCTGTCCCTAGCCCTCAGCCAGAGGGAAAATAAGGCCAACAGCTCAATGCACTGAGTCTTCCGCACCCACTGGTGCACATTCCTCCAGGAACTGGGACTTGGTGCCAACATACCCAATACTCTTCCCCTCCCCCACCATCCCATCCACCCTGGAACAAGACAACAGCAAGAGGAGAACCTGAGCTCCTAGGTAATACGAAGACTTAGGTGGTGGCAAAGGTGGGGTGGATGCCTCTGTATCCATCTGAGCTCTGGGAGGAGGGGAGGAGAAAGGAAGGGAAGGGAGATGAGCAGAGCACACATACAGTGACAACGGGCTCTTGTCTGAACTCTATATGCCCTGAAGCTTCAGAGGAGACTGCACCTTTTGGAAAGAGGCCAAGAAGCAGGACTTGACCAGGAAATACCAACACAGAATGTGCTCCATGCAGACTGTAAAACATGTGCATGCCCAAATATTCTCCTTCTCTTTGTAACTTTACGTGCTAGGGAAACCTCAGGGAAGAGAGATGAACTTAGGAACAGGGAACTCTTGGGTCTCTCCTCTCTCCCCTCTCAAGCCAGACAAAGGGAGGAAATAAGCTTTGAGTGCAGCTGGAGGGACTGTGGTTAGACACAGAAACTTTCAGATAAAGTCGGGAAAACAGGGAGTTGTTGGGTTTTTCCCCCAGCACAATTCTGTCCTTTAGAAATAAATGAGATATCTATCCCCCCTTGCTTAGGAGATCCTTTCCACCTACCTAACTGCTAGCAATTCTTCAAGGCCCCATTATTAGAGTGGATTATTAGACTAAAGGTTAGGAGAGTACAATGGACGCTGACACTACCTGTGTAAGTGCCTTCCCCCTCTTTTGGTTCTCAGTTTCCCCATATTTAAAAGGACAGAGTTGCACTAGTTGATGAAGATGCCTTTTAGTTCTAAGATTTCCAAGATGATTCAAGGCTCCCCTCTCTGAAGCCATGCCTTTGAGCTAACGTGATGAGAGTATTTTCCCTTCTCTCAACTCCAGCATTTAACTTTGTGTGTATGACTCACGTGGCACTGATCACACACTGGGGTATTGTTGGTTATCTTTCTATGTCTCTCCAGTTCACTGAAGACAGGGACTGAATCTTATACTCTTATGTAACTGACTATGCCTTGTCAAGACAAGTCAATAAGCATTTAATGAAATACCCTACAATGTACCAGGCACCGTGCTAAGTGCTGAGGATACAAAAAGGCAAAAATAATGTGGTATCTACTCTCCAGGAGCTCACAGGCATGTTGGGTCCTCCCCACCAAGAGACATGCAACCAACTATGTATCAATGAAAGATATACAGAATAAATTGGACATAATTTTGGAGAGATGACACTATCATTGAGGGGAAGTAGGAAGGGCTTCTTGCAGAAAATGAGATTTTAGTTGAGGTGAGAAGGAAGTCAGGAGACAGAGAGGACAGCGAGCATATGCTTCCAGGTGTGTGTGTTAAGGGGGTGGGGGGCAGTCAGTGAAACTGCATGGAACTGGAAGATGAAATTTTGTGTTGGAAGGAAACCAATGTCACTGGATCCTAGAACAGCTGTCGGAAAGTAAGGTGAACGATGACTGGAGAGGTAAGAGGAAGGGCAGGTTATAAAGAACTTTAGCATTGGGCCTTGTCTACATGAGTTACTAAATACATTTTTGTTAATTGATATGCACTATTTAGGGACTTGGGCATCCTCTTGCCTAAAGGTAAGGAAGTAATTTAAATTACAGAATCTCAGATCTGGAGAGATTCTCAAAAGGCATTTAGTTCAACCTGTAAACTGAAAAACTTCCCCTTCCCTAACCCATCACCCCTTGACTATATCCCCAGCCTCTATGAAAACACTTTCAGGGACTGTGAACTCCTTCCCTCCCAAGGCCATACATTCTATCTTCTGGACAACCCTAACAATAAAGGAAAACTTCTTTATGAGATGAAACCTGTCTTTCTGTACTTTTTAGCCCTTATTCTTAATTCTACCCCCTCTGGAGCCAAGCAGAAAAGGTCTAAGCCCTCTTCTTTAAATACTGAAAGGTAATAGTGTCCCATCACTTCTCTGGTCTAAAATCCCCCAATTACTTCAGTCAATCTTCCCATGGCATTATCTCCAGTCTTTTCACCATCCCCGTCAGTCTCTGCTGGATATACTCCAATTTGCCATTGGCCTTCCTTAAACGTGGCAGCCAGAACTGAACACAACACTGAAGGTTGGTTCTGACCAGGGCCAAGCCTCCCTCCCACACTCTGGACACTGGGTCTCTATTAGTGTAAGCCCAAGAGGGCCTAACTTCTTGAAAGGTACAAATCACACTGCAAAAGTTCCAGGCAGGAGTGAGATTTGGTTGACTTCAAGACATAGGTAACTGAATAGATGCCTAGATGTCAGTCAAGGTCCAGGGAAGGGAGAGGAGGTTCAGGTGGTGGCTTAACTAGCGCTGATATTCTAGGACATGGGGAGGGGAGGACAGGCTGTTTTCCTAGTGGTGAGGCCTGAGCTATAATCAAAGATGGCCTTGGTCCGAAGCTATTCCTGCCCAAACCCTGGCAAGCTATCACCACGAGGAAATCCGCCCCAGGAGAGGAGAGGATGTTGGCAGGAGGGATGGGGACTTCCCCTCCTTCCCCCTGGGGTGGGGGGGCTGATGGTAAATGAACATTGTGTTTCAGCTTCCGTCCCCAGGCCTCCTCTGCCAGGATCCTGGTTTTCTTTCCCCTAGCCAGAACTTTTACCCTTTAATTCTGAGACAGTGGCAGCAGCATAGACTGAAGGAGAGAGGGAGGAGGCAGGCAGCGGGTAACACACAGCTGGGAACCAAGATGGAGGAGAAGACCTCCTTCCTGAGCTTCTCTGATGGCGTGGAGAAAGAAAAACATCCAAGGCTTGTGGTTTTCCCCCAACCCAACCTTCCTATCAAAGTCTGACTGCCAAGAATCAATCCAGGCTCTCCCCGTGCAAAAGGATTTATTTAGTGAGCCAGATTTCCTGCCAGACATAATGAAAACCAGATGAGCGGCTGTAAACAGTGTCAAGACACCTCCCACCCTTACTCGAGGGAGTCCTGGTTTAGGACCTCTCCCTAAATGAGGCCCCAGTCACCTTCATGACCCCAGAATTCCCAGGAGTTAAAGGATGAGCAAAGGATGAGAATGCTGGCCAGGGTGGAGGTCATGGCCACAGGAAGGTTTTGCCACCTCCCATATAACAGATGGCCACGAGTGCTTCCATACCTAAGCTTCCTAACCCTGTTAACCACACTCCTTCTTCACTGTCTGAAGGACCCTGGGGAAACAGGGGAAACAGAGGTCAGCCATCCACCCCACTATGGCTTGGAATAGGGCCACAGGGATATTGGTTTAAAGGGTCCCTCCCTGGAAATGGGGCTCAAGCTGCCAAAAAGTTTTCCACTTATCCAGCAAAAAGTAAAGTGAGCCTAAATGAAAAGCAGGGGAGAGATGATTAATTATCTTCTAAGGACCCCCCACAGTTGCAACCTAAATTGAGTATGCGAACTTGCTCTCTCTTACTTTTACTTACACACACACACTCAAGTCCACACATCAACAGTTCACCCTACACCAATCAACTCGCCACCCCCCCCCCCCCCCCCCCCCCCCCCCCCCCCCCCCCCCCCCCCCCCCCCCCCCGCCAAGGCCCACATATACAGGACGAGCTCTCTGACTGATGAAATCATAGATCTTCACGTCCATAATTCCTGCCAACTCTCCATCCAATGCTGCCAATATTCCTCCCCTCACCAATTCCCCAATCTCTGTGGTTTTTCCTAATGGCCCTTACAGGGCCTGGCCTTCTGCCTGGAAGTAATGGGATTGATATCTAAAGGACCCCAGCAGTGTTGGGGCCACCTGATCTGAGTCAGAACCCAGAATTATGCCAAGATCCCTAATCTTTTGCAGTATGGAGATGCCCATGGGAGTCCTGGGTCCTTTGCAGTTCATGGAGGATTCTAGGCCCACATCTCTGGATATGACCTAAATTCACCTGGCTAAATTCTACCTGATTGACTCCAAGAGACACCAGAAAGCAGGTGGCTGTCAGTCAGAAGGCACCCAAAAGGCTTATAATTACATCATTCCTTTTGTGAAACATTTAAAGCCAAGGTATACTCAGTAGGGGAGAGGAGAATGATTAAACTATAGGCCAACTAGGCCCTGTGTTTTTATCCCATCAGATCCTAATGTCAACTGATGTATGGTTCTAAGATTCCTACTATATCTCACCTTCTCCCCCTTCCAAAGTAGAATTCAAAACTTTTCCCAAAGTGGAAGGAAGGATAATCCATTCCTCTGGTGCCAAATGACAGACAGCCTCTTCTTCTCCATATGTACACTCAGATGGATGGCATCTTCAGCGCATACCTGGACTACATTCTATGTATCATCTACTATAGTAGGAAGTCATAAATTAGAGGTGATGGTAGTGGAAAGAATGCTGGAACGGGTGGCAGGAGACGGAGGTTCTAGTTAAATGGCAGGAACTGACTAGAAGTGTGACCTTAACACTTCCCTTCACAGGGACTCAGTTTCCCCCATGTATAAAAGGAGGAAGCTGGCTAAGATGGTTTATAAGGTTCCTTCCAACTCCAGAAATTCACAAAATTCTTACAAGTCTGGAGCTGGAAAGGGCATTAGAGCTTAGCCAGTCCCTCTCCTTTTATAGACAAGGAAACTGAGGCCCAAGGAGAAGTTGCTTCCCCCAAATCACAGCGTCTAAGCTGAAACTAGAACTCAGGTTTTCTGACTGCCCAGTTTCCCTAGAAACAAAAGGTCTCTCATCTAGGACTCCCCAGATCCTTAAAGGTAAGGACCTCTGGCTTATTATTACATCTTCTTGGCCCATCCCCTCAAGTCGGCTTCAAACAGTGTTTAGGTGTTTGACAACATCCAAAATACCATAAACGTTAGCAACTCACTTTAACTTGTGCTGTATGATTTGCAGAAGGTTTTACTGATGGGGGGCAAATCAAAGGGAGAGGAGGTATCTCTGACACTGGAATGAGAGTGAATCCTGGTTCAAAGTTAAGTATCACTAATATTGACGTGAACAGCTCTCTCCCAATAGCGCCCCCACCCCGAGAATTTGAAAGGAGGGCATATTTACTCATCAATTTCAAACAAGACATTTAAAAGTAGGGGGAGGGGTGTAGATCTGCGATGGGCACGGTTGACGTTTATACAAGAGAGGAGCAATGGTGGAAGGGTAGAGGTGACGTACGCAGAAACTGAAGCAGGTCCCGAGACCATGCTTCCTCGGGCCCCCAGCCCACCTTCCCCATCACAGCCCCAGCCCAGTCCCCCTCTGCCCGAGCCTGTCTCAGCCCCCTCCGGCTCTCCCCACACCCCCATTCGCCTCCTCCCCGCGCTCACCTCCAGGCGCGGCAGGTCCGGGTCCAGCTGAGTAAAGCTGTGCAGGACCACCGGGCTGCTGTCGGCGGGGGCCACCTCGAGGCGCACGGCGTCCCACAGGCTGCGGCTACGCCGAGAGCCCGGGAACATGCTCTCGGAAGCACCGCCGCCAGCCCCGGACTGCTCATGCTTGTGCTGCTGCTGTGGCAGCGACTGTCCCCGCGGCGGCTCGGACCACATGAGCTGCACCATGGAGGTCGGCAGGGAGCGGGCGGGCGGCGCCCCCGGCCCGCCCGGCCTCGGCCCCCGGGGCCCAGGCACTGGGCTTGCGAACAGGGCGGCCGGAGCGCTGGGTTGCGCTGCGCTCCGCGCTCTGCGCCGGGCTCCGGTCCCGGGCTGATGTCAGGAGCTGGGGGCGGAGTCCGGAGGCGGGGCCGCGAACGGACCGGACGGCCAGACGGCCGGGAGGCGGGCAAAGCCCGGGCTGGGTGGGCATCGTCTGGGGGCGGGATCCCCCCGCCCGGAGGGGAAGAGGGGAGAAGGGTGAAGTGAGCCAAGAGAGGGGCCCAGGAAGGGAAGAAAGTGGGGCTGGAGAGAGTGGGATACGGATCTGGGCGAGGGGCTGATAAACGCATTTTGTTTTCCATCTCTAGTATTTTACACCTCAAGTAAAACTGTATTTTAGTTAGCTGTATTGAGGGGTCTTATCCCCTAACTTGACTGTCAATTCCAAAAAGGGGAAAACAATAGGAATTTATACGGTCTACTATGTGCCTGATACTGTGCTAAGCGCTTTTCAAATGTTATCTCATTTGATGCTCACAACAACCCTAAGAGGTAGGACTTGTTATCCCCATTTTACAGTTGAGGAAACTGATGGTCTGACTTACCCAGAGTTAACACTGTAAGTGTCTGAGGGTGGGATTTGAACTCAGGTCTTCCTGATTCCATGCCCAGCACTTTACCCATTGTGCTACTGGGATTTTGTCTTAATTTTTTACCTCCACTCCACGGGTCACCACCTAGCTCGGGTTCTCGGCATACATTATTCGCTTAATGTTAGTAGAATCTATGAATGAATGAATGAATGAATCCTAAGGAGCCTTCACGAAATGAATGGTGATTCTATATTGGTGCACTGGAGTTGTTGTTAGCGTGCTTCTGGGGGTTGTCTCTGATGAGTGTTAGCTAGCACCTATACCTGGAGAGCCCCTGGGGAGCTCTGTCACAGGGAAAGGCGTTCCTCCCAGCCTCCTCTGTCGGGGAGAGATGGGCACTTTTGCTGGAATCTGCCTCGGCCGGCTGCACTCCCCTTTGACAGCCAGGAAGGTTTTTATCTCGCCAGAGTGGGACACACGGCTCCCTGTAGGTCAGGGGCTCTTAACCATTTGGTGCTATGGACCTCTTTGTGAGGCTGGGGAAGCATATTCTCCCATTTTTCAAAATGTTTTTAAATGCTTAAAAACAAAATCATTTCCTAGAACTGCAAAGTAAACGATCTTGAAATGGTCATGTGTGTGTGTGTGTGTGTGTGTGTGTGTGTATTTAAAATTTCACCTACCCCAGGTTAAGAACCTCTTCTCTAAGTTCGATACCTGATTGGTTTGGGGTGGGGGAAAGAGCTGGAAATGCTAGGTGGCGATTTATGAAGAAAGGGTCATGGAATGGAAGGAACTTAGTACTGGCAAGTACAGCCGTTTGGACCTGAGTTCAAATTTCATTTCTGATCAAGTCACTTAACCTTCCTGAGACTCAGTTTCCCAATGTGTATGAATGAAAAGTGCTGGTCTTAATGCCTTTCCATTTGTGACATGACTGATGAAACCTGACCACAATGTCTGGTGAAATCTGCAATTTCCGAGCAGCCTGGGTTTAAAAAAACCTAGGAGTGGGACTGCAAGTGCCGCCTCCTCCGTCTTTCACTATACCTCAGCAAAGATCCGGAAAGGGTTAACTCTGGAAACAGCCCCTTGGGCTAGGAATGAAAGTGTCTTCCCTCAGCTTGCCCTCCCAAGGGGCAAACTCTCTACTCTGCCCATAACTCTCTCCCTGGGTGGTACATTTAATTAGTGATCTCTCCTCCAGGGACAGAATGGACATGGTGTTATTATTCCCATTTCACAGACTAAGAGATGCAGAGAAGTTGAGGGTCCCTCTTAGCAGGGAATCAATTGGCAGGTCTTTGAGAATTAAAGAAGATAGAGAGCAGAAAGAGGTACCTAAGCCTGGGAGCAATCATTAAGAGTAATTTACATTTATATAGCAGTCTGTATTATAGCAAGTGCTTTCACACATTCATTATTTCAAATGTTTCCCACAATAAACTAGACTGCTAGACTGGGGCAGGAAAAGGCAACTGAAGCTCAGAAAAGTAAAACATGAGCCATACCTCAGTCAGTCTCTTGCCTCACTTGTCTCGCCCATATTATCCCCCGTCCCCCCCCCCCCACCCCCCCCCGCCCCCCCCCCCGCGCCATCTTCCTCCACAGCTTCTGACTGGTTGGTTACAATCTGCCTTAAAAGGACTGCTCTTGGACCAGACTAGTATTTCGAAGATGTTTTCTGTCCAAAAACACCGGGTGAACTTGCAACAGTTTAAGACACATCCATGAATTGAAGGGTGTCTGTTTCCCTGACCCTAACCATAGCCTCTCTCTCACCTCCCAACATCCTTTACTCCTGATGAACATCTTTCCCAAATTAATCACTTTAATTAAATTGAATTAATTTATTTTGTATATGTGTAAGTACATGCATAAGTACATGCTTTTGTGCTCTTCCTCCCCTACTCCTGGGGGAGGGTGTCAGGCACTGTTTCATTTTTTGGTCTATGTATCCCTCTTCTTTCCAGCTTGTAAGTTAAATTGAGTGTTGATTGATTCTCTTCCCTGCTAGGCACTACTTCCTCTGCCCTCATGGTGCTAAAGTGGCAACAGAAAGCAAGGGGAAAGAAAACAAGACAAAACCTGAAAGTCGAATATTCTAAGTGTCTAGAGTCTAGAGAAAGGCACCCTAAATAGAGGTTTATGGAGTTGTGTCCTTCCCCAAAAGTCCCTTACTCCAGATTCCCTTTCAAGTCTCCCAAAAGGAATCCAGTCTCTACGAGGCTCCCCCCGCCCCTTCCCCAAGAGCCTCACAAAGATGTCAGTTTTCTCAGAATATCATCTGAGTGCCAGAAGCAGAAGCAACTTCCTTTCCATGGTAAGGGACCACAGGCAACTAGAATCCAGGTCTCCTCAATTCTATTTCATCATTCTATGACCATCAATTCCCTGCCCCCATGAGGGAACTCCAAGCTAAGGCCATAGTGCTGAATCAGGAAGAAACCCTCTGTGACTCAGCTCCCTGGTGTAATCACTACTCCATGCTTTGAGCCTCCCACAGAGTAATTCCCCACACCCCCTCCCAAACAGCACATACACCATATGCCTGGCCTGGCTGGCTTCCTGTGGGCTGCCAGGGATAAAGTCTGGAACAGATAGGGTAGACACAATGGTAGGTATAGGAGGTCCCAGAAAGTGGCCTTTCTCCCCTCACCTCAATGGCTAGGACAAAAGAAACTCTAGTAGGGCAGGGCAGTTTAGAGACTTGCAAGCTAGACCTATAAAATAGGGGTGGGGAGGAATGGCCAGGTAGAGAGTTAAGCCCTAGGGCTCAGGAGTTGGGAATGACTAACCAAGCAAGAAAGAGGGCTCCCCAGAAATGTTTTCTGATGGACTCCTGTTCTAAGACCCTGGTTCAGCAAGGCAGGGGTGGCTTGCAGGAAATGTGATCGGATTCAGAATTCATTGATTCATTCAGCAAGTATTTTATTGAGTGCCTACTCTACACAAAATATTGTGCTTTGAATCAGCACACCCTTGTAACCACAATATCACCCTACCAGTATTTAATTCAATAGCATTTAATAAGTACCTACTATGTGTAAAGTCCCTCATTGCTGCCAAGAAACAAGGACAACAATGAAAGATAGTCTGTGTCCTTAAGGAGCTTAAAAGCTAACCACTGTTTTTCCTCCTTCCTGCCTCCTAAGTCTGACTAAGCTGATGTTGGAAGTTATTTACTTACACAGCCATAACTGGGGTTTAATAAGCAGGGCTTTGCACCAGAGTGTTGAAATTTAGAGGGTGCATACTTCTTTCCCATAGCAGTTGAACCCCTGGCACTTCCTCTCCTCTTCTTCTCTCTCCCCAAGCATAGACCAGGCTAGTCTTCAGGAGGGTGAGAACCTCAGACATCAGAATGTTTGGGAAATGGCCTTCTAAGCTCTCTCAGATATACATTAAAACTTATTCTTGGCCTTGGCAATTGTTTTAAAATGAATTTTAAAAAAGGTTTGTTTATGTCTTTTAGCTTTACCTCTTCTTCATTCCTCTTATTCAGAGTGAATCTTACTTTGTGACAAAGATAAACAATTTAGCAAAATTAATTAAAAATGAAAAAGAATCACAGAATTTGAGGGTTCAAAAAGGATCACAACAGCCCCCCAGTTCAACCCATACTCAAAAGGAATTCCCATTATAATATTCCAACAAGGTGTCTTCTAGGTTCTGCTTGAAGACCTCCAAGAAAAGGGAGCCATTCAATTTTTGGATAGCTTGAATTGATAGCAAAATCTTCGTAAAATCAAGCCTAAATTTGTCATCTTAAAACTTCTGCTCATTATTCCTGGTTCTATCCTCTGGGGTCAAAGAGAATAAAACTAATCTGTCTTCCATATGATAGAGAATTGGGCTTGGATCAAGGAAGACCTAAATTCAAATTCAGCCTTGGCCACTTATTAGCTGTGTGACCCTAGGTAAGTCACTGAACCTGTCTGCCTCAATTTCCTCATGTGTAAAATGGGAATAATTATAACATCTATCTCCCATGTAAGGATCAAATGGCATGATATTTGTAAGGAGCTCAACACAGTTTCTGGCTCATTTGTTGTTGAGTCGTTTCAGTCATGTCTTGACTTTTCATGACCCCATTTAGAACTTTCTTGGCAAAGATACTGGGGTAGTTTGCCACTTCCTTCTCCAGCTCATCTTACAATGTTACTGTTACTGTGTATAATGTTCTCCTGGTTCTGCTCACTTCACTTTGCATCAGTTCATGGTTTTTCTGAAATCTGCAAGCTTGTTATTTCTTATAGCACAATAGTATTCCATTATATTCATATACCACAGCTTGTTCAACCATTCCCCAACTGATGGGAATCCCTTCAGTTTCCAATTCTTTGCCACCACAAAAAGCTAGCTGCTCTTTCTTGCACAGAGAATGTTTTTAATAAATACTTCTTTCCTTCCTCCTTCCATTTTTCCTTCCTCCCTCCCTCCTTCCCTTCCTTCCTTCTCCCATGAGTCTTTTTTTATCCAAGTTAAAAATATGTCAGTTCCTTTAACTCTTATTATGTGAACTCAAAATCCTCCACCAACTCGAATGCCCAGAACTGAACACAATTCTCTAGATAAGCAGTTGTCAAAATGTAGTCTAGGGAGTCTCGGAGGACCTTCCAAGATCCTTTCAGAGGGTCTAAGAGGTGAAAACTCTTTTCATAATAATACTAATGTGTTTTAATTCCTTGGGTGGTAAATATTCAACCTCTTCTCTTTGATACTTACTGGCCTCCTGGCAATTCTACAAACAAGATACTCCATTTCTTGGCTCTGGGCATTTTTTTCTGGTTGTACCCTATGTCTGCAATGATGTTCCTCCTTATCTTAGTCTCCTGGTTTCCTTTAAGTCCCAACTAAAACCAACTAAAATCATCTTCTACAGGAAGCCTTTCCCAACCCCTCTCAATTCTAGTGCCTTCCTCTATGTTAATCTATCTTGGATGTAGCTTGTTGGTACAAATTTATTTGCTTATTATCTCCCCCATTAGACTGTGAGTTCCTTGAGGGTAAAGACTGTCTTTTGCCTCTTTTTGTATCCCCAGCTAGGCACATTGCCTAGCTTAATAAACAACTACTGACTGACTAAGATATAACCTACAAAAAACAAAGGCTCTTTTGGGGGTCCTCAATAATTTTTAAGAGTATAAAGAAATCCTGAAAAAAAAAGTGTGAGAACTGATGGACTTAGATGATGTCTAGTGAGGGCAGAGTACAGTGGAAAGATCACATCCCCATTCTTGGAATCTCTGTGCCTCACTGAAATATCCTTTACAATGACCATATCTGACTATGTATACAAAAAATGTGGTCTTAATAACCTCTACCTGTCTGCTGTGAAACCAAAGGATATTTCATTATCTGTTCTCTAGGATCTTTGCTGATTTTTCAATTATTTTAAAGTAAATTTTCAATTCAATTTGATAAACAATTATCAAGCGCCTACTTGATGCAAGATTCTAGACTGGATTATAAAGCTGAATTCTGGAAAAAGCCCAAAGTCATTTGAAGCTAAGCTTGGGGTAGTGGTGAGGACAAGAGAGTGTAACCTCATTTTAATAAGGTTTAGGCCAAAATTTTATACAACATATCAATATCTTAACACCAAAATACCAACATCTCATGCCATACTGCCACATAAACTCTATATGCCACATATAACCACATATCAGTACAAACTCCAAATGGATACATGACTTAGATATAAAAAATTCCACCATAAACAAACTAGAGGTGCAGGAAAGGAAATACTCATTATAATTGTGGATAGAGGAAAAGTTCATGACTAAACAAGGGAAAGGATACAAAAGATAAAATGGGTAATTTTTATTACATAAAACTTTAAAAGGTTTTGCACAAATAAAATAAACAGTTTAAATTAGAAGGGAAACAAGTCTTTGAGAGAGAAAAAATCTTTGCAGCAAGTTTCTCTGATACAGGTCTGATTTTCAAAATAAAGAAGAAATTGATTCAAATATATACAAGAGACATTCCCCAATAAGTAAATGTCAGGGGGAGGCTAGGTGGCACAGCGAGTAAGAGCTCTGGCCTGGGAGTTGGAGTCGGGAGGACCCTGGATTGGTTTGGCCTCAGATACTTAACACCCACACAAACAAACTGGACGTGTAACCTTGGGCAAGTTACTTAACCCCAATTGCTTTAAAATAAATAAATAAATACAAATAAATAAATGTCAGAGGCCATAAACAAGCATTTTTAAGGATGAAGCCCAAGCTGTCAACAATGACATGAAAATACTACAAGTTACTAAAAAAAAAATAAAGAGAAAAGCAAATGAAAACAACTCTGAGGTTTCATCTTACCCTCATTAGATTAGTAAAGATGACTAAAAAAGAAAGGACAATTACTGGTGGATCTTTGGGAAGATAAGTATTCTTGATGGAACTGTGAATTGGCCCAGCCATTTTGTAAAACAATTTGTATTATATATATAATATATATTATATATAACTATATATAGTATTATATAATATCTGTATTATTTATATATATATATATATATACATATATACATATAAAACAATATGCCCCCAAGGCCACTAAACTGTGCATTATTATCTCTGATTCCATGAAACCACTACTAGGCCAATATCCCCCAAAGAGTACATAGGGAATGGTATAGGAAAAGTGTCAAGTGAACAAAAATACGTATAGCACCTTTATTTAAGTAAAGAATTGGAAATTACAGGGTTTCCCATTAATTGGGGAATGGCTAAACAAATTGTGGCATATGAATGTAACAGAATATTATTGTTCAGTAAAAAATTACAAAAAAGAAACCTGGGAAGATATGTATGAACTGATGCAGAGTGAAGTTAGCAGAACTAGGAGAAATTACAATGTTATATCAAGTGACTATATGTTGTAGAAAAAACACCTTTGAAAAACTTAAGAAATCTGGTCACTGAAATGACCAACCATGATTCTAGGGGGCCAATGACAGAGCATGCTATTGACCTTCTGAAAGAGGTGCTGAATGAGACATAAATTTCTGAGTATTGCCAATGTAGGAATTTGTTTTCCTTGACTTCGACTATGTGTTAAAAGGTTTTTTTTTTTCCTAATGGGTGTGAAGGGTGAGGGAGGTGGGGGTGGGGAAAAGTGATAGGGTTGCCACAAAAAAATAAAGAGGGTCATGAAGCATTTTTTAAAAATGCACAAATGAAAATATAAAGGCCAAAAGTAAAGTTAAACAGTACAGCTTTGAAAGTTATATGTTGTGGGGTGGCTAGGTGGTGCAGTGAATAGAGTACCAGCCCTGGAGTCAGGAGCACCTGAGTTCAAATCTGGCCTCAGACATTTAACACAAAAACTAGCCGTGTGACCTTGGGCAAGTCACTTAACCCCAATTGCCCTCCAAAAAGCAAGCAAGAAAGAAAGTTATACGTTGAATGTATTATATATCTAAGAGGAAAAGCAAGCTGAATGTAATAAGAGATTTGTGGTTTAATGTAAAATTCTTTTTTTTCCGATTCTACTTTGCATAGAGAAATTCTCATTTTGTGTTTGTAAAGTTTAGATTTTTTTTTTCTAAAAAAGGAAACAGCCTAAAATTACTCTGAGATAAGCCTGGCACAGTAAGGATTACAAGCATCACCCCTTTTAAATAAGATGTGTATAAACTGCAGGCACCCATAAGTGGCATAGTGGATAGGGTGCAGGGCCTGGAGTCAGGAAGACCTGAGTTCAAATCCAGTCTCAGACACTTATCAGCTGCGAGATCCTGGGCAAGTCACTTAACCCTGTTTACCTCAGTTTCCTCATCTGCAAAATAAGCTGGAGAAGGAGATGGCAAACTACTCCGATATCTTTGTCAAGAAAACCCTAAATGGGGTCAGGAAGAGACAGACATGACTGAAATGACTAAAGAAAAAGTACTGGAGCCCACTATGTGGTTTCTGCACTCTGAGACCATCCCCAAAGAGTAATTCTAGAAATGCTCTGAGCAATGAGGACTACATTGAAATCAGTGTACAACTTTCTGAAAGGCACAGACAGCCCTCATTTGCACAGGTAAGTGGGGATCATCCAGGTTTCATTACTTTACAGTCACCTCCCCCACCATCCCTCTGTCTTGCCCTTCCCTTCTTGTTCCTGCCTTCCACCCCACTGGTCCTAGTCCTAGTTCTCCACTGGACCAAGAAAGCCTGTACCTATTTCTCTTCAGCTTACCCATAACCCTCCCATTTCCTCTGCATCAGTCCACCATGCTACAGGTAACACAAATGATGCAGTGGGAAGAACTCTGAATCAGGAATCAGAAAACCTGGGCTCTACCCAGGCCTCTGCCACTTACTTTCTACATGACCCTTGGTAAATCATTTCTCTAACCTCTCTGGGCATCAGTCCCTTCATCTGTAAAATGAGGGGCTTGGTCTACATCAGACGACTACATCGATCTAGAGCTGGGAGGGACCTTAAAAGTCATCTGAGTCCAGGCCCCTCATTTTATAGACTAAGAAATCGGTGACCATAGAGACTAAGGTGCTCAGGGTCATACAGGGCATAAGTCATAGTCTAGAAATCAAAGTCAGGTCCCATGGCAACAAGCTCAGTGCTCTATTCACTGTACCCTATTTCCCCAGGTTCCTTCCAGCCTTAACGTTGTGTAAATTGAGGCAGAGGGAAAGAAGGGACTGGTGTGGAGGTCTGCAGGAACACTGACCTGAAGATTAATCTTTCTCATTCCCTTCTCTAAATGACCAACTTGGGCAAGACCGTTAGTGGTGAGGTGGAAAATCATGGTTAACCCACCCCAAGGACCAGAGCTCTTCCTCTAACTTCTCTGCGCATGTTTCTTTCTCTGTAAAATAATACTCTATGTGCTTAAAATAATACTTCACGTGCTTACCCTGCCCAGACAGCATTGCTGTTTGGGAAGATCAAATAAGATGATGATGATGATGATTGATGATGAGGTGAAAAGAAACAGTATAAGAGCAGTTCAAACGTGAGAGATTATTACTAATCTTTGTTTCATCCTGTCAACACCCCACTTAAAACTACCTCCTGCAGGAAGCCTTCCCTGATTACTCTTTCTGCTGCTAGCCTTGATGTTTACATATTTAGGTGTTTTTGTGTGAAGCTCCACTTACAGCTATCTCTTTGAAGTGTTCAAACCTAAGAAATCACTCAACACTTTCTCCATCCTCACCCTCCTCCTCCTCCTTTTCTCTGCCTTTCTCCTGTAAGGCCCAGCTAGCTTTACTGGGTTTGTGTTCATGTTGGAGACCCCTGCTGGAAGGCCTTTACCTAGAGCTCTGAGATTGGCTCTGGAGTGACTGTGGGCAAAGTTAATGCTTCTACGTTCCCACTGTGAGGTAGCCAGCCCTGGCAGCCACCACCCAACAACCAACACCTAGGGCTAGAAGAAACAAACACAGTGGTCAGGTTGCCCATTGAGAGATGTGTGATTCTTAAGAAGAATCTATCCTCCATATTCTCATGAATAGTCCTGCCCCTTCACTCATGCCAGGGCACTGCTCACTACCATATAAGTCAAATGGAGAAGGACACTCTGTTCTAACCACCCAGAAACACTATCTTTTCAGAGTGTGAGTTCCCAACATAGCAATAATCACTGAAGGGAGGGGAGGAGATATAATGAGCTCATCTTGTCCATTCCCCTGCTTTGGGGCAGGAGGTACCTAATCATGCTAGATCAATGAGTCTCTGTTCAGTCTATTTTTAGACCTCAGTAGGGACTCCTGGGAGGAGGGTGTTGGCAACATCTCCAGCCACACCCTGTGTGTCTCCCTGGTCATTTCATGGCACCCAGAATTACCTCATTCCTCACCTGCCTCTGTGGTTCATGGGACAGCCCCATGTGGCAGAGGTGAATAGGAGGACAGCTACATTTACAAGAGGTTTGAGAGTCCCACAGGGTGGGGGTCCTGGCTCAACCATGCTTCTTGAGTTTAGTCCATAAGAGCTTCCTGCCTCAGACCCCAAGGGGGAATTAAGATACCATTGCCTTTGGCCTCAAGCATCTCTGCGCCAGAGGATATAAAGACCAGAGCTCAGACTGAACATCTACCACTAAAGGAAATGCCACCTTTCCTATTCTGAGTAGTCTTCCCTTTAATCGCAACCATCCACACAGGACAAGAGAAAAGGAAATCTTCACAGGCCAAAAGACTTGGACTGAGGTTTAGGGAACCTGAGTTCTTGACTGGACCCAGTCGCTTATTCTCTATTTAACTGAGCAAGTCACTTCCTGTTTTAGAGCCTTAATTTCCTCATCTGTAAAACAAGGAGATTGCACTAGATTATCTCTTTGAGTAGCTAGGTGGTGCAGTGGAGAAAGTACAGGGCTTGGAGTCAGGGAAGACTCATCTTTAGGAGCTCAAATCTGGCCTCAGACACTTACTAGCTGTGTGAACCTGGAGAGGTCATTTAATCCTATTCGCCTCAGTTTCCTCGTATGTAAAATGAGTTGGTGAAGGAAATGGCAAACCATTCCAGTATGTTTGCCAGGAAAATCCCAAATGAGATCCCAAAGAGTCAGACACCACTGAAAAATGACTGAACAACAATGCCTTCCAGCTCTGACATTGCAATGTTTTATGGTCCTTTCTATTCCTCCTATTTTATGTTCTATTGTATCTTCCAGCTGTTCCTATTCTATATGCCCATATTATGTTCCCCTGAAATGACCAGAACAAATTCGCAAATGGACAAGCAGGATGGGACAGCTTCCACCAAAGTCATCACTCTACAGAAAGGCATATGGCTAAGTAGAGCATTCAGAGACTCAGGTTATTGGTGTCCTCTCCCCTACATGAAAATCAATCCCTTACACTGTATACTTTTCAAACTGATATCGCCCCCATCATAATCTTCTATCCTCACAACAACCCTGTCAGGTAGATGGGGACAGGCAATATGATCTCCATTTTGCAGATGGAAAAAGGTCTAAAGTCAAGTAGTTAGTGGCAAGGTCAGAGCTAGACCCCAAATCATAAGACTGTAGATCTAAATCAATTCAACAAACTTGTTTTAAGACCCCACTGTGTACAGAGAACCCTAGGGGAGGTACAAGCTTTAGATAACAAACTAGTCTCCTTCCAAATATTAATTTAATTATGCCACACTTTCATCCAACGAGTCACTCCCTTGTGAGAGTCCTACATTAAGGAAAGAGCTGACATTTTGATTCAGAATGCTAGATTCTCACAGTTTACTACAACCACCAACCCTAGTCCTTGAGGTGCTCAGTCTCTTCCCACAGAATGCTGGCTTAGTACTGATTACTCTGTCCCACCAGCCTGAACAAAGGAGCCAAGAAGCATCCGCTGGTAACCATCTATGGAGCTGCATTGTCTAGGAGGCCCTGGCCCAGGAAGAACACTTGCTCCTGAAAGGCTTCAGAGATCCACACATATTGTCATCCTGCTGTCTGCTTACCTATGCTATGGCATCGCCCCTGCTCCTGCCATACTACTCACTACCCACCACGATTACCCAAGAGCGAATGGGCCTGGATCTTTTATCTGCATAGATATAAAATAAAACAAAACAAGACAAAAGACAATAAGACAAGACATGACAAACCCCACGTCTCCATTATGATCATCCTTCTAGAACTGAAAGGGATCTTATAAGCTATCTAGTCCAACCCCATTTTACAGGTGAGAAAACTGAGGCATGGAGAGATGTGCCTGCTCACTGTCACACAGGTAACAAATAAAAGGCACGATTAGAACCATGTCGCTCTAAATTCACATTCAATGCTATTTCTTAAAGTAGCTTTTCTTAAGACAGAGAAATGGGTACTCAAAACATTCCAAACACCCAACTTTGGGTGGTCCCCTCAAAACCACATTATTCCCATGAGAAGCCAAACTCATTCAACCAGTTCTAAGGGAGCAGAGACTGAGAATGGGTAAAGAAGACAAAAGGAAACCAACTCCCCAGCCTGGGGCTTTGGCCAGGGCCCAACCTGGTCGCTCCCAAAGAGGAGCCTGATAGTTCCCTCTGAAACTCACCTCTGACAACTGCGGGCTTCTCAGCGAGGCACGGTGGGAAGCCGCCCGGCCTCTTGTGGTTACCAGAGAAATGCAGGCATAGAAAACCCAGCCTTTCTTCTGCTTGACTAGCCGGGGTGCAGCAAGGCTTGGGCTTGCCTTTCGGGCCATAGGGAGGGAGCAGGAGCCCCAGGCCTGGGTTCCGGCTGTCGATCTGTCTGTCTGCTCATGGAAGTGAGGTTTCCCCAAGTGCCTAAGCTGAGGTGTCACTATGTCCCAGCAGCCAAGCCCGCCCCTAAAGGGGTTGGGCAAGGTATGCTGGTAAGTTCCCAAACCTCAGCTATCCAGTGTCCTCAGCTAGGCTGTGTTTGAAGTTTGGCAAGCGTCCCTTGTTTAGAATCTCCCAGTGCCATGGGTGGGGCCTCAGGCTCCTTAAATATAGCCTCTTTTGAGCCTAGGTCTAGGACCCTGGAGGTCATCTAAGTCAATCCTTCCATTTTACAGATATGGAAACCAAGGCAAGTTTGAGGACATAAGATACTCTCGCAAAGGTAAATAATAAGATTCTCCAACATATAGTACAATAGGAAGATGGAACAAGCACCTACTATGTGCCAGGTGCACTATGCTAAATACCTTACAGGTATTGTCTCCTTTGATCCTCACCATCACCCTATGAAATAGGTGCTGTTATGAGACCCATTTTACAGACGAGGAGACTAAGGTAGATAGAGATTAAATGGTTCGCCCAGCCAGAAACTACCCCAGGTTGGACTCTAGGTCTAGAGTTCTATGTAATATGCCACCTAGCTGCCCAAGGCTCACAATCTGGGGTTTTTCCAGGAGGGTTCACGAATTAAGAGAATCTATGAATAAGCACTCATACCTTCTACAGACTAAGTGATGACTTCACATGCATTACTATTTCCTACTTCCAAATGTATGTGGATATGTATGTAGGTATATATGTATGCAGCTGTGAGTAATAAAATATTCACAAGTTCACAGACGAAAGCTAGAAGGGCTCTTAGAGGTCTTCTAGGCTGAATCCTTCATCTTATAGATGAGGGAATGGAGAAGTCAAGAGGTTAAATGACTTACCCAAGGTCAAATGCAGACTCTTGGACTCCAATTTCAACTATCATCATTTCACTCTTTCCTGATCCCCCCAACTGCTAGAATCCTTCCTCCCTAACTCCCAAGTATTTATCTTTTATTTATTCTGTACTTGTATATATATATATGCTGTCTCCTTCATAGAATGCAGCATTCTTAAGGGACTGTTTTTATTTGTTGTTTTTGTCTTCTGCTCATATTATACTGTAGGTGCTTTATAAATGCTTGTTAAATGATTGAATACAATTAATTGTGACTTTTTGTCATATACTTTCTCAGTTCATGGATACTCATAGTACAGTGACTAGCATGTGTAGGACATTAGGGCATGGGAAGATCATGAAGTTTTTTCAGATTAAAATGAGTTAGGGGGAAATTAGGGGGTACAATGAATAGAGTCCCAGTCCTGGAGTCAGGAGAACCTGAGTTCAAATTCAGCCTCAGATACTAGTTATACGACCCTAAGCGAGTCACTTAACTCCAAATGCCTTGAAAGAAAGGAAGGAAGATTAAAATGTATTAGGAACCACTCACCTGTTTCTTAGAACACAGATCTCTGCTCATATATATCGTATAATCGTAAAGATGGAAGTGACTGTGGAGATCATTTAATATAGTCTCATTTTATAGGCCAGGAACTGAGGCTCAGATGAGAAGTAACTTGCCCAAGGTCACATAAACAGTTTGGGAAGGGGGGAGCAGAACCCAAGTCTCCTGAATTGTAGTATAATACTTCCACTAAGCTCTCAGGCTGACCAAACAGCAGATGGGGTGGGTGACACAGGGAGGTCAGCTACATTCTGAGTAGAGGGCTCTCTGCTGGTAGCTGCCAGGAGGATTAGAAGGCAGACAGGGAGGAGGGGTGCCTTCATTCACAGTGACGAGCAATGCCCAAAGTGGGCAGAGAGTTGATGTCAGAACCAAGTAATCTTCAAGGGTAGCTAAATGGTGAAATGGATAAGGTGCTGGGCCTGGAGTCAGGAAGACCTGAACTCAAATCTGGCCTCAGACACTTACAGCCGTGTGACCCTGGGCAAGTCACTTAATCTCGCTTGCCTCAGTTTCCTCAGCTGTAAAACTAGTTTGGACCTGATTGAAACAACAGCTTCCTGACTCTAGGTCCAACACTCTACCCTGGAAGAGGGCATCTACTCCAATAGCCTCATTTTACAGATGAGGAACTGAGGTCCTGGGAAGACACAAAGGCACAGGGTTAGGATAAGAATCCAGGACCTCTGATTCCAAATGGAAAACTTTCCCCACTACACCTCGAGGCCCCTTGGTAATCCTGCCTTCCTCCAGGAAGTCTTCCCTGACTATTCTAGCTCAAAGACTCTTAAGGATATTGTTGATGAAACTGAAGCACCAAAGAACAAGACAGAAGTGAGTTACTGGTCAAGCTGGGATGCTAACTCAGCTCTCCTGACCGCAAAGGTCCAAGCTCTTCTGCCCATCCACATCACGCTCCCTTCTCCAAGAAGCCTACTTTCTCTGAAGATCCCTAGCTACAAACCTGCAGGGAGAATGGCTCCATCTCCTCACCTTTCTTTGCCTTTCAATGGACAGGTCCCATGGCAGAGGCTTCAGGCCCGATGTGAGAAACTGGAAGCAGCCTCAGAAAGTTGAGACCACGTGTTTATGTTTTGGAATAAGGGGCAGTCTGGATATGTCAGGAGCACCCAATTTGCCCTCTGCCCTTCTGGGGCCCCAGCATTTTCCCCTGTTGCTAAGGAACCCACCAACTGCTACTCTGCCTGTCAGATGGTTTCACATCCTCTTCGGGTAGCTTTGTGGAGGTGTAGGGCTGACACCGGATGTGCAGGCTCTGGGTAGCAGGGGATTAATGCTGAGTGGAACTGGGGGGGAGCAGAATCTAATCTCCCCCCCAATCCAACACCCCAAGAACATCCTGACCTAGCTAATGGGAACAATGTAAGAGAAGAGTTCTGTCCATGCTCTTGTCGTGAGAAGTTGGGGCAGGACTAGCAGCACCTAGGACTGTGGGGCTCTAGAAGGGAGACGTGAAGCTGTTTGTGCTGGCCAATGAGGCCAGCAGTCAGCAACTATTACAGGGTATAATGTGGAGCAGGAGGTCCCACTGTCTTCTGCGTTGGCCAAACCCCACCTGAAATATTACATCTTTATAACTCTTGGCCTAGAACCAGAGCTCTGGGTTTACATAGACCTGACTCAAACTTAAGATGACAAGATGGGATCATGGACCTAACACGGAACGGACTTCAGAGGTTATTTAGGTCAACCCTTTCATTTGACAGATGAGTAAACTGAGGCTCAATGAGATTAAGTAACTTGCCTGGCATCATACTAAAGTAGCAAGCAACAGAAACAGGATTTTAACCCAGGACTAGTCTGGGCTATTTCCACAGTACTGGGCAGCCTCTCTCTTTTTGGTACATGTCTCCATTCAAGAATTCATTTGGTAACATCACAAGTTGGTTCAATTTGCCCTCCTCACCACTCTGCCACTGCCATTCTTTGCCATCTGTGGGGCTATGTGGTTCCCTGGGGGTCCTTCACAGATATATGAACCAGATGTATCAATCAACTATCCTCAAATCAGTATTAAAGGAGCAATGGTAGCACCCAAGGCCAGGGTAGCTAGGTGGTTCAGTGGATAGAGCACCACCCAAGTTCTCAGGAAGATCTGAGTTCAAATCTGACCTTAAACACTTACTAGCTTACTAGTTGTATGACCCTGGGCAAGCCACTTGGCCCTTATTTGCCTCAGTTCTCCATCTGTAAAATGGGACACAGTAGAGAAGGAAACGGCAAGCCATCCCAGTATGGGACATGACTGAGCAAAAACAAAAGCACCCGGGGCCAGATGAGTTCACGTCTTACCAAAGAGCGAACCTAATCAAGGGATTACATTCAGGATCCTCCTGGACATATCTTCTTAAGTCGGTTCTGGATATCATGTTTTAGGAAGGATGCTCATGTATGCAGCATCCAGAGTAAGGCAGCCAAGATGGTAAATGGATGCAGAACTGCACCACTGGTGGGTTAGTGGCCAGGACATGAGAAGGCTTAAAGAAGGGGTATCACTTTCTCCAACTATGTGGAGTAGAAGATGGGCTGAACTCATTCTGTTTGGCCCCAGAGAACAGAACTCAGGTGGAAGCAGCGGAGGTTTTAGCTTAAGCCAAGAAAAACTTTCTAACAGCTAAGAGTCATCTAAAAGGTGAATGGGCTTGCTCAGGAGGAAGTGTGTTCTCTTTCTGTCACAAAAGGTCCTTAAAACAAAGACTGGATAATAAATTTACAGGAATGTGGTAGAGGGGGATTCCTATCTAGACACAGCTCTGATTGGATGAGAGGGAAGGGAAGTAGCATTTATATAATACCTACTATGTGCCAGACACTGAGCTAAGAGTGTTTTTACAAATATCTCATTTGAACTTCATAACCACTCTAGGAGGAGGTGCTATTATTGTTCCCGTTTTACAGTTGAGGAAACTGAGGCAAACAGAGGCTAAATGACTTGCCCATCAAATGTCTGAGGTCATATTTGAACTCAGGTCTTCCTGATTTCAGGACCATCCCTTCATCTACTATACCACCAGTGCCTCTGATGACCTCTGAAGTCTCTCCTAAAGTTGAAATTCTAAGACATGATGATTTCTAAACGATAGGCTGATACTGGAAAGAAGACAATGAATTATAGTAGAAAAATTACTAAGCCAATTTGTTTTCCTGCCTCTTGTCTCCCCCTTTTCCAGCTCATCCTCTTTACTTTCTCCCATTATGCTCCTAATGAATCACAGAATTTGAAAATTGGAAGGGAGTTCAGTGGCTAGCTGATACAACCCATATCCAAAAGGAATCCTTACTATAACACCCTTGACAAGAGGCCCTCCTGCCTCTGCTTGAAAGCATGACTTTAAGTTACACTGACAATTTAGTAAGAGATGACTACTACTACTGCTGCTGCTGCTACTACTACTATTACTATTACTGCTACTACTACTGCTACTGCTGTTAGTGCTACTACTACTGCTACTACTACTATTACTATTACTGCTGCTGCTGCTGCTACTACTACTACTACTATTACTATTACTGCTACTGCTGCTGCTACTACTACTACTACTACTACTACTACTATTACTATTACTGCTACTACTACTGCTGCTGCTGCTGTTATTACTACTATTATTATTATTAATACTGCTCTGCTATTACTACTGCTGCTTCTACTACTACTATTGCTACTACTATCAGTGGATAGAGGACCACCCAAGGTCTCAGGAAGATCTGAGTTCAAATCTGACCTTAAACACTTACTAGCTTACTAGTTGTGTGACCCTGGGCAAGCCACTTGTCCCCTATTTGCCTCAGTTCTCGGGACACAGTGGAGAAGGAAATGGCAAACCATCCCAGTATGGGACATGACTGTCTTACCAAAGAGCTAACCTAATCAAGGGATTAAATTTCTATAAAGAAGACTATTCTATAAAGAAGTACTACTACTACTACTATTGCTACTACTACTGCTGCTGCTGCTACTACTACTACTACTACTACCACTACTACTACTACTGCTACTACTATAACTCCTGCTGTTGCTACTATTACAAACCTACTGTGGTTCTCTACTGCCTACAGAAATAAATATCAATGGTAGATCTTGTCATAGAAGGCCCTCCATCAATTTATCTCCAACCTATACTTTCAGCTTTCTCTCAAGCTCCTCTCCTTAAGGAGGCCTGTTCTTCTTTCTCCAGTCTCATCCTATCTGTTCCTAGGCTGGGGAGAGATTCCTCTCCTACTGTACCATCTCAGTCTGCTAAGTCCTTTCCTTCCTTCAAAGCCCAGTTCAGATCACACCTCCTCCATTAAACCTGCCTTGATGTCCATCTACCCTCACCCCTTTCAGCTAAAAGTGATCTCTCCCCTCTCAAATTTCTAATAACCTTTTGTCTAGATCTCTCCCTTTATAAAACCCAACCATATGAGGGATAATTATAATTTATGTAGGAATTGGAACTTAGCACAGTTCCTGGAACACAGAAGTCTCTATATAAATGCTTATTCACTCTCTCCCTCCTATAGAGATTTTTATTCCTATTTTGCAGATAAGGAAACAGGCACAGAGAGTTAGGCTGATTTGTCTAAGATTAGAGTAGAGATCCAAACTCAGGTCCTCAGATGGACCAATACTCTTTTCATTAACCCCCCTCAATCTAGAGGTCTGTTCTTGCTCTGGCCCCAAGCCCCACTTCCACAATAGAAGCTTGCAAAAGGAATGTCTGAACTCCTAATTAATATTGAGTACCCCAGGAGCTTGCATGACCCTGGGTAGCGAACAAAGCCAGGACACCTCACTGCTTGAATTCCTGGCTTTTAACCAGTGGTCCATACCTTAGATTGCTATCCCAGCAATGCTTGAGGCTCCCATGGCCTCTGACAGAACTGGATGACCTCACCTGAAAAGCAGGGAGGAGGAGGAGTCACAAGTGTGGGGGAAGGCCAGGGAGTGGAGGAGGGTGGGAGAGGAGGGCTAAGCCAAGAGGGGGACATTTTTCTGGGTTGGCTGAAGGGGCTGCTTGCCCTGTGCCAAGCCCAGCTGGAGTCCAGAAGGCAATGAGCTGCTCTCACCCTCCCCAGGGGCCCAAGGGGTAGCATGAGCAGGAGGGAAAGGGGGTGGGGGAGGAAAGAAGCCTGTTTTCTCCTCCTCTTCCTCCTCCCCCCACAGACGGGGTCCCTGCTGCTGCTGCTGCTGCCTGCTTGCCTGCCAGCCACAGGGGGCCTAAGAAGAAACCTCTTTGTTTGGGAGTTCGGATGGCTGCCACATGACACTCTAGATCACTGTCACCAACTGGAACGAAAACAGATGACAAAGAGAGCCTGGGACATTGGGACACGGGGCGGGGATGTTGTCAGAGCATAGGGAGGGAAGCAATAGCATTTTCCTTCCATAGAATAGTCATGACCCTGGGCAGTTCTGTCTGGAGGCAGAGGGATGGACAAGATGACTTGGGGGAGAAGGCAATCCAGTGATAGGAAGCTTTGTTATGCTGAGTATGGCTGGACTGCCCACTCACACATGAAAACAGAACTAAAACAGAGATAAGTACAACACACACTTTTCACACACATTCATGTACACTGTGACACACATTTGTGCACACCCACACAGATTACATCCTACCCCCCCAGTGGGCCCAAGCTCCTCTAGTTCAATGGGAGGGTGCCCTCCCTCCCCAACCATCCCTCTGAGGCGGATCCTGTGGGCTGAGCTGGACCTATTGTTTATAAACAGAGCAGGGCTGTCGCTAGGAGCTGTGATTCAGAACAAGAGCATCAGGCTCACTGGGGGGTTGGTTCTGGAAGCTGTTTACTCAGAATGACATCCTGTATGGGGAAAAGAATAGAGAAGCCTGGCCTCAATGAATTCAATTCTCCTTCCTGACCCGGCCTGGCCCAGGGAACCCACGTCCTTGTCCCCTCATCCCCACAGGCCACAGAGACAACTCAGGGCTCCCACCATATGGTAGACATATGTTAGGTCATATATGTGGACGTGTCTAGAGATGTGGGGGTTTTAGGTATTGGGGAGAGGGAGGGAGGCAGAGCATGGTTTGGTGGGTGTCTGGTGCTGGTAGGGATGAGAGGTAGGGCTATATCTGTTCTCTCCTTGATCCTAACTAATCACCCGAATCTTGGTGCTTGGGGTTGAACAATGACTGGGGGCATCTAAAACTGCTTACAACCTGAAGGCTGTGAAAACAAATCACTGCTTTTTTCTAAGTCCCTAACCTTAGTACTATATTTTACATACTATATTATATACTTAGTACTATATTTTACCCCTACCAACCCTCCCCTCAGATGGGGGGGCTTTTCCCTTTGTTAGCCAATGACAGACATTACTGATAATAATGCTTCATATTTCAGAGAGTTCAGAAGTAGAAAGGCCCTTAGAGGTTATGGAGCCCCCTCATTTTAGAGGCAGAAGCTGAACTATACACAGTACAGCTTTATACTTAGCTTGGGTGCTTTCATATCCACAAGGGCAGAAGGGAAGGCAGGGCAAGGATTATTCTGCCTACTTTATAGAGGACTAAATTGAGGCCCAGAGAGGTTAGTGGCTGATGCCTGGTCCAGTGTTCTCTTGGCTATACTATGTGAGAAGTATACATGGAGACCCCCTGGAAAAATTTTTGAGCCAAAAGAAACAATAGCAGATATTGGGAGAAGGGTGGGGATGGTACGGAGAGAATACAGCATGTGGAGCTGCTATGGAAAGATCAAAAAAGTGCTTTATTTCCCCAAACCCAAACTTTTGTTTAATCAGGGGTTTAGTCTGGCCCTTCCTTGAAGCTGAGAATAACAGTAGCTCTGTGGTTACCGGGGTGCCAACCTGCTGATTCACAGCTGTGCCTCCAGAGTGAGGTCACTGAGTCATGTTCCTGGGAACCCTGAGCTGGCTCGACCCCGAATGGTCCCTGTGCTGCCCTGGCATGTTGAGTCAAACCCACCGGCTTACACCCTGTGGGCACACCACACGGGCTTTCTGCCCAGGAAGAACTGCTGAGAACAATTTACCCAATGACTATTTCATCACCTCACTCAGTTCAGAATACACTAGCAAACAGGCCAGACACAGTAGAAGGTTCCTATTTTTCTTCCCCTCTACCATCCCGCTCCAGAGGCAGGGCAGTAACCAGCATGGGACTAAATGAGGGACTCTGCCCCTGGGCAGGGACATGGGGGAAGGAGGTACAGTTTCTTCTACAGGAAGGTCCCTCTCTGCCTCTTCCCCTGCAATTATCTATTGGCACAACACAACTGCCCCTTTGTCATACCTGCTCAGTGCCCCAATTACAGGCACAGGGTTGAGGATTGTACTCCCCCCTCCCTGGTTACACCAATGAGCAGACTGTCCTTTATACCCATGCCCATGACCACCTACTCCAATGGTTTCTGCCCCACATAAAAATATTGACAGATACAGTTCTAGAAGTCAGTTATCTTCACGTCTGTTAGTTTCTATTGTCTTATATATGCATGTGTGCACATATACGTGCCATACATGTTCTATGTGTACTTACACATGTGTGTATGTATATGTGTGTGAGACATTATGAAGAGGCAGCCCGGTGCAGTGGGATAAAGTCCTGGATTTTCAGTCTAAGGTCTTGGCTGATACTTATTACCTGTGTGACCTTGGGTGGCTGGGTTTCCATGCTGAGCCTTTACTTCCTCATAAGTAAAATGAGCAGGTTGGACTGAATCAGGTCCCTTCTGGATCTCAATTCATAGACTTATGCTTCTATTTCTATAACGATTTAAATCTGTAAAGTTCTTCATTTTCAATATCTCATCTGATCCTCACCAACAGCCCTACGAAGTTTTTATCACTATGTCTCAAATACAGAAATTTCACCTCAGAGAAGTCAATTGACCTTGGTCACCTAGCAAGACAGGATTAGAACTCAGGTTCCTCTCATGTATGTATACATAAACAGAACTCACGATATGCCTGTAGATGTACATTCTTACACACAGTAAAATAGAAACAGCAGGGAATTTAGAGTCAGAAGACCAGGGACTGAATCATGGTTCTGCCAATATCAGCTTTTTGTGATCCTGTTCCTTCATCTTTCTAGCCCCTCAGTTTCCTCATCTGCAAAATGGGACACTACTCACCCTATCTACCTAACAGAATTGTTGTGGGGAAAGTGCTTATTGTAAACCTTAAAGATAAATATGTGATCATTTGTCTGTTATAATATGTTATTATAATAAATACAGGTAACACACCCTCCACTCAAGTCCTCTTCCTAATGCCTCATCATGGCCTAGGGGTGATTCTCAGCGATGGAAAGTTGTTCTTATTGGGGAACACAAGCTCTAGCAAGTCCTACCAAGCTGGAAAAGCTTCAGGTACAGGCTCAGCAGCAGTCTACCAGCAGGAAGCTCAGAAAGGATTCTCACCAGTGTCAGTGATGCACCATTTGTCCTTGGCAGTTCTCAAAGCCCATCTACCAAATCACAGCGGTATTACCGATGTTCTGAGGTCATGGCCACACTGATGAAATCACTGATCTTTAAAGTCACACAGTAGCAAACGTATGTAGGCTTGCACACAGATATTTGTGTGAGTATACAAATACACATGTGTACATGTGCACATAGAGTCTTCCTCTTTCCTCTAGTCAATCAATTAATAAGTTTTTGTTAATTTTCTCCTCTATGCTAGGCACTGTGATAGGCCCTACATATGTAAATACAAAAATGGCCCCTGCCCTCAAGGAACTGACTGAGTTTTTTCACTTCTTTCATGTTCTGGACCCCTTTACTGGACTAGTGAAGTCCAGGGATATTCTCAGAATAATATTTTTGAATGAATAAAATAAAATACATAAAATTATAAAGAAAACTAATTATATTGAAGGCCAGTTACCAAAATGTTTAAAAAAAGAAGTTCACAGACCCCAGGCTACAAACTCCTGTTCTATTGGGATGATTTAACAGATTCCAGGTAAGTAAATAGAGGAGAAAAATAGGGACTGTACCCTGTGATTTACTGATATAGGAGACTCTAGGATGAGAAAAGGAGGTGGCTGGGTTGCTCAGTGGATAGTGCTAATCGTGGAGTCACAAAGACCTGAGTTCAAATCCAACCTCAGACACTTACTAGTTGTGTGACTCTGGGCAAGTCACTTAACCTCTGTTTGCCTATGGTGAACTACTCCAGTATATTTGCCAAGAAAACTCCATGGACAATATTATCCATGGGGTTACATGTCTGAACAGGATGAGGAAACTCCTTCCACCAATGAAAGGCAGCACCTGGTGTGTAAGGCTGAAAAGGTAACTTACTTCCTAAGGCAGCCTGAGTACTGACAGGCTGGGTGAGTTTCCCAGTATCACACAGCCTGTAGGTATCAGAGGCAGATCTTGAACCCAAGTTTTCCTGACTCTAGGGCCAAGTCTTTATTCACACTATGTCACAAATACAGGATATGCACAAAATAAATTCAGAATGGGTCACTAATAACAGGTGGGGGGGAATCTATTTTTTGAAAGAGGTGGTACTTTAGCTGAGCTTTGAAGGGAATTAGGAATTCAGAAAGTTGGGAGTGAAGAAAGAAGGAATTCCAGGCCCACAGGACATACAGCCTGTCCAAAGATATTAATGGAACATTATGTTTGGGGAATGGCAAGCGGGACAGTTCAACCAGAATGGTGCAGATAGTGTACGTGAGGGGGAATAAGATGCAACTGCACATTACTGAAAATATAGCTGTGGAAAGGATCCTGGAAAGGAGCCAGATTGTAACGGGCTTTAAATAACAAACAGAGGAGGCTCAAATTTGATCCTAAAGAAAATGGGGAGCTACTGAGGTTTCTTGGGCAGAGGAATGCCATGATCAGACCTCTGCTTTAGGAATATTAACTGAGTAGTCTTGTGTGTGTGTGGCGGAGGTGGTGGCCTGGAGATGCAAGGAGAGTGAAGGCAGGGGGACCAAACTGGGGGCTACTGTAACAGTCCAGGCAAGAGGTGATGAGGTCCTGGACTAGGGCAGGTATGGTGTGAGTAGAAAGAAGGGAGAAATGAGGGAGATTTGCCAGCTAAAGGCTACATAGATTTCAATTTGGAAAGAATTTGCTATTGGATTCAATTCAACAAACATTATTAAACATCTGCTATGTGTCAGGCACTATGCAGATACAAAGGGGAGGGACAGGAGGAAGGGGGAAAGGAATAAGCATGTATAGCATGCCAGGAACTGTACAAATATCATCTCATTTGATCTTCACAATAACTCTTCGAGGTAGGGGCTGTTATGATCTCCATTTTACAGTTGAGGAAAGTGAGGCAGATTTTAGGTTAAGTGACCACAAGCTTATAAGTGCCTGAGGTTAGATTCCAACTCAGGTCTTCCTGACTCCAGAATCATCTTCTACCCACAGACTCACAAAGTTGCTTGGAGGGTACAAAGAAAGCCCCAGAAAAGAAAGAAGACATTCCCTGCCATCAAGAAGCTTACATTCTACTGAAAGGTGGGTGGGGAACTGCAAATCAAAAATAGCCTCTCTAATGCCCTGAAGGGCTGTAACTGCAGGGGAGTGGATGGCTGAATGGCCCAAAGAGACTGGAGTAATGGAGGGCAGAGAGGGATGTCAGGCACTCTCCTCCCCAGAATCAGATAAACACACTCCCAGAAAGCAACAGAACAGTGTTTGGTGGGAACAGGCTCCGGATGAGGTCCCTTTTCCCTTAAGTGGTTAGTATTAATTAAAAGTAAGATGGCATCAGTTTCTAAGAAGAAAGACTTCGGAAACTCAAACCAAAGTCTGAGGTGTTTAGAATGACAGAGGAAGAAAGGGTGAAAAAATAACAACAATGACACACACAGTATACAAAGGAATGGTCCTAATCCTTCTCTCTGACCTTCAAGCCCCTCCTGGCCTTGGTGGCCCCAGTCAGAGAGCTTTTCTTCCATCCCTTCCAATACAATTTCTGTCCTCCTGGCTTCTCTCCACCCTGACTGACTGTAAACATTCCTTGTAGACTCAGACTCTGTTCATTCTTTTTTTTTTTCTTTTTGGAGGGCAATTGGGGGGTTAAGTGACTTGCCCAAAGTCACACACGGGACGGCTAGTAAGTATGTCAAGTGTCTGAGGCTAGCTTTGAACTCAGGTCCTCCTGACTCCAGGGCTGGTGCTCTATTCACTGTGCCACCTAGCTACCCCTCCTCTGGTCATTCTTGTGCCTTCAGTGAGAACACTATGTTCCTTAGACTCCTGTAGGAACCTTTGGTGGACCCAGCTTGTGGCAAAGCCACCCTCTCTGCTTTTTGCTGTACCTTCTGCCCACCTCCACCTGATGAGAGTTTACTGTTGTGAACATTTCAGATCCCTTTCTTACCTCTTGTCACATAGTAGCCTCACAACAACCACTGGCAATGGGTCCTGTACAAATGATGAGATTTACTGGATTTCAGAGCTGTTCCTTCTTTCTTTACTGAGGTGGGGAACTATAGGTAGGGAACACTGCATATACTTTCTGAGTGGAGGACAGAATGATATATTGGGAAATAAAGATGATGTCAAAACAAAAGGTATAATTTTTAAAAAAGAATTTAAGTGATAGAAGGTACCTAAGTATCTATCTAGTCCAACTCATTCATTTTACAGATGAGAAAACTGAGACCATTCACCAGAAGATTCTGAAGCCCCCACTATCTGCTGCACAGTGCCTGGCACATTGGAAGTGCTTTCCCCATCTCCAGCCTTAGGGAGAACCCTCAACCAGGGCTCTAAAACTGTCCGGTCAAGGTTGGTGCCATCAGACACTGCCCCTGGGGCCTCAGGCAATACTGTTGGGTGACTGAAGCCCTAAATCTGTGGATTCTAATTTACACCTCCTCTTCCCACAAGGTGCTAATAATCCTGCCCCAACCCTGAGAACTGGCTTCGCTACCCAAGTGAGGGAAGGCCCATCAAGGAACTTCCCCAACTTCTGCCCTTGGGGTGTGTTCTTCCTATTAGGCCCGGAAGGTTAGGGATGTAATCTGATTATCACTTTCCAGAAGGAGAGGCCCCAAGCACCACTGAAGAGAATCTGTGGACACCTTCAGAATACCCCAGTGTGGGTGGAATCAAAGGAACTGGGGTTGAGGGAAGGAAGCCACATTCAGGAGGAGGCTGTTACTGGAAACAGGGATGAGGGCCATTCCAAGAAATGAAACCACCTAAGGACTAGGCCTGGCTTGGATCTGCCCAATTTGCATCTGGCTTCTCAGCATGTGGAATCTAAAGCTGTTCAAGGGCCTCTGGGCACAGGTGCCAATCCTTGTTGGGGAAGGAAGTATGGTGCTTTGAGAAGGGGAGGGATGATAAACTCAAAGGAGGTAAGAATGAATCACTTTGCCAATGGATTGATTTACTTTGCTTGATGGATTTGTCACAGAGAAGGTCTCCTTGGGGACAGGGTGGTGGAAGTGGGAAGAGACAGTGATGACAAATAAAATATATATTTTTGGTTTGTTTTTTTTTGGAGGGCAATTGGGGTTAAGTGACTTGCCCAGGGTCACCTGGCTAGTTATTTTGTGTTACGTGTCTGAGGCAGGATTTGAACTCAGGTCCTCCTGACTCCAGGGCCAGTGCTCTATTTACTGCACTACCTACCCGCCCCTATAAAATATATTTTTAAAGCATTTTAAAAGATCAATAAACAAGCAACTTGCAATTATTCATAGGGAATGACTAAAATGTCCGTGCCCTTTGACCCAGAGATTCTAGTGCTAGGCTTATTCCCCAAGGAGTTCAATGACAAAAAGAAAGCCTCCATATAAACCAAAATATTTATAACATTATTTTTGTATTAGAAAAGAACTGGAAACAAAACAGATGCCCGTCAACTGAGGAATGCCTGAACAAATTGTGATACAAGAATGTAATGGAATAATGTGGTCTGAGAAAACATAAATATAATGATAAATACATGGGAAGAGTTATAAGAACTGATACAGACAGAGCAAAAGGAGCAGAACCAGCTAATCAACGTACACAAGGATTCCAACAACATAAACAAAGGACTACAGCCTTCAGAAGGCGCCTGTCCTCTCGTTGGGCCTTTCTAATTGTTAAGTTCTTTTCTCTGGAATAAGGTAGGACAAGTCTATTATGGTTTCCATTCTGGTTGAAACTGTTTTATATTTCCCTTCCCTCCCTGAAAACAAAGTGAAACAAAACAACCTCTTTAGCTCTTTGCTTAAAATTCACTAGGACAAAACAAATACATGGCTTTGGTTGTAGCTCAACCATTAAGAATGGTTCATTACAAGTCAGTATGGGCTGAAGTTTTTGTTTTAAAGGTTATTTTCCATCTATTCTGTATACCTTGTATATATATATATATATATATATATATATATATATATATATATATAT